>NW_008358817.1:169227-243948 GCF_000622305.1 Nannospalax galili | reverse complement strand
GCCTGGTCTACATAGTGAGTTCCAGGACAGCTGGGGCTACACGGAAACCCTTTCTCAAAAAAGACTATTAAAAAAAAAAAAAAGCTGAATCATTTTTTTTAAATTTAGTAGTTAATCAAAAACTACTAGAGGATATGGTGGTGCACACCTGTAGTCCTAGCACTTAGGAGGCAGGTGAACTTCTGTGAGTTTGAGGCCAGCCTGTCTACATAGCAAGTTCAAGGCCAGCCAGGGCTACACAGTGAGCCTGTGTCTCCAAAAAAAAAAAGAAAGAAAGAAAGAAAAGAAAAGAAAAGAAAAGAAAAGAAAAGAAAAGAAGCTAATACTGGAGAATGAAAAGACTTGAGGAAGGCCAGGCATGGTGGCACACGCCTTTAGTCCCAGCACTCAAGATTTCTGTGGGTTCAAGGCCAGCCTGGTCTCCATAGTGAGTTCCAGGCCAGCTGGTGCTACAGGGAGACCCTGTCTCAAAAAGACTGGAAAAAAAAAAAAAAGAAAAAAAAAACAAGACGTTGGGGAAAGCTGACATTTAGAAAGGAGTTACACTGGACAAATTTCCTCAATTTTTTTTTATTTTATCTTTATACCAACTGAAAATTCAGTCCTGCTGACATAAAGAGCCAACCAAAGAACAGTCCACATCAGGATCACCAATGGAAAGTAAGAATAGTTTTTTTTGTTTTTTTGTTTTTTTTTTTTTGCCTTTTTTGAGACAGGGTCTCCCTGTAGCCCTAGCTGTCCTGGAACTCACTGGATAGACCAGGCCGGCCTTGAATTCAGAGAGATCCGCCTGCCTCTGCCTCCCGAGTGCTGGGATTAAAGGCGTGCACCGCCACGCCCAGCAAGAATAGTATTTAAAAGTGAAAAAACATGGCATATGCCTGTGATCCCAGCACTTGGGAGGATCACTAGTTTGAAGCCAGTCTGGGCTACATAGTAAGTTACAGGCCAGCCAGAGCCACATAAGACTAAGATTGACAACAGAAATCAATAGAAAACTGCAAAAAGGAATGAAATGTAAGCTATAGAACTAAAAATTAAGATAGCTGAGTTTTAAATGACTAGATTGGCACAAAAGTTATAAATCAAAGGGCCAACAAAATGACTCAGCAGGTAAGGGTACTTGCTACCAAGCCTGATAATCCAGGTTTGATCCCTGGAACCCACATGGTAGGAGAACCAACTCCTATAAGTTATTTTCTTATTTCCACATGCATCTCCTCCCCCACCCCTACACAAATAAGTGAGTAAATGTAATAAAAAAAATTTTATGGAATGGAAAGAAAAAGGAAGTGATGAAAAGAAACCCAAGAAAGTATTCAATTTGAAAAATAGAAAAAATATTGGGACTGGAGAGATGCCTCAGTAGTTAAGAGCACTGGCTGTTCTTGCAGAAGACCTGGGTTCAAATCCCAGCAGCACCCACATGGTGGCTAACAACCATCTGTAACTTCAGTTCCAGGAATCTTCTGTGCTCTGCAGGCACTGCACGGCACAGGTGCACTTACACATATGCAGGTATAACACTCATACACATAAAATAAAGAAAAACAAAATAATCTCAAAGTATGGGGGATATAAATAGAAGGGTCTCAGAAGAGTCCCAGAAGACAGTGAGGTTTAAAAAAAACTTTTCTTTCAAGAAATAATGACCAGGTAGGTGTGGTGGTACACCCCTGTAATCCCAGCACTTAGGAAGCTAAGGCAAAAAGATCTGACATGTTACATATAGTGCTATCTTGCAAGGAAAGAGGGAAAGGAGGAAGGAGGGAGGCAGGGAGGCCAAAATTTCCCCAAATATAAGCTTACCTATTCAAAAAATCTTGTCTGCACCAGCAAGATGGTTCAGAAAATAAAGGTGCTTGCCCCACAAGCCTGGCAACCTAAGTTCCATCCCCAGAAAGTAGGGGAGAACTGACTCCACAAACACACAATGTCCACACACACACACCCCCCCCAAGAAAAAATAGTCTTGCTGAGCATGGTGGCTCAGGCCTATAATCCGAGCGCCCCACAGGGTGAGTTAGGAGGTATGTCATAATGACAATACCAAAAACCATGCAGGGTGGCATATGCCTATAATCCCTAGAACTGCCTCGCCTCCCTGTGGAGGCAAAAGGAGTATCTTGAGTTTGACAAAATGAAATCCTGTCAACAACAACAAAAAACAAACAAACAAAAAAAAACAATAAAGTCGCAATCCCTCTGCCTCAGCCTCCACAGAGAGCTCACAGTGCTGGGATTATAGACTTGTACCCTCATAGGCCTGGTGTAAGACTCTTTTTTTTTTTTTTTTTTTTTGAGACAAGGTTTCTCTGTAGTTCCTAGCTGGCCTGGAACTCGCAATGTAGACCAGGCTGCCTCAAACTCACAGAGATTTGCCTCTACCACCACACCCAGCTCAAGTCTCATTTTTTTAAGGTATCTCCTAACCAAAGATAAATTCCCTAAATACCTGTTTATTAACTGAAGATGAATAAGGGGATACATTAAATTCTTCAGCAAGCCACATCCAAGCAACCCACTTTCCCTAAAGCTGGTTTTAGAACATACATAATTGCAATATTAAATAAAGAATCCTAAGAATGAATGGAAACAAGGAAATATTCAAGAAATTCCTCTTTTCCCCACCTATATTCCTACTCCTCTACATTTTTTTGAGACAGGGTCGCACAAGTTGCCCAGGAAAGCCTTGAACTCACTCTGTAGCCCAGACAGGCCTGAACTTGTGATCCTCTTGCATCAGAGTATCTGGGATGACATAAACCTGTGCTTCCACACCTGGCCTGTGAGAGCTGTTTTTGCTTACCAAATTCCCAAACCAAGCAGTTCTAAGTAAGTACATATTGCACTACAGTTCAGCTACAGAATTAAAAATTTTAAAAAAAATTAAAATCTTAAGATTTTTCTTCCTTTTGGAGAAAAAAAAAAAAACAAAAAAAACCTAGATTCTCTAGGAAGTTTTTGATTTTTTTTTTTTTTTGAGATTATATATTGCCAGGCCTGGTAGCCCACATCTTTAGTCCCAGCACTCAGGAAGGCAGACAAACTTCTGTGAGATCAAGGCCAGTCTGGTCTACATAGAAAGTTGCAAGCCAGCTGGGGCTACAGAGAGACCCTGTCTCAAAACATACATACAAAAAAATTGAGAGAATGCATATTGCCAGGTGTAGTAGTGGATGCCATAATCCCAGCAGCACTCTAGAGGCCAAGGCAGAAAAACTACTTTGAGTTGAAGGCCAGTCTTAGCTACAAGACACCTTGTCTCAAAAACAACATCAAAATAATAAATTCGGAGTATAAATGAGATTATGTGAAGGTAAACTTTAAAAATAGAACTACATGAAGGTGGTGGTGCACACCTTTAATCCCAGCACTCAGGAGTTAGAGGCAGACCTCTATGAGATCAAGGTCAGCATAATGAACTCCAGGCCAGCTGGGGTTAGAGAAACTATCTCAAAAAGAAAAAGGAAAAAAAAAAAAATTACATGGATATGAACAGATTAGCTATAAAGAAATACCTCACAGTATTGTTTAATAGCTAAATTTTGGATCTCTAACAAGTTAGAACAGTAGATTAATAATAATGACAATGGGGCTGGAGAAGTGGTTCCATTGGAAAAGTGCTTAGCATGCAGAAGATCCTGAGTATGATACCCAAACTTCATAAACCCAGTGTGGTGGCAGCACCCATCTGTGATGCCAGGGAGTGGAGGCAGGGGACCAGGTCAAGATCACCAGAAGCTTTATAGCAAGTTCAGGGTCACCCTAGGCTACATCAAGACCCTTCCTCAAAAAATAAGGCCAGGCATGGTGGTACACATCTTTAATCCCAGTGCTTGGGAGACCAGGGCAAGCAGATCTCTGGGAGACTGAGGCCAGCCTGGTCTACATAGGGAGTTCCAGGTCAGCCGGGGCCACAAGGAAACCCCATCTCCCCCTCCAAAAAATACTATAGAATATCTTAATGTAAAACATTGGCACTTGATAAACATAAGTAAATTCTGGGCATTTTATTTTGGAATTATATATTTTTTGTTGTTATTTTTATGTGTATGCATGTATTGCCTGCATGTAGGTAAGTGCACCCATGTCATGCAATGCCCACGGAGGACAGAAGAGGCTGTCAGAACCCCTGGAACTGGAGTCACGGACAACTGTTAGCTGCCATGTGGGTGCTGGGATTCAAACCTGGGTCTTCTGCAAGAACAACCACTGTTCTTAACCTCTTAGCCATCTCTCCAGCCCCTGGAATATATTTTTATTGTTTTTTGAGACAGGATCTCCCTGTTTGGATTATATTTTTAAATTTTTCATTATATTATAAATTATGTTTCCTTAAAATTATAAACCTAATATAATATTTCAGCTGCATAAAGTTAATATTCAGAATTTCTATCTATTTACCTCCTTAGCAGGCCTAAACCTGGAGTACAAGATGACATGCTTATTACTAAAAATTTTTATTAAAAAAAAAAAGTTTTTTTTTTTCTGGTCTTTTTGAGACAGGGTCTCCCTGTAGCCCCAGTGGTCCTGAAACTCACTATGTAGACCAGGCTGGCCTTGACTCACAGAGATCCACCTGCCTCTGCCTCCCAAGTGCTGGGGTTAAAGGTGTGCGCCACCAAGCCTGACTATATTTTATCATTTTTATGTGTATGAGTGTATTGCCTGCATGTGTGTAAGTGCACCAGTGTTATGCAATGCCCGTGGAGGTCAGAAGAAGGAGTTAGATTCCCCCAGAACTGGAGTTCCGGATGGTTGTTAGCCACCATGTGGGTGCTGAGAATCAAGCCTGGGTCCTCTGCAAGAGCAGTCAGTGCTCTTAACCGCTGAGCCATCTTTCCAGCCCCCTTACTTATCATTTTAATGCACATGTCCCCTAAATATAATAAAGGCAAATTCAATACTTCTGTGTCTGCCTTACTTTAGATACAACCAACAAAATCCTTTTTCATTCAGGTTCATTTGGACTATATAATACATGCTTTTCAGTAAAATTCACTCAAAACAAATTTCAGGGACTGGCGAGATGGTTCAGCAGTTAAGAGCACCGCTGCTCTTGCAGAGGACCCAGGTTCCACAGGCCTGGTGCACATACATACATACAGGCAAAACATTCATACACATTTTTGGTTTTTTTGGTCTTTTTTAGACAGGGTCTCCCTGTAGCCCCAGCTGGCCTGCAATTCACTATGTAGACCAGGCCGGCCTTGAACTCACAAGAGATCCACCTGCCTCTGCCTCCCAAGAGCTGGGACTACAGGCATGCGCCACCATGCCTGGCCTACACATAAAAAAATTTTAATAAAATAATTTTCTTTTCACTCACAAACTGCTTCCACTATAAGTAAGAACTGTGAGTGAGTCCATCTATATTTGTCTTCTAATCAACCATGTCTAACTGTGAAAAGTTAGTTCTAAGGATTTGACTATGGAAACCTCAGGTCTCTATTTTAATACACTCATACACATAAAATAAAAATAATAAAATATTTTTTAAATAGATATATATTTTTAATTATGTGTTTGTATGTCTGTGGGGGTGTGTGTACATGAATACAGGTGCTCAAAAAGGCCAGGAAGAGGGAATTTGATCCCTTGCAGCTGGAGTTACAAGTGTTTGTGAGTCACCTGACATGGGTGCTGGGAACTGAACTCTGGTCCTCTGCAAGCACTGCAAATGCTCTTAACCACTGAGCCACCAGCTTTGAACTTCTGATCTTCCTGCCTATACCCCCCAATTACTAGGATTACATACATGGGCCATCATGGCCAGTTTATGCAGTGCTGGTGATCAAACCCAGGGCCTTAATGCTAGGCAAGCACTCTATCAAGTGAGCTACATCTCTAGACCAGGTTTCAACTTTCTGTCTGGATCTACACACTCAAGTTTAAGGCATATGAAATCTTGCCAAACAAACCTGGGCTTGACTAGACAGCAACCACTTTACAGAGGATAGCAGCAGCAAACCAGTCATGATATAAGCAGAAGTTAAACCTGGCCTTCCAGTTATATGATTCTAATACTTTTCCCCAAACTGTTAAGTTCAGACCAATGACTATAAAATGAGAGGCTAGTTAAGGCAAATTACATGTCCGAAGTTTAAAAACTGAAAGCTGCTTTTATCTTTGGTGTTTTACTAGGAGGTAGTATGGAACATCACCCCAGAAACAGACTTAATATCCCATTACATGCTTTTATACCTGTACTATGCATAAAAGTTTGTCCAAAATCCTAACAGATATTCACTGAATTAATGAATTACCCCTATGTATCTCCTATTTATCCTACTGTAGTAGGTGAGAGATAGAAAAGATGAAGGAACTAGCCTCTATACTAGATTAGATAGCTTTCTTGTTGTTATAACAAAATTATCTGACAACTTAAGGAAGAGTTCATTTTGGCTTACAATTTGAGAGGACACTCTACGGTGGCAGGGAAGGCACACGGCACAGTGTGAGGCATCCACAGTCAGGAAGCACACAGAAATGAATGAATGCTGATACTCAGCTTTCTCCTTTTTATTAGATATAGGACTCCAGTCCCTGAGGAGGGCATCTCCCACATCCAGGGTCGCTCTCCCATCCTTGGTTAAAGCACTCCAGAAATGCCCTCGGACACTCCCAAGTGTGACTCCTAGGTGATTCCAAATCCAATCAAGCTAACATGAAGATTAACCATCCCAGAGTTTCTTGGCCTCTTGGGTAGATCATGTGAGGATTTACCATCACACCCCTGGAATTCACCTTAGCCAGAAACAAAAAAGCCTGAGAAATGATTCGGATGAACAGCAGAACAGACATGAGATTGGCCAGAAAGCATTCATTGTGCTGAGGGAGCAACAAGGTCAGAAGGTCTCAGAAGAGATCTCAACTGGTACTTGGAGAACATTTGGTTTCATAAACTGACTCCCTAAAATCATTGAAACATGTTCAGTTTTTTACAGTAGTTAGTTTTACTATTTCTACTAAATGCTATGAGCTCCCAGGTGCTGTGGCACATTCATGTGATTCCAGCACTTGGGTGGCCAAGCTAGGAGGATCAGCAAATCTAAGGCCAGCCTGATCTACAAAGCAAGCGCCAGGCCAGCCAGGACTACGTAACAAGACCTTATCTAAAATAATTAATTAAGGCGGGGTGTGGTGGTACACACCTTTAGTCCCAGCACTTGGGAGGCAGAGGCAGGCAGCTCTCTGTGAGTTCAAGGCCATAGTAAATTCCAGGACAGCTGGGGCTACAGGGAAACCCTGTCTCAAAGATTAAAAAAAAAAAAAAAAAATTTAATTAAAAAATATTTCTGTCAGGCGTGGGGGTGCATGCCTTTAATCCCAGCACTCAGGAGGCAGAGGCAGGTGGATCTCTGGGAGTTGGAGGCCAGTCTGGTCTCCATAGCGAATCCAGGCCAGCTGGGGCTAACGGGAGACCCTGTCTCAAAAAGGCCAAAAAAAAAAAAAAAAAAATTGTACCATGAGCATATAAAGTCTTCCCTCATAAGGTCATACATTTGTGGTGCTAGGCGTCTTGGCATGCTTGCAAAGGGCTCCAAGAAAGACCACAAGAGCTGGAAACAGTTATTGTGAGTAGGAATGCTTTGGAGAGCTTTAAGAGCTTTTGTGTGAGAACATGTGCTCTGGAGAGACAGAGATTTGTTCCGCCTTTCTGTTCTTCTGCCATCTCTATAATCAGCCAATCAGAACAAATCCTATTAACCACTTAGCCACGCTGGGATCTAACTTAATGGTGAGACACTGACTACCCATGCTTCTTACATGAGTTCAGCCTCACTGTCAAAGGATTTTGACACAGGCTTAAAGATGAAACCAACTTTAAAAAATAGAATTGAGAAAATGACAGGGTCAAGAAATTAAAAGAAATTTTACGTGGTGGCACACGCCTGTAGTCCCAGCACTTGGGAGGCAGAGGCAGAGGCAGGCGGATCTCTGTGAGTTCAAGGCCAGCCTGGTCTACATAGTGAGTTCTAGGACACAGGACAGCTGGGGCTACAGGGAGACCCTGCTTCTAAAAGACAAAAATAAATAAATAAATAAATAAATAAATTTTAATTACTTAAGAGTCCCTGTAAATGATTTGATATTTTTTAAAGGGGAGAGGCAGACAAACCACACAACTAATCCATGGGGTAGCCTTTTAAGTGAGCCAAAAGGACAGGGAGGAAGACAGACTGAAAAATACTAGCTGATCTCATTAGCTCTGCTTAAGAAACTTTATAGATGTGACTTCACCCCTGGATTACACTGCTATATTTAGTTTATACCTAATATGGATGAAGTCCCAAACTAAGCCATTTCCTCTCTCCACAAAAAGAAACTTCCTTGCTTTTCTTTTCTATCAACAATGTGAAGGGTATGCTCCTCTGAAGGGGAGGTTTAAAAAAGAAAAGGAAAGAGGACTTGGAGAAAACATCGACGAATTAGTACAAAACTCCTTAAACTTGGCCCACTTTGACATTTCTAAATAATTGGAAAACAATTCCAAAATCAAAATATGTGATGTTCAAGTGAAGTGCCTTTAACAAGCTTATTAATAAGTATTAATCTTTAAAGTATTTTACGAGACTAATTAACCAGGCCCCCAAAATGCAAAGAGGTAAGGGAAAATTTATAATTTCATTTTAAATTTTATAAAGAAGGGCTGGCTGGTATTGTAGCTCAGTGGTAGAGCACTTGTGTGGCATGTGTGAGGCCCTGGGTTCAATCACTAGCACCTCAAAAAAAGAAAAGAAAAGAAAAAGATTCAGACTGGAATTCGCAAAGGTCTTGGTACAAATCCCAGTACTGATACTTACTGGCCCTCTCAAAACCTCAAGTATAACACAGGATTGATGTACCTATTTCAGAATGTATGTGAGGATTAGCTAACATATACAAAAGGCTAGCATACTATACCGGCCTATAATCAGCACCCAGTGCTATTGTTCTAGCTTTAACAGAAACAAAAACCTACTGCTCACTTTATCAGTTTACTATAGCCTATGTAGGAGTAAATTAAGTAGTTTCCAGAAGTTTATAACATTCTAATAAGATGAAAGACAAAGTCACTTTACGGTCCTTGCATCACTCTCAGCCATGCTCAAGTTTTAAAGCTTTATTACCATGGCACTATGTAAGGAAAAAATGTACAACAGAAACTTAGAATCTAGAAATAAATAGAACTGCAATTCTATCCTTACCCCTTAAAAACTTCTAGCTAGGCACTGGTAGTACACATCTTTAGGCAAAGGCAGGTAGACCTTCTGAGTACCAGGCCAACCAGGCTTGCATGGTGAGATCCTGTCTCAAAAACAAAAAATATCTACTAAGCATAAAACCTGCAGTGGGGTGTGGAGGCACAAGCTTGTAACTCAGCACTCCAAAAGCAGAGTAGGAGGATTCAAGTTAAATAGCTGGCCTAGGCTGCAGAGCCAGACTCTATCTTAAAAAAATTGTGTAAATTTATACTACCTGGATTGCTTGTTACAAATTAAATAGAAAAGAACTCAAAGTCTTCTCCTGAGATGATAAATGATTTTAAAATATCTAAGCATATCTATATTTTCCTAAAGAATGCATTCTGTAAATACTAATATATGACCAGGTCAACTTAACAGCTGAACACTATAAAAAAAAAAAATCACAAAATAATGGAATTTAGTAATGCAAGAAACCAAAACTAGGTTCAAAGCACTTCTACAGAACCACTAAGTCCAGTATCACAGACTATACTGAAATTCTTTTGTGCTTTCACTTTAAAACAGAAGAAAGAGGTGAGAAAACAGAAGGAAGGAGAGAAAACAGAAAAGCATTCTTCCTAATAGTGGGCTCTGGGCTTTGACTCCTGAGAACTGTGAGACAGATGGACTATGAGGGCAGAGTCCCCCATCTATCCTTCAGTCCTAGTGCATTATCAACAGGATCCTGAGCTAAAGTTAAGGCAGAAAGGAGTCCCAGTCTGATCCTGAGATGTGTTTCATACTAGCCCTTCCCTTCTGATGAAGACTGTACAGTTTTCCTCCTATTTGTAATGACAGCCTAGCAGATAGTCTTAGTAACATGCTGGAGGTTGAAATCACACATTGAACAATAAACTAACCATGGGCCAATGCTGTCTAATTCTGCATTCCCAAAGGCTAACTAACAAGGCTTGCTATGTGTCACACTCTAAGTGCTTCTCCTATATTAACACTTTTAATCTGTACCAAGCCCAAGAGTCAGATACAAGTTCCCAATGGAGACACCAAGTAAAGGGGTAAATTGGATTTGCACACAGCATCCATTTTTTAAAAATGTCTCTCCCTCTCTCCCTCCCTCTGCTTGCTCGTGTGCCACACACACACGCGCACACACACACAGGTCCCCACCTTCCACCTTGCTTAGACAGAGTCTCTCTCTCTTTTTTTTTTTTAGTATTTAAATGCTACAAGTCAGCAATCCTCCTCTGGTTCTCAGTTTGGAATCTGAACTCTGGGAGGTTGAGATTAGAGATGGAACCCAGTTCCTCCAGTTGCTAGGCAAGCACCCACTGAGCTATATCCCCAGCACCAACCCAGTGATTTGCATCACCTCTCAGCCTACCTATTTGCTTTCTTGTGTAAATATTCCTGAGAATTTACAGGCATTTGCTTTTCCCCAGTCATGTGACTTTTTACTGCTTCTTTCCCTGCTAGCCTTCTCTGGAATCAAACTTGTGCAAGGGGTTGGGGGTAGGGGGAGCCCTGCACAGTCCTTCAGCAAACATTATATTGAGTAACAATCAGATGAGTTAATACATAACTCAGTTACACAGCACTCCATAAACGTCTATATTAGTTCAATTAGTATGGTGCACTTCTATATATATCTTCTGTCAAGCATTTGGGAAATGCAACATGAAGATAAGTCAGTGAGATGCCTATTGCGTCTATTCTAAACACACTCTCGCTGTATCTTCTCCAAGTGGAAAAAGCCTCCCAGCCAATGAGTTTTGGAAAGCACTTTACAGGCTGGGAGGATGGTGTAGTGTTCCCTTCTACACATTAGTGTGTTGGATCCTGGGGCTCCAGAGCACATCTGCTTCTTGCTCCAGTGCCTAAGGCAGTTCCTCTATCCAACAGGCACTTAAATAAAGACCAGTTTAATGAATAATTGCTTAAACTGGTACTAATTTGTACCCTCCCTGTATTTACGAAAAAACTACAGTGAAAGGAGGGCACAAGTATGAAGTACTGACTGCTGAGTCCTAAATTTGATTGCCAGCATTTTTTGTTTTGTTTTGTTTTTGTCTTTTTGAGACAGGATCTCCTTGTAGCCCCAGCTGTCCTGGAACGCACTATGTAGACTAGGCTGGCCTCGAACTCACAAAGATTCACCTGCCTCTGCCTCCCAAATCCTGGCTTAAAGGCATGTGCCACCACACCCTGCTTGACAGCATTTTCAACAAGACAAAAGAGTAGGTTTCAGCAAGGTGCTGATGCCCCAGCATCACAACACCTGGAAAATTTTAAAGGGAGGGCAGTCAGAAATGAAGATCCGGGCGTGGTAGCACACGCCTTTAATCCCAACACTCTGGAGGCAGAGGCAGGCGGATGTCTGTGAGTTCAAGGCCAGCCTTGTCTACATAGTGAATTCCAGGACAGCTGGGGCTACCGGGAGACCCTGTCTCAAAAAGACCAAAAAAAAAAAAGAATTGAAGGAAAGAAGCAATGGTCCAAATTCCATGAAATAACAGAAAGAAATAAAAAGCATGAGGAAAAACAAATCTTGAGAGCAGATTTCATTCAAGTTTGAACTTCATTTTATTTATGGGAAAGACTGCTCTTGCTTTCAGCATTAGAGAAAGATGCCAGTAGTTTACCACACAAGCTTACCTTCCACAGCCTAACTGGGATGCAGAGTAAGACCCCAGCTCAGAAAAACAAAAGAGCCAAGTACAGTGACACATGCCTTTAATCCCAGTGCAGAGGCAGGCAGATCTCTGTGAGATAGAGGCCAGCATGGTCTACAATATCAGCCAGCTTATGCTTTTTCAGTCAACTATCCATCAAATACAACTGTTAAATCATATGTAAATGCATTTACTCATTCAATAATATATATAGAAAACCTATAAGGAGGTAATCTACTAAATATTGTGGACACAAAGATGAACTGACAGGAGTCCTACCTACACAGAGCTTCCTTTATTATAACAAAGATTTTTAAAATCCATAAATAGATTACAGAAGAGACAAAGAAGAATTAAGCCTGAAGAATAAAGGAAGACATTTAAATAAAGACTAACAGGGTCATGTAGAGTTTAATAAATGGGAATGAGAAAGGAAAGGTTGCTTCAGGTAAGCAGCAGAGCACAAAAGAAAAAAAAAAGAAAAAAAGAAAAGGGGGCTGGAGAGATGGCTCAGTGGTTAAGAACACTGGCTGTTCGTGCAGAAGACCCGAGTTCGAATCCCAGCACCCATGTGGCTGCTAACAACTGTCTGTAACTCTAGTTCCAGGGAGTTCCAGCTTCTTCTGTCCTCTGTGGGAATTGCACGACATGGGTGCACTTACCTACATGCAGGCAATACACGCATACACATAAAATAAAATAAATAAAATATTAAAAAAAAAAAGCCTGCATTCTTCATAAGCTCACAGCTCTTGCAGAAGTTGATTCAGTCTTGGGTATGGGTTATGCTCAAGCCCAATTTTTTTTTTTTTTGGACACAGGGTCTCCCTGTAGTCCCAGCTGTCCTGGAACTCACTATGTAGAACAGGCTGGCCTTGAACTCACAGACATCCGCCTGCCTCTGCCTCCTGAGTGCTGGGATTAAAGGTGTGTGCCACCAGGCCTGGCCCCAAATTTTAATTTAAGTGTAATCACCTCTTTTTTAGTGTATGTAGATCTCAGAGCTGCCACTCTCCCAGTATTCCTAAATGGCACAAACATCTAACTTGATTCCTCTTTAGTTTTTAATGACTGCTCACTTGAGTAATCTACCACCTGGTCTCCACCTTCAAAATAAAATAACCGATTGTTGAACAAGGACAACATGCAGAGCACCAGCCAATCCTCAGCTCCTGCCTCAACTCCACCTGTTTAGCTTTGTATCTCAAATATTTGTTCAGATTGTCTTTTATTCTTCTCCCACACATAAACCTAAGTAGCTGTGCTGCACACTGGTAAAGTTCAATGTTCATCGTATAACAGGTGACTGACATTTTAAGTATTTGATTATAATGAGAACTAAACTCTTCTTTATAAGAATGAATTAGCTCACCTGTAAAGCTGGAAATAACTTTATTACCAAAAAAAAATGGAAGTTACACTGTTATGCTTCTAGCTTGAGTTATATAGTGCATTTCAGTTGCAAGGACCCACAAGACACCTATGACATCTGGAAGCCAGTATCTGGTCCTAGTTCCAATATTGCTACTTGTTCAAATTAATACTCAAATCTAAATGCTCTTAGTCTCATTTATCTATCTTAGGCTGTTACTTTCATGAGTTTATTAACAATATGGTCTCCTGGTTTTGTATTTTAAATAAGGAGGAGGGAAAAAAAAATCAAATAAGGCTAATTACTGGGCCTGGTCACAGGCCTGTAGTTCTAGGCTTGCCTGAGCTAGAGTTCCAGGCCAGCCTAAGCAACGTGGTGAGACCATGTTTCAAACTTAATTTTAAAAAAGAACTAGGGCTGGGTGTGGTGGTGCAAGCCTTTGATTCCTACTCAGGAGGCAGAGGCAGGTGGATCTCTATGAGATATCAAGGGTATCCTGGTCTACACAGAGTGTTCCAGGCCAGCTGGGGCTACAAGGACCTTAAAAAAAAAAGAAGAAGAAGAAAAGAAAGAAGGAGGGGGCACTAGAGCATGGCTCAGTGGCAGAGTGCTTGCCTAACCTGCATTCCATCCCAGCACCACCAAAAACAAAAAAGGATAATTGATATTCCTTACATGATACTTGTTACTGACCACTGAAGTCTCATCTAGTGAGCCAAGTCTCATAAAGGCAATAGAACTAAAACCTCCCAAGAAATTCACAAACTAATGTCCTAAATAAATTCAGATTTCAACTAAATCATACTCAAATGGTTTATAGTCATAACATGTCATTTTCCTCCAGAAACTCCCTTTCTGTTCTCTGCAAGCGCCTTTAAATGAGCAAATTCATCCCAGCTTTCTGCCCTACTTGATAAAAATCTCATGTCTTAATCACACTTCCCATCCGGCCCAACACATTTCCCATAGACTCACTCACTCATTACCTACTCAGGACAACAGAAAGCCTAGGCGCCTCTGCTCTCAAGGAAGGAAGTCTTGCTCAGAGTCCTAATGGCTTCTCAAGCATCTTTCCAACCAATTTGACTTTTACTGAGAGCCAGGTCCTCTGGGTTGTGCCTTTCCTACACTGTTCCTGTCACTAGGGCACTGAGCTTTTCATCTGTTCAGTCCCCTCAGTTCCAGAGCCTCTGGTCTCCTCCCCACTCTGAGTTCCTTTTAGAATTTTATATTTCCACAAAATCAATGCCTTGGCATTTGCCAAAAGTAACACTATTAAGGTTTGCAGAAACAGCCCCAGCAAAAAATAATAAAGTTTCCATTAACTTCATAATGTGCCTTTATTTCCAAGTCCTAAGTTTCCCCTCTACAAACCTCAAATGAGTGGCAGATCAGTTAGATACAAGGTAACACAGTCTTCACCATGATGGGTCTGAGTTCAATTACTATAACAAAGTTCTTAGTTTCTGAATAAAATTTTTTCATCTGTTCTGTTTGAAAAGGTGTTGAAGTCTGCCCTTGAAACTAAACATAAAAAACTCCCATTTCAGACTGGCAGCAGGACCCATCTATACCTTCCCAAATGCCCCCAGGAAGATGGACCTAAACAAGCCAAAACCTAGGGAAGCAGAGGGAGAGTGAACAGGACAAAAGCGTTCTTAGATTTCAAAATTTCACCAGCAACTTTTAAATAACTTGTCATGATGTGATCCATTTCTGGTTGCTTCTTTCAAAGGTATCACTCTATTAGCTGGACACAGTGGCTCACCCTTTAATCCCAGCACTCTGGAGGCAGAAGCAGATAGATCTCTGTGAGTTCACGGCCAGCCTGGCCTACATAGTAAGTTCCAGGTCAGCTAGCCCTACAGGAAGACCCTGTCTCAAAAAGAAGAATTTTTTTTAAAATAAAAAAGTTGGAGAGATGGCTCAGCGGTTGAGAGCATTGACTGCTCTTGCAGAGGACCCGGGTTCGATTCCCAGCACCCACATGGCGGCTCCGAAACGTCCTTAACTCAAGTTCCAGGGGAATCCGAAGCCCTCTTCTGACCTCTGCAGCATTGCACGACACAGGTGTACTCACATGCATGCAGGCAATACACTCATACACATGAAATTAAAATAAATAAAATATTTTTTAAAAAAAGATCACTACCCTCTGCTCCCTACATAAGTTTACAAATGATAAACTAACATTCCCTTTCTTGCTACTCAATCTACCTAGTCACCCACCTTTTCAAAGTCAAGTTCAAGCCTACTTCCATTTGTACTCATATTTCTTAGCTGAACTTAACATGAACCACATATGACTCCATAAGCATGTACCATCTTGCCATTTTTGTTTTGTGTACTGGAGTTCAATCTTAGAAGCTCTAGCACGCTATGCAAGAACTCTACTACCAAGTTACAATCCCAGTCTTTTTTATTTTACAACAGGGTTATCACTATGCATAGTCTAGGCTAACCTTGAAGTCACTCTGCAGGTTAATGTCTTATAAATAACAACTCCTAATCCCAGAAATTTAGGGACTCTTGTACAGTAATGTCCCAATTCAAAATGGTTATATATCAAGTTTAAACTACAGCCCATAAAATTAAACCCTGTAGATAAATTATCTTCTAAACTAAGATTCAAAATATCATCACCTCATACAAAAGTACTCAGGAGGCTGAGGCAAGAAGGTTGACACAAATACATGGCTAGCCTGGGCTACACAGTAAGAAGGGAGGGAGGAAAGAAATGAATAGAAAAGGGGGGTCCTAAGGATATACGTTAGTAGTGGTAGGACTTGCCTAAAGGAAGCATGAGGCCTCAGGTTCATATTCCTAGCACCATGGGGGTTGGGGGGGGGTGTTTAGTCTCTTTGTTATTTGAGCTTCTTGAGTTAATATTTACCTTCACCTTGGACCCAACTTAGGGATAGAGCCAAGGAGAAATACTTGTGGAAAATACAACGGAATCATGAGAAAATCAGAAGCACTACACTGTGAAGGAAAAAAGTAGAGAAAAATCCCATGGCATTCAAAGCTGGAGGCTAGAGAAAGCAGGACAAAGGATAAATTTCTCAAGCCAAGCAGGGTGGCACATGCCTGTAATCCCAGGACCTAGGAGGTTGAGGCAGAACTGCTCTAAATCAAAGGCCACCTGAACTACACGGTAAATTCACGGCTAGCTGGGATACACAAAAAAACCCTTTCTTGAAGGGAGGAGGAAGAAAAAGGGAAATGGTTTCCAATTCCAAAGAAGGGCAGATAAGACACATACATTGACATAAAAAGAATTTCTCTGGCCGGGCGTGGTGGCGCACGCCTATTTTAATCCCAGCACTTGGGAGGCAGAGGCAGGCAGAGCTCTGTGAGTTCAAGGCCAGCCTGGTCTACATAGTGAGTTCTAGGACAGCTGGGGCCACAGGGAGACCCTGTCTCAAAAAGACCAAAAAAAAAAACTATGACTATAAAAAAAAAGTTTTTTTGCTACAAACTCAAAATACTTTTTGGCAGAATAATTATCACTATTTAGCACACCACCCTTGGCAACCAACTGTATTTACAAGGCTTTTTCTCCATTTGCATTTCCCACATACAGGTTTTGGAAGAAATCAATACCCTTTATCACATTTTACCTTTCTTCCCCTGAAGCAAACCAAGTGATCTACATCAGTGTAACAGTTGATGATGCTAAATCACAGAAAAGCAAAAAACATTCCACTTTTCATTTCACAAACGAAAAAAAAAGTTCAGATAGGAAATCAAATTCCCCAGGATAGCCCCTGAGCACAGAACTGTATGACTGGCTCTCTGCCTCCAACCACAAAGACTTGTGACTTCAGTGGTTCCACAACACAAATACAGAAAACTGGGAAAGGGTATGCAAGTGACTCAACTTTGGGGAACAGTGCACCACACCCATCTTCTAATGGAAGGAAGCCTTAGGTCAACAGTGAGCAGGGCACCAGGGATGATCAATGAATCCCTTCATTCCTTCTAACTTTATGTACTCAAGTGAGTGACTGTGTGTGTGTGTGTGTGAGAGAGAGAGAGAGAGAGAGAGAGAGACAGAGAGACAGAGAGACAGAGAGACAGAGAGACAGAGAGCCTGCCTGGCCCATGCTAGGCAAGTGCTCTACTAGTGGGCTACATCTCCAGCCCTTTTCTAGTTCTTAAACTTTTTTTTTTTTGGCCATACTATATTGGCTAAACCTTCCAATACAACACTAAACAGAAGCCAGAAATTATAGTATCTATATGTAATTCTAAATTGTTGGAGACTTGTTTTTGTGTTTACGGGGGCTGCATTGGTTTTGTTGTGGTTTTGTTTGTTTTAAGGCAGATCTCAATATAGCCCTGGCTGGCCTGGAATTCGATATATAGAACAGGCTAATCTCAAATTTGTAGAAATTCGTTCACCTGCCTCTGCCTCCTGAGTGCTGGGATTAAAGGCACACAGTAGATAATTCTAAATTTAATAATGCTCCTAAAATTTTACTACTAAGCATTGTTTTTTTTAGATTAGTATATATTTTAGGGGCTGTTTTTGGTTTGGTTTACATATTTAGTTTATCAAAATTCCTTCCTAGTGGGCATGTTTCATACCTGTAATCCCAGCAGGACTCAGCAGGCTGTGACAGCCTGGGCTACATATTGAGTTAAGGGTGACAGGGTAAGACCTAGTCTCAGGAAAAAAAAAAACGAGGGAAAGGAGCAAAGGAGTGGCGAGATCCCTTCCTGCGTCTGGATCTCTGGTCTTTAGAACAGGCTAATCTCAAACTTGTAGAAATTCGCAAGTTTTTAAACTTTATTTTTAAACCCCTCTTCCCTCCTTCATTCAGTTCCCTCCTATTCGCTCTTCACCTCCGTTATTTCGCCTCCCAAAGCAAACGACACTGTATTTTGGGAATTACACACTCTTTCAACTCTCCACACCAAAGCATTTTAATGCTGGCAACTGAAAGGAAATCCCAAGACAAACATCACGTGGAGATCTCTTCGTTCCACCTCTCTTAAAAACCATTCTTCAGTATTTTCTACTCTTTAAAATAAAAACTAAGAAAAAGCGCAGCCTGATTCCAGATTGTTCCTGTTCCCGATCTCTACACACCGACTCTCGAAGATTTTAAAGAAGTTGCAGGGGAAGCAGCTGGACCCAGATGTTTCTAATCTCTCCCTCTCTCCCTCTCTCCCTCTCTCCCTCCCTCCCTCTCCCTCCCTGGCTAAACTCTCAGGGAAAAATAAAAAAGAGGCGAGGCGGGTTTCCCAAAGCCAAGACCTCAGTTTTGAGGGGCAGGAGCTGCAGCGGGCGAGGTGGCATCTCTCCAGAGCCCCGGGAGGCTAAGAATCCCAACAAAAGCGCGCACAGGGAGGCGCGGAGCAGCCAAAGGTTGCATCATGCGAGAACGCCCAGCGCTGGACAATCAGCAAAAGCAGACGCTGCAAAAGCAAACCGGGAAAACCCACCCGGGGCCGGGAAAGCCCACCCGGTCCTCCCGAGTCCGGGCCATCCGCCCTCCGCTTTCGTTTCTTTTCTTGGGTTTTGTTGGGGGGGGGGTAGCCCAGGCTGGCCTCCAACTCAAGGCAATCTTCCTGCCCCGTTCTCTCTACCAGCGTGAGACTCCACAGTCCTGTCTGTTGAGAAGGGTCGCACGTTAGCTCGGGCTGGCCTTGAGCTCACCATGTAACCAAGGCTAGCCTAGAACTGACCCGCCCGCCTCCACCTCCCGAAGGCTGAGGTTTTTTGTTTTTTTTTTTTTTTCTTCTTAAGATTGCATCGAATTAAAGTTTCCGTTTCGACTGCCGGGCGCAGGCGTTCGCGGTGCACGGCCCGCACGGGGCGCGCGGCAGGGGCTCCGGGGTGGGGTGGGGTCGGACTCCGGGCGAGGAGGTGACAGGACCCCGGACGCCGAGCTGGCGGCCGCGGCTCCCGCCCGGCCCCGGAGCACCCGCTGCGCGGCGGGAAGCCCAGACAATAGGGCGCGGGAGCCCGGGCAGCCACGGGCCGCGCGGGGGCGCTTCGGGGCGCAGGGGACCCGGGCGGGCAGGCGGCGGGCGCTCACCTTGACGAAGAGCTCGATGAGGGGCTCTTTGTCCTCCTCCTTCAGCCCGTTCAGGGGCATCGACAACGCCATAGCCGGCTCGGCTGGGCTCGGCGCGGCTCCGGGTCTCTGGCTACTTTGGATGCGGGTTCCCGCCGCGCCGCGCTGCGCTCGCTGGACAGTCCCGGTGTCAAGCTACCCGCCGCCTCAGTACCTCAGCACCGCCACACACCCGAGACGCGCGATTCTGAGGGGGGGATAGCCGTCCGAACCGCTTCAAACCACATCGGGGGTGGGGCCGCGGCCGGGCGCTCCGGACTCTTCCGCGGAAATGGGAGGACCAGCGCCTGAGGGGCGTGGCTTAAGGAGGGCGCAACCACTAGGGAGCCTGGAGGCCGCCGATGGGCGTGGCTTAGTTGCGGTTGGGCGTGGACAAGGCCAGGGCCACGCCTCTCCAGCGGGTGGCTTGGGGGTTGGAGGGAGTGCCCCAGCCGGAGCCTGACACCGCCTCCCTCCGCGGCGCTGGCGCGTCCTCCGCAGCTGCCGCTGGTTGGGTGCCAAGTGACCTCATGCCTCGGCCCGCCTGGGGCCAGGGGGCGGGGAGGCGGGGGAGGAGGTGCCTGGCGCCCTCGCCCCTGGCCGCAGCCCCCTCTCAGCCCGTCCCGCAGCGGCCACATCCCCAGCTCCTACTGGTCCCTACTGGTAGCGGGGCTGACTTTTCCAGGAAAACTTGCGAAAGTTTTCGTGTCCTTAAGAAGTACGGTTTTTTTGTTGTTGTTGTTTTGGGTTGTTTTTTTTTTTCGGTCTTTTTGAGACAGGGTCTCCCTGTAGCCCAAGCT
Source organism: Nannospalax galili (assembly GCF_000622305.1). Classification (NCBI taxonomy): domain Eukaryota; kingdom Metazoa; phylum Chordata; class Mammalia; order Rodentia; family Spalacidae; genus Nannospalax; species Nannospalax galili. Next base: position 223,848 of record NW_008358817.1, on the reverse strand, counting down.
GTCCTAGAACTCACTATGTAGACCAGGCTGGCCTTGAACTCACAGAGATCCACCTGCCTCTGCCTCCCGAGTGCTGGGATTAAAGGCGTGCCCCACCACACCCGGCCCAAGAAGTACTTTTTGAACTTCATCTGACTTCGTGCTTCCTTTCGGGATGCTGCTAATATTAGAAGTCTAGACATCCTTAAGTGCTTATAAAGCCGTGCTGTGTTCCAGGCTCCGAGTTATAGGATTGGACCCCTGTGCACCGTGCACACGGAGTTCAGGGTCTGGAACCGCAACCCCGGCTGAGGCTGAGCAGACTCCCAAGCCGTTATCCCCGCTGCTTTTCCTGAATGAACCCATCCCACCTGGCGAACTTTATGTGCATCTGAGCCACCTGAGTGCCTGCCTCCCTCAGCACGCCTTTATCGGACTCTGACTCTTAAACACTTAAAACGCCTGGGTACAATTAGGAAGAGGTTGTCCTCAAAGTTCCTTAAGACCCTGAGGGCAGAGGCCAGAGTGCTTTGAACCAGGCATGTGGTCTGCCAAGGAAAGCCTGGAGTGGATGTCCCCTATAGAAACATGCCTTCTGGCTTTCCTTAATTTTAGACTCACTGTCACCCTGTGCCACCTCCCAGGTTAGAATGACAACTGAGTGGATTGGGAAAGCCAAATGTGGAGGGTGGGGGGATTCAGCCAGTATCAGAATACTTGAACAAACTGAACCAGTCCTGAAAATATGGTGCAACTTTTACCTCTGCTTGCCTATTGCAAGTTGCTCAACTTCTCTTACAGGGACTCTTAAGGGGCAGTGACTCTGTTAGAGATGCAGTGTACTCCAGTAATTAAGAAAAAGCTCTTGACAATGGCCTTAAACACCCTAAACCTTGGCCTGGCTTCCTAACACAAGCCTGGTAGTCAGGCTCGGTCAGGAGGGCTGCAAGTTCATGGACAGCCCGGGAAGAGCACTGTCTGTTCCTACAGAGGATCAGGATTCGAGTCCCAGCACTCCCATGCTGGCTAACAACCGGCCTTAACTCTGGGTTCTGTTGGAACCGGAATCCATTGCACATCACAGGTGCACTTACACACATGCAGGCAAAACACTCATACACATAAAATAAAAATAATAAATTTTTTTAATTGGAATAAAGACTGCTCAGCAGGTAAAAGCATTTGCCATGGAAGTCTGACAGCCTGACTTTAATTATGGGGGGAACCCACATAAAGGTGAAAGGAAAACACAAACCACAAAGTTGTCCTCTGATCCCCCCACAAAGCACCATGACACACACCCATACAAACATCATACACACACAATGCTAAAAAAAATTAGTAGGTTAAGGCTGGAGATGTAGGTCAGCTGGTAAAATGTTTGCCTATCATATACAAAGCCTTGGGTTCAATTCCCGGCACTGCATAAACTGGGTGTAGTGTTCCATGCTTGTCATCCCAGCGCTCCAGAGGTAGAGGCGAGGATCAGGAGTTCAGGGTCACCCTCACTATGTAGTAAGTTTGAGGCCAGCCTGGGCTTCATGAGATTATGTCTCAAAAAACAAAAACTAGAATAAAACCCGAGACTTCTTTTCCTTATCTAGAATTGAAGGGTGGGGCTAGTCATGGTACTGGGTGGTTAGTGATAACTGTTATCTGCACTGCAGCTTCTGATGTCCTGTCTACTCCTACAGACGAGGACAGCATCATATTCAACTCTCTTAGTGGCCAGCTTGTTTGTTGAAAAGAAATGCCAGGAGGCCGCCCTTTAGATAAAAATTTGAACCAAAAACAAACTGAAGTGACAGCTGGACTCTGAACTGAGCCTCGTGTTAATCTTTCATGGAGTTGTGAACAGAGTTAACATTCTCTTGTGGCCTCCCCCTCTGCCATGATCCCAATGGTGAATAAGTTCAAAACAGATCCAAGTCAAAAATGACCCAGCACAACCTGGAAGACCCCTAAACCAGCCCAAAGACCAGAGAATCCATTGCTTCCCACATCCTGAGTCACAGCAGAGGATTTATCCAAGCCAGTTTTCATCCCTGAACAGCCCAGGTGTATCCAGCCTGACCCTGGCTCACAGCACCCTGGTATAGAGATAGCCCAGACTTGGTAATAGCAGATCAGGGTTCTTTGGGCCTTGACTATACACAGATCTTAGCTATGAAGAAGGCTGTGCCATTCTTCTCTTCCAAGTCCTGAGGTATGGGAGCTCCAGGACGGCCTTTGCCCACCCAGAAACCCCCACGTTCTATCTCACAGTCAGAGCCTGTACCTAGAAATCTGGTCCTAGTCATGCCAGAGTCCACCCCCCATATGGCTTGTGGTCATGGGCAGCACGAGTCTGGGAGGGGGAGAAAAGATGTTTATGAAGGTTCCATAAGGCCTTGCATACAAGTCACCTTCCAACTTTGAAAGGCAAGCCTATTTTACACCCTTGGCCTGTTTGTTTTTATAACACACAAAAATCTCGAAGATGGGTGGAGGTGTGTTCTCTACACATACCCCTCTGACCTCATCCTCCACTGCTCTTCTCCCTTGTGTGCCCCACCCCAGCCCCACCAGCCTCACCTCATGGCTAATCCTCCTAATCCTCAGCTATATCAAGCACTCTACTGCTTCAGGGCCTTTGCTCTTACCCACCTCTGGACCATCCTTCCCGGAATTCCCACAACTCTCACTCCTTCTCAGTCCTTCAGGTCTTTACTCAAATAGCATCTTCTCAGGGACCTCACTGGGTACCATCTGTGCAAGCTCCAAGAACGCAGTACTCATCCAACCTCCGCTTTCTTCTTCTCCAGAGTATGCGTGTGTGTGTGTGTGTGTGTGTGTGTGTGCGCGCGTGTGCGCATGTGTACCTAAGAGTACCTAGAGTCATCTGAGAGGAAAGCCTTGATTGATGAATTGCCTAGATTGGATTCGCCTGTGGGGGAATTGTCTGGATTATTAATTGATGCTGGAGGACCCAGGACTATAGGAAGCCCTATCCCTGGGCAGGTGATACCCAGCCGGGCCTGGTGGCGCTCGCCTTTAATCCCAGCACTCAAGAGGCAGAGGCAGGCAGATCTCTGTGAGTTCAAAGCCAGCCTGGTCTACAGAATAAGTTCCAGGACAGCTGGGGCTATAGGGAGACCCTGCTTCAAAAAGACAGAAAAAAAAAAAAGAAAAGAAATCTAAGTACCCACAAGTGTGTGAGTGAGCTGGCAAGCAGCATTCCTCCATAGTTTTTGCTTCAAGTTCCTGCCTGGGTTCCTACCCTGACCTCCCTTAGCAATGGACTGACCTGGAAGTATAACCTCCCCTAGGTTTCTTTGCTCGTGGTGTTTGTCACAGCAACAGAAAGGAAACATATATACATTTATGTATATCATGTGTATATACGTGTATGTGTATCTTGGGAACCATATATAGAGATAAATATAGATACAGATAGATAGAGAGAGATCTATCTTATTCGTCTATTTCTTGTCTATCTCCCTGCCTCCCCAACATCACACACACTCCTTTAAGGCAGAAGTTTGTTGGATTTTACTGAGAGCTTTATTTCTGATTCATCAATAGAAACGTACAGAATGATGAAGCCAGTCCTGGTGGCACACACCTTTAATGCCATCACTCAGGAGGCAGAGGCAAGAGGATCTCTGTGAGAATGAGGCCAGCCTAGTCCACAGAATGAATTCCAGGCCTGCTGGGGCTACAGGGAGAGCCTGTCTCAAAAACACCAAAAATGTTTTAAAAAGTACATTTATTTATTTGTTTGTATATATACAGAAGAATATACAGACTGAATGACTGGGCCCTGTGGCCTGTGGTTGGGTGACTTTCCTGGGAACATTCCTAAAAGAGAAAAAGACATCTATTCACTTGCAATAGAAGGACAGGGGCCACAGCAAAGAAAGATCCCATCATGTCCAGCTTGTGAATGAGTGTGTTTGCTGGGGTTACTTCCAGGAGAATGCTGATTCACAAGCAGTTGATGCTGTCTATGTTTTAGCATTTCCAAAATGATACTGAGCTAGCGCAGGAGGAGAGGTGGTTGGAATCTCAGGGGAAGGTCAGGAGAAGGTCTTGTGAGGGTCTTGTGACCTTCCATCCCCTTTTCTGAGAAGGAGTGTTAACAGCCCCATCACCTTAGATCCAGCTATCTGATGTATAGGTCTGTTTATTTCGTTGCCGTGACTACAGACCAAGGTCTTCCCTGAGTCACAACAGCTGCCCTGCTCTGTGATGGCTATGACAAGCCTAAAGGACACATGTTCACTATACCTATTACACCGTGGTTTCATGGCCTGAGAACCAGATGGCTTCTGTTTCCTTACGATCACCACCTCAAGTGGGCATGGTGGTACACACTTGTAATCCCAGCACTCCAAGACTGAGGCAGGAAAGTATCTGCAAGTTGTAGGGCAGCCCTGGGTACATAGTAAGACCTTGTCTCAAAAATGTAAGCCCTGGGTACATAATAAGACCTTGTCTCAAAAATGCAGTGAGATGGCTCAACAGATAAAGGCACTTGCAGAGCAAGCTTGGCACCAGAAGCCACGTAAAAATGGAAACTGGGCTTCGTGGCACACGCCTTTAGTCCTAGCACTTGAGAAGCAGAGGCAGGGGGAATCTCTGTGAGTTCAAGGCCAACCTGGTCTACATAGTGAGTTCCAGGCCAGCTGGGGTTACAGGAGACCCTGTCTCAAAAAGCGCCCCCCAAAAGTAGAAACAGAACCAACTCCACTTGTGTCTGACCTCTACACAAGCATCATGGCACTCATGCCTCACACACTCAACATGCACACACACATACACACACACACACATAATAATGAACGATAACAAGTTTATTTTTTAAAGTGGTGTTGAAGCCAAGTGTGGCTTACTCCTTTAATCCCAGCACTGGAGAGGTAGAGGCAAGAAGATCTCTGTGAGTTTGAGAACAGCCTGGTCTACATGGTGAGTCCAAGCCCTGGGTTCAATTTCTAGCACTGCAGAAACAGGGCATGGTGGCACACACCTATAATCCCAGCACTTGGAAAGAAGCAAGAGGATCAGAAATTCAGTGTTGTCACTGGCCACATAGCAAATTCAAGGCCAGCCTGGGCTACACAAGACATGTCTCTAAATAGATGATAGATAGATGATAGATGATAGATAGATAGATAGATAGATAGATAGATAGATAGATAGATAGATAAACCATTTCACACAAGGGGTCAGATTTTGAAAAGACGAGGTGGTCCCTCCAATGATGACTTCCCTCCTCCCTACTGGGCCCAATGTAGGTGCTGGGAACAGAATTTGGGTCTGTTGCAAGAACACTAGACATTCTTAACTGCTGAGCCATCTCTCTCTAGCCCCTACTGTGACATTCTAGCAACATTATGCTCTGTGTGTGTGTGTGTGTGTGTGTGTGTGTGTGTGTGGTTTGTTTTGGTGGGGTTCGATTTTTTAACTTTGGAAACAGGATACATGTTTCCCAAACTGGCTTCCAACTCATTGTGTAGCCAAGGATGACCCATGAGCTTCTGCTCCTCCTACCTCACAAGTCCCAGGATTATAGGCATGCACCACCACAGCCAGTTTATGCAATGCTGGCCTGTAGGCTGGGCAAGCATTCTAACAACTAAGATACATTCCCAGCCTCTTGAGGTTGGTTTTTGTTTTGTTTGAGAAAGTCTTGCTATATAGCTCAGACTAGCTTTGGTCTCATAAGGATCTTCCTGCTTCAGCCTCCTAAGTGTTGAGATTACAGGCATGTATCAACACATCTGGCTGTCTCACATACATCTTTACATATTTCACTTTGGTGCTAGGATACAGCTCGGATCAGCTCAGAGCACTTGCCTCATATGTGTGAGACCCTAACGTCTGTCTCTGGAATAGCAAGAAAAAAAAGTTTAAGAATTTTGTTCACTTACCTTCTGTGTAATTTTGAGCAAGTTACCCTCCCTATATCTTATTTTATTCTTATAAAATGCTGGTAATTAAACAGGTACCTTTAATCCCAGCATTCAAGAGGAAGAGGCAGGAGGATCACTGCAAGTTTGAGACTAGCTGAGTCTACATAGCAAGTCCCAGGCTAGCCAGGGCCACATAACAAGATTCTATCTCAAAATGTATTAAAAAATGATGATGATTAAAATACTTGCCTCAGGGGCTGGAGAGATGTCTTAGCGGTTAAGAACACTAATTGTTCTTGCAGAGGACCTGGGTTCAATTCCCAGTACCCCATGGCAGCTAACAACTATTTGAAACTCCATTTCTGAAGGATCTGATGACCTCTTCTGAACTCCTTAGGCACTTCACAACAAGGGTGCACTTACCTGCAGATAATAACACATATACATAAAAATAATAAAATATTGTTTTTAAAAAAAAAATACATGCCAGGCTTGGTGGCACAAGCCTGTAGTCCCAGCACTTGGGAGGCAGAGGCAGGCAGATCTCTGTGAGGTCAAGGCCAGTCTGGTCTACATAGTGAGTTCCAGGACAGCTGGGGCTATAGGGAGACCCTGCTTTAAAAAAAAAGCAAAAAAAAAAAAAACTTTGTGGCGCGAGCCTTTAATTCCAGCACTCGGGAGGTAGAGGCAGGTGGATCTCTGTGAGTTCAAGGCCAGCCTGGTCTACATAGTGAGTTCCAGGACAGCTGGGGCTACAGGGAGACACTGTCTCAAAAAGACCAAAAAAAAAAAAAAAAAAACTTCAAAGTGTTGTTATAGAAATTAAGCAAATTATTAAAGGTATAACATACAACATTGTGCCTGGTATACAGTAAGTGCTCAGTGAAAGCTGGGGCTGGGCCTGGTAGTGCAGACCTATGATCCTGGCTATTCAAGAGCCAAGAGGATCCCAAGTTCCAGGCTAACCTGACCTACAGAGTGAGTTTATTGTTGGTGTGAGTGACTTCTAAGACCCTGTTTCAAAAAAATAAAAAGAGCTGGGAATATAACTCAGTGACAGAGTACTTGCCTAGCATGCATGAGGTCCTGATTTTAGTACCTAGGATCAAAATAAATAATTTTTGCTTTTTAGACAGAGTCTTACAATGTAGACCAGTCTGGCCTCAAACTCACAGAGATCTGCTTGCTTCTGTCTCCTGATGCCAAGACAAAAGGTGTGTGCCATCACATCTGGCTAAAATTAATTTTTCACTCATCCCATAAATTTAGTTTTTATTTTTTTAATTTTTAAAATATTTTATTTTATTTTATGTGTATGAGTATATTACCTGCATGTATGTAAGTGTATCTGTGTCATGTAATGCCCTCGGAGGTCAGAAGAGGGTGTCAGATCCTCTGGAACTGGAGTTATGGAAGGCTGTTAGCCATGTAGGTGCTGGGAACCGAATGTAGGTCCTCTACAAGAGCAGCCAGTGCTCTTGGATAACCACTGAGCTATCTCTCCAGCCCCTTAGCTTTTATTTCTGTTCTCCTAAGCCTAATTCAGTGCCTGATTCCTAATGACATATCAATCTTATGAGACTGAGAAAATTCGAAAATAAAATAAGTTTCAAGTGTTGTCCTTTTTTTGAGATTTATTCATTTTTATTTTACGTGTATGAGTGTTTTGCCTCATGTATGTATGTGTATCATGTGAGTACCTGGTGCCCTCAGAGGCCAGAAAGTATCAGATCTCCTGGAACGGGGTTACAGAAGGTTGTAAGGCACCATGTAGGTGCTGGGAATTGAACCCAGGTCCTCTGAAGAGCAGCAGGTGCTCTTAACCACTGAGCTATCTCTCCAGCCTCCCAAGTTTTACCTTTTAAATTTTATTTATTTATCAGTGGGTTGTGCATGCCACAGCTCAAAGTCTGGCACACACACAAACCACAACACGTGTGTAGAGGTCAGAGGAAAACTTTCAGGAGTGGGTTCTCTTCTACCATGTGGGTCCCAGGGATCGAACTCAGGACATTAACCTTGATGGCACGCATTTTATCCACTGAGCCATCTTGCTGGCCCTTGAGTATTATTTTTTAAACTTCTTTGTCCTAGCCAGGCATGAAATTCCAGCACTTGGGAGACAGAGGGAGAAGAATCAGGAGTTCAAGTTCACCCTCAGCAACAAAGTGAGTTCAAAACTATATGAGTCCTTGTCTCCAAAAAGAAAAAAGTGAATGAATGAATGAATGAATGAATGAATCATAACCTCCGATCTCCTGGCTCCTATCACATAATAGGTGCTCAATTAATTTTTTCTGACACCCGTCAAATCAGCTACACATCAACTCTGCTCTGGAAAATTTCAGCTTGGCTATGAGTTCAGCTGTGTCAGTACAATGTGAGTTAGATCCTATAACATCCTGCCAGTTGTGCCTGAGCCATAAGTTTGGCTGACGTTTAAGCTGAGTGTGGTGTTTATGGAAGGACTGACTTTTCCAGCTTCTCTGTAGACGTGGACTTCCCTGGAGGAAGCAAGTCATTTAACAAACCCAAGAGGTGAAGACACGGTTCAGATCAGTTTTTTTTGGCTCTGGAAACAGTGCTGGACTTAGTCCAAGGACTTAGATGCTCTTCCTGGTCACCTGGCGGGTCCAGTAGCTGGACGTTCGCTGGGAGAAAGGCTGTGTAGGTACACTGTATACGGCAGAGAAAACCAGGTCTCAGAGAAGTTAAGTAGTTTGCTCAGATTCACACAACTGGTAAACTGTAGAGCCCAACAGCAAACCAAGTTTCTCTCTCCTCATTGCCGATTCCCTGGCCAGCCATCTCCTCATAGAATTCCTTTTTTAAAAAATTACTATTATTATTAGTTTTTTTTTTTTGTCTTTTTGAAGCAGGGTCTTCCTGTAGCCCCAGCTGTCCTGGAACTCACTATGTAGACCAGGCTGGCCTTGAACTCACAGAGAGCCACCCGCCTTTGCCTCCCGAGTGCTGGGATTAAAGACGTGCGCCACCACGCCCCACTAATAAAATATATTTTAAAAAGCATTAGACTTTGCAGATGTTGCTGTCACCTGTAGCCCCTTGCTGTCAGCCATGGTTAACTCCACCATGTTTGACACTGAGGTCCATGGAGACCCCTTGGGTTTCATCTCATTTGAACTGTTTGCAGACAAAGTTCCAAAGACAGCAGTAAACTGTCATGCTCTGAGCACTGAAGAGAAAAGGATTTGATTATAATGGTTCCTCCTTTAACAAAATTATTCCAGCATTCATGTGCCAGGGTGGTGAATTCCAGAACTATAATGGCACTGGCAGTGAGTCTATCTATGAGTAGAAATTCAAGGATGAGACCTTCATCCTGAAGTATACAGGTCCTGATACTTATCCATGGCAAATGCTGGACCCAACACAAATGGTTCCCCATTTTTCATCTGTACTGCCAAGACTGTGGTTGGATGTCAGCACGTGGTCTTTGGGAAGATGAAAGAAGGCATGAGAATTGTGGGAGCCATGGAGCACTTTGGATCTGAGAATGGCAAGGCCAGTAAGAAGAGCATCATGGCTGAATGTGGACAGCTCCAAATCCATTCCACTGTGTGCACGTTTACCACCAGGCCATTCCTTCTGTAGCTCAGGAGAGCGCCCTCCACCCCATCTGCTCGCAGCATCCCATAATCTCTGTGCTCTCACTGCAGTTCTTTGGGCTCTATATTCTCTTCATTCCCTCCAAGTCTAGTTGGCTCACATGGTTGAGTTTATGATGATGGATAAAAATTATATAAGCAAAAAATAAAGGCATATAATCTTCGGCAGTGTAAGCCCCCAACAAACGTCACCGCGTGTTTTTCTTGTGCCACCCACACTCTCCACTCCATCTGTCCTTTGCTTCCTTGTCCTAGGGTTAAAAGATTTTGCATCAAAGTCCCAATTCAAACCCAACTCTACCACTGACTAACTCTGAATCATTTCACATTACCTTCTCCACCCATCACGTGGGGGAATGTGTCCATCAGAACTACGTTAAGGAAGAGAAAGGAACATTCACACTCATACCAAAAGAATTTACCAGAACATCCCTAGGTACAGGACCCACTGGGTCTATCACCTTCATTTTAGTTTCAAAGAAAATCTAGAGCCTAGTGGTGCGTGCACATGATCTCAGCACCTTGAAGAGCTGGAGTTACAGGTGGTTGTAAGCCACCCACCGTGGGTCCTAGGAACAGCAAACTCCCGTTCTCTGTAAGAGCAGTAAACACTTTTAATTAACTCATTAGTTAATTATTATTTTTTTTTTTGAGACAGGGTCTCCCTGTATCCCCAGCTGGCCTGGAACTTGCTATGTAGAGGAGGCTGGCCTTGAACACACAGAGATCCACCTGCCTCTGCCTCCAAGTGCTGGTATTATAAGTAAATCTTAAAAATAATAATAAAAAAACCCAGCAATTACCTATATATGAAACTACCCCCAGCAAAACAAAATGCAACAACCAGAGAAACAGCAAAACCCCTCTAAGTAATAAAGTATCATGATACGTACATGTTTCATCTGGAAAAGGTTTTCTTTTGTAGGCCGTGTTGGCCTTAAACACCCTATGTAGCTCAGACTAAATTCACAACAATCTTCCTGTGTCAGCCTCCTGATTATTGGGAGTACAGATGTGTACCACCCCATCTGGCTACATAAATGCTTTTGAGAAACACAAGGAAAGTGCATATATGTACAGAAAAAAATAAAACAAATAACAACAAAAAAGCCCAAAGATGCTTCACTTCTAAAAATAGGCATAATCTGTTCTTGGACAGTGAGACTAAAAACCATTAAGATATTCAGTCTTTTTTACTAATATAAAATTTAATGTGATATGAATTTATTATATTTGCATAATAATATATTATCATGACACAACTATATCAAATACATATTTCTCTGGAGGAATACGCAAGAAATTGGTTCCCATGGAGGAACTGTTCATCTGGGACAGAGATGCACACCTGTTTGCTTATGAACTGCATCATTTTTGTGAATTTTTTTCTTATGTGAATATATTAGCTGTTCAAAAATTGACTTTAGAAAGAGGGAGCCAGGGCTGGAGAGATGGCTCAGCGGTTAAGAGCACTACTGACTGCTCTTGCAGAGGACTTGGTTTGATTCCCAGCACCCACATGGCGGCTCTGAACTGTACTTAACTCCAGTTCCAGGGGAATCCGAAGCCCTCTTCTGACCTCTGCAGCATTGCACGACACAAGTGCACTCACATACATGTAGGCAATACACTCATACACATAAAATAAACATAATAAATAAAATATTTTTTTAATGAGGTAGCCAGGGCCAAGGATATGGCTCAGTGAGAAAAGGTACTTGCTGCACAACCCTGACACCCTGAGTTCAATCCCTCAAACTCAGGTAAAAGAAGGAGAAGCAACTCCACAGTGCTGTCCTCTGACCTCCACACCTGCACATGCACTCAAACACACAGTAATAATAAAATTTCTAATTAAAAAAGGTAGGCCAGTGCTAGAGAGTTGGCTCAGTGGTTAAGACCATTGGCTGCTCTTGCAGAAGGCCCAGGCTCAGTTCCCAGAACCCACATGGCAGCTAACAACTGTTCGTAACTCCAGTTCCAGGGACTCTGACACCTTCTGGTTTCTGTGGGCATTGCATGACATAGGTGCACTTACATACATGCAGGCAAAGCACTCATACACATAAAAATAGTAAATAAAATATTTTTTTAGTCTTTTTGAAACAGGGTCTCCCTGTAGCCCCATCTGGCCTGGACCTCACTATGTAGACCAGGTTGCCCTTGAACTCACAGAGATCTGCCTGCCTCTGCCTCCCGAGTGCTGGGATTAAAGACGTGTGCCACCGCGCCCAGCAAAAAATAGAATTAAAAAAAAAAAATTTAAAAGAGGGAATCAGATTTGGTAGTGCATATCTGTATTCCCAATATGTAGAGGCTAAAGTAGGAAACTGCTGCATAATTCAAGGCTACCTTAAGGGACTGGAGAGATGGCTCAGTGGTTACGAGCACTGGCTGCTCTTGCAGAAGATCTGGGTTCAAATCCCAGCACCCACATGGTGGCTAACAACCCTCTGTAACTCCAGTCCCAAGGGATCTGATGCTCTCTTCTGTCCTCTGTGTGTGTACTTACATCCATGAAGGCAATACACTCATACATATAAAATAAAAAATAAATAAATACAATTTTTTAATCATTTTCAAAAAAATTTTTTAATAACTACATAATTAGAAGAAGCATTTCATTACAACTTTAACATATTCAGTAACATACTCCAGAGCAAAAGTACAGATCTTTAAATAATGGCTGTAAGCTTCTAGGTTCACAGTTGAATTAATACAGTTATAGTGAGTTCCAGGACAGCTGGGGCTACAGGGAGACCCTGTCTCAAAAAGACAAAAAAAAAAAATCTCCATTTCATTTTAGAATATATTGTTCCTTGCAGAAAGACTCATTGTTTTTGCTACTAACACTGGGATGTTGGCGCATGCATCTCTAATCTGTATGTATCTGATTATTACTGATCATGATCAGTTGCACTTGGATCCTTGGGGCCTGTGTATGTCTATAAAGTCATCCTGTAGATTTCAGTGGTATTGTTTATCACCTCTACTAATTAACATGATATAAATTTCCATGCTTCCTCCTTAAATATAATACATTATAAATACAATTTTTAAAAAGCTAGCTTGGGCTATATAGAAAGTTCCAGGCCGGTCAGAGACACATAGCAAGACCCTGACTCAAAAACATGAAAAAGAGGTAGAATACCTGAGAGTGCCTGACTCCAGCCTTGTGACAAGTATGCCAGTCACCATACATCAAAGAAGCATCTTTTGCAACAGACGGGAGACTTTTACAAAGTTCTACAACTGGTCACACACAGAGATTAAGTGTCTGTGAAATACCCAATCCTAAGTGACACATCTATAATGGAACCTCTACACCTAAGGCTTACAGAACCTTGTGGAACAAGGGATAGAGAGGACACTAAGGCATTTCTCAACTCTCATCAACCAAGCTCCCTCATGCAGCAGAGGGCAGCGAACACAAAGGGCCATAAATGGCCAAAGCAGAGAGAATAAGAGTCTGCAGAGTGTGGGTCCTCTGACAGGACTCCTATATTAAAATTCATGCACCCAGGGCTCAGGGACCATCTTGGAACAGGAGGCGGAAAGAGTGTAAGAGCCAAGGGAGGAGGTATATGACCACATGGTTACAGGATCCTGGAACCTTGCACATATGAACTTATAGCAATGGTGTCAGCATGCACTAGATCCATGAAAACAAAGGCAGACAAACACCCAGCACCGAACTATGGAAATGGGCAGCAGGCCCCAATCTTAGCCAAAGAACTGTTGGGCAGCTGATTACTGCTGGGTGAGGAAGAGCTGATCTTTTTAAAGGGAGGGACTCTAGATAGGCTGACTAGACCCCAGTGGCTGAATATGCACTAAGGGCCATCAGAGGATACTAACTAGACTTGATAGGCCTTAACATAAATGACAGAATGCGTGAAATCCAGTGTGGGGCTATGGGAGGGTGCCAGTGGGGAAGGGGGTATAAAGATGATTAAGATGAGCCGGGCTTGGTGGCACACGCCTGTAGTCCCAGCACTTGGGAGGCAGAGGCAGGCAGATCTCTGTGAGTTCAAGGCTAGCCTAGTCTACATAGTGAGTTCCAGGATAGCTGGGGCTACAGGGAGACCTGTCTCAAAAAGACCAAAAAAAAAAAAAAAAAGATGATTAAGATGTGTATGAGATACACAACAATTCAATTATTTTTAAAACTATTTTTTTTATTTTATGTGTATGAGTGTACTGCCTGTATGCAGGTAAGTGCACCCATGTCCTGCAATTCCCAAGGAGATCAGAAGAGGCTGTCAGATCCCCTGGAACTGCAGTTATGGACAGATGTTAGCTGCCATGTGGGTGCTGAGATTCGAACCTGGGTCTTCTGCAAGAACAGCCAGTGTTCTTAACTGCTGAGCCAGCACTCCAGCCCCTCAACTGTGTTTTTTTTAAAAAGAAGAGAATGTAGCTCAGTTAGTAGAGTGATTATCTATCATGCTAGACCTGGGTTCGGTTCCCAGCACCACTTAAAACCAAGTGTGATGGCACACACCTGTAATCCCAGCATTAGGGGACAAGAACTGGAGGATCAGAAGTTCCATCCTCTGATACACATGAAATTCCAGGCCAGCTTAGGCTACATGAACCCTGTCTCAAAAAAAGAGGAGGCAGAGGAGGAGGAGAAGTAGAAGGAAGAGGAGGAGGGGGAGGAGGAGGAGAATGAAAGGGAGGGAGGGAGGGAGGGAGAGGGGGAAGTGGGGAAAGGGCTGGCGGTGTAGATCAGTGCACTTGACTACTGTGAATTAGACACTGGGAACCATCCCCAGCATTGCCTCAAACAAAACAACAAAAATGGTGATAACATGTTCTGGGAGCAATTGAATCTAACTTATGTCCAGTCAGTAGTCTTTCTGGTTCTGCAGTAAGGAGCTCTCTGGCCTCAGGCAGGCTCTTCCTCATTTGGTTCCTTTCCCTGTGACCAGATAGGTGGGAGCAGAAACAGGCCTGCTACAGGCTCCTTTCCAGTGCTCCTAGCACCCCACCCTGCTCCGTCTTCCTCAGTCTCTCTCCATCAAGGCCCATGGGTATCGGGCAGCCCTGTTCCTCTGGGAGCAGAAACCCTACTCTTCTCCCCACCCCCACCCATTCTGCTCTGCAGCCTGGAGACTGTCTGTCTTGGGAAAGTTACAGGTTTCATTTTGTTACTTAGAAGCTGCTCCAGCCAGGAAGGGAACCCAAGTTGACTTGCAGCCAGGCCCTTAATTGGATTGGATTCCCCTAGAGGTAGTCTGCCCTAGCTGTAGCTCAGTGGAGAGGAAGCACTTCCTCCCCTACCCTCCCAGCCCCCCCTCTACTGACCAAATCCCAGATGGCCTACCACCAAATAAGGTCCTGTGTTAGTGACCACTTCTCCCTTTTTTTTTTTTGGATACCAGGGTAGCTCTATAGCCCCAGCTGACCTGAAACTCGCTACCTAGACCAGGCTAACTTTGGATTCACAGAGATCTGCCTGCCTCTGCCTCCCAAGTGCTGGGATTAAAGGCGTATGCCATCACGCCTGGCAAGAAAGACTTAAAAGTACTTTTTTACAGCTGGGTATGGTGGTGCACGCCTTTAATCCCAGCACTTGGAAGGCAGAGGCAGGCAGATCTCTGTGAGTTCGAGGCCAGCCTGGTCTCCATAGCAAATCCAGGTGAGCTAGGACTACAGGGAGACCCTGTTTCAGAAAAACCAAAAAAAAAAAAAGAATCAGTTCTTGCCGGGCGTGGTGGTGCACCCCTGTAGTCCTAGTACTTGGGAGGCAGAGGCAGGCGGATCTCTGTGAGTTCAAGGCCAGCTGGTCTACATAATGAGTTCCAGGACAGCTGGGGCTATAGGGAGACCCTGTCTCAAAAAGATGAAAAAAAAAAATCAGTTCTCAAGGCTGAAGAGATGGCTCAGCAGCTAAGAGTACTTGCTGCTCCGGCAGAGGACCCAGGTTCAATTCCCAGCACCCACATGGCAGCCCTGTCACCATCCTTTTCTGGCCTCCTCAGTCACTTGCACACAAACTGGGTGCACATACATACAGGTAAACCATTTATAGACATAAAATAAAAATAAATAATTTTTTTTTGTTTGCACATGTGTCTTTAATCTCTATGTATCTGATGATTACTAGTCACAGTCCGTTAAAAAATCGGTTCTTTCTTTCCATTATGTAGGGATCAAACTCAGATAATAAGGTTTGGCAGCAAGTGCCTTTACCTGCTGAACCATCTCACCAGCCTGAGAAATTTTAAGAAGCGATTAGTCTAGAGGACTGTACTCCTGAGGAATGGATTAATCCATCCAGGATTAATGGATGAATGAGTCACCTTGATGGTGAATCTCTTATAAAAGTCTGTTTGAGCTGGGTGTGGTGATGAAGTAAGCCTGTAATCTTAACACTCAAAAGGCTAAATAGAGACATATATTGTAAATAGTTCAAGGCTATAGCTTGGGCTACATAGGAAGACCCTATCTTAAAACAAAAGCCCTTAGTTTGGCTCTGTGTATTGTTTTGCTGTTGTTGTTTTATATTTTGTTTTGTTTGTGTTTTAGACAGAATCTCATGTAACCCAACCTGGCCCAGGACTCCCTCCATAGCCCAGGCTAGCCTTGAATTCCTAATCCTCCTGCCTCCACCTCTCCAATGGGATCACAGGCATATTCCAACATGACTAGTTTATGCAGTGCTGGGGATTGAACCCAGGGCTATGCACATTCTAAGCAAGCACTCTGCCAAGTAAGCTACTTACCAACCTTCTTCTGTGTCCTATATGCCCATCTCCCTCACTATTTGAGGTCCTAAACCATCTTGAGTCTCTGCAGAGGCCCCCACCAGCAAGAAGGCCTTCACTAGATACAGGCCTTCAACTATGGACTTCAAAGTCTCCAGAACTATGAGATAAATAACCTCTGTTCTTTATAAATTACTAGTCTCAGGCATTCAGTTATAGAAACAGAAAATAGACTAAGACAACTGCCTAGCCTTAGAACAGAGAACAAATGTTCCTTGGCTATGTGGCTGTGTATATTCTGTGCTTACAGCATTCAGCCTTGAGCTTCCTAGTATGAGGAAAGGATGCCCAGGAAAGACAGATGACTTAAGAAAATGTTTTTTTTTTGTTTTTTTGTTTGTTTTGTTTTCCTCTTTTTGAGACAGGATCTCCCTGTAGCCCCAGTTGTCCTGGAACTTACTATGTAGACCAGGCTGGACTTGAATTCACAGAGATCTGCCTGCCTCTGCCTCCTAAGTGCTAGGATTAAAGGCATGCACCACCATACCCGGCAAGAAAAGCTTTTAAAAGTACTTTTTTACTTTTATCTATTTATTTTGGGAGGGAGGTGGGAGGTACACACATGCCATGGTGGATGGCTATTATCGCCATCTTTTGGCCTCCTCTGGCCATCCAGCAGGGACTCAGACTCTGAGGGCTGGGGGTACCACTCAGTAGGCAACTTGCCTAGCATACAAGGTTGCCTAAGTAAGTCCAATCCACAATACACCAAATAAAAATTAAAAGATAAAATTCTCCCGGATGCGGTGGTACATGGCGATAATAACACTCAGGAAACAGACAGGAAGAATCATGAGTTCAAGGCTAGCCTGGCCTACATGGCAAGACTGTTTCAAAAGTAAGAAGGGCTGAGAATGAGGTTCAGTTGGTAGACTGCTTGCCTAGCATGCCACCAAGCCTTGAATAAACTGACTGGTGGGGCATGCTGTAGTCCTACGATCCTAACACTCTGGAGATAGAGACAGGAGGAGCGGAAGTTGAAGGCAGGTGTTGGCCATTGAGCTCGGTGGTAGAGCGCTTATCAAGCAAGCTCAAGGGCCTGGCTCGGTCCTCAATTCAGGGGGCAAAAAAATAAATAAAAGAGGTTTAAGATCACCTTTGATTATCTAGTGTCTTAGTTTGCTTTCAATTGCTGTGATAAAAACACTGACCAGAACCAGCTTAGGGAAGAAAGGATTTATTTGGCTTACAGCACAGCTCATCATCAAAGAAAGAACTCAGGGCAGGAACCTGGAACACACATCATGGAGGAACGCTGCTTACTGCTCTGCTCCTCTGACCTGTGCTCAGCCTGCCTTTTTTTTTTTTTTTTTTTTTTTTGTCTTTTTGAAACAGGGTCTCCCTGTAGCCCCAGCTGGGCCTGGCACTCAATATGTAGACCAGGCTGGCCTCGAACTCGCAGAGATCTGCCTGCCTCCTAAGTGCTGGGATTAAAGGCATGTGCCACCACGTCCCTCTTCAGCCTGCTTTCTTGTTTTTTTTCAAATATTTTATTATTTTTATTTTATGTGTATGAGTGTATTGCCTGCATGTGTGTGAGTGTACCCATGTCATGCAATGCCACGGACGTCAGAAGAGGGCTTCAGATTCCCCTGGAACTGGAGTTAAGGATGGTTTGTAGCTGCCATGTGGGTGCTGGGAATTGAACCCAGAGCAGTCAGTGCTCTCAACCGCTGAGCCATGTCTCCAGCCCCTCAGCCTGCTTTCTGATACAGTGCAGGACCACCTGCCTAGGGGTGGCACTGCCCACAATGGACTGCGTTCTCCCACATCACTCAATGATCAAGAAAATGCCCCACAGACATTGTCACAGGCCAATTCAATGGAGAAAATTCTTCAGTTGAGGTTCCCTCTACCCAGGTGTGTCAAGTTGACAAGTAAAGCTATCCAGCACACCTAGTGAGCTCTAGGCTAGCCTGGACTGTATGAGACACTTGTACCTAAGTTGATCCCCAGGACCTACATGGTGGAAGATGAGAACTGACTCCCAAAGGTCGTCTTCCTCACTTCATCATCATCACCACCACGATTATTACTATTACTTTTTGGTATTTTTGAGATAGGGCCTCCCTGTAGCCCCAGCTGGAATTTGCTATGCAGACCAGGCTAGCCTCACACTCACAGAGATCCACCTGCCTCTGCCTCCCGAGTGCTGGGATTAAAGGGATGTACCACCACGCCTGGCTTCACCACCACGATTGTTATCATCATCATTATTACTGCAGCCTATACTGTCCTACCCCTCCCTGAGGATATATAGGGTTAGCAACTGCTAGGGGAAGGGCTCATCCCTAGGATTTATGCACAATTAATGGTTTCTAGGGGGAGGGGCTCATAAGCCTCCATCCATCCCTAGGATTTATAGACAATTAATGGTTCCTGTGGGGAAGGGTTCACAAGATCCTATCCCAGCCCCTCCTTGAGAATATATAAGCAGTTTATATTTAATTTTTATTTTATTTTATGAGTGTATTTGCCTGCATGTGTCAGTCCACTGCCTGAAGAGGTCAGAAGAGGGTGTTGGATCCCTTGGAACCTGGAGTTAGGGATGGCTGTTAGCTACCATGTGCGTGCTGAGAATGGAACCCAGGTCCTCTGTAAGAGCAGCCAGTGCTCTTAACCACTGAGCTATCTCTCTAGTCCTGGCTTTATTTTTATTTTTATATTTTTTTATTTTATGTGCATGAGTGTTTTGACTGCATGTATGTAAATATACTGTGTGCATGCAGTGCCTGTGGAGGCCAGAAAATGGCACTGGATGCCCTGGAACTGGAGTTACAGATGGTTGTTAGCCTTCATGTGGGCGCTGGGAACTGAACCTGGGTCCTCTGCAAGAGCAGCCCGTGCTCTTAACTGCTGAGCCATCTCCCCAGCCCAGGGAGATATATATTATATATATATATATATATATGCAGTTAACGTGATTCACAAGGTCTTGCTCCTTCTGAAATTTTAAATATAGATACATAATTAACTGTTGCTACAGGAGGGGCTTATGCCCCCCCAACTTTATAGACAGTTAACATTTGCAAGGGAAAGGGCTCCCAAGACTCCATCCCAACCCGAGAACACATACCTAGATCTGTATATCTATGTATGTGCAGTTGCAGGTTGCTGGGACTGGAAGTTGCCAGGCTCTGCCCCTCCTGTGGATATACTTAAGAGATGGCTAGGGGGCTGAAGAGGTGGCTCAGCGGTTAAGAGCACTGACTGCTCTTGCAGAGGACCTGGGTTCGATTCCCAGCACCCACATGGCAGCTACAAACCATCCTTAACTCCAGTTCCAGGAGAATCTGAAGCCCTCTTCTGACCTCTGTGGCACTGCACAACACAGGTGCACTCACATACATGCAGGCAGCACACTCATACACATAAAATTTAAAAAAGGGAAAAAAGAAAGAAGTATGTGGTAAATTTTGGGACTAGAGAAATGGCTCAGCAGTTAAGAACACTGACTGTTCTTGTAGAAGACCTGGGTTCGAATCCCAGCACCCACATGGCAGCTAACAACTGTCCGTAACTGCAGTTCTAGGGGATCCAATAGTCTCTTCTGTCCTCTACGAGCATTGCAAGACACGGGTGCACTTAACTACATGCAGGCAATACACGCATATACGTAAAATAAAGATAATAAAATATTTTTAAAAGGGTGGCGGGAGTGTAAGAGACACTTCCCTCAGCGGTGTGGAGCTTTAGCATCTCAAAAGTTGCCTGTAAGCAACTCTAACTGAGCTCATTGGCTCACCAAGCTAGACTTGGGTATGAATCATGATCGTTTCTTCGGTCTGTCGTCAGTGTCTTATCCGCGGTGAGTAGATGTTTGTTCATCTCTCCAGGTAAAGTTCATACAACACTGTCTCATTTGATCCCTGGGCCCATGCTGAGTGTCCTATTGCTTCCGTGGCAGTGAGGCAGTGAAGACATTGTTAGAGCGACTTTGTAAGCTGGTAAGTGGAGGGGTGACATTTGAACCCAAGTCAACACTAACTTCAGATGGCACATTTCCCTGTCCCACCCCTCTCCATCACCCTCACCACTATGTGGGCAGTGCACTGAGACTAGCAGTCTCTCCCAGATGCCTGCCCTTTGAACTCAGAAAACGGAGAGGACTTTTAACATAGAGAAATGGTCCTGGTTCAGATGAAGTGACCATTTCCCACTCCTCTTTTTTCATTTTTTTAAAGATTTATTAATTTTTTAGCTGGACATAGTGGCACAGGCCTTTTATCCCAGCACTCAGAAGGCAGAGGCAGGTGGATCTCTGTGAGTTTGAGGCCAGCCTGGCCTACATAGCAAGTTCCAGGTCAGCTGGGGCTACAGGGAGACCCAGTCTCAAGAAGACCAAAAACGAACGAACAAAAAAGATTAATTTTTATTTTATGTATATGAATGTTTCACCTGCCTATAAGGACACTGTGTGCGTGTCTGGTGCTCGTGGAGGCCAGAAGAAGGTGTCAGATCCCCTGTAACTGCAGTTACAGACAGTTGTTAGCTGCCATGTGGGTGCTAGGAACTAAACCTGGGTCCTCTGCAAGAGCAGCAGGTGCTCTTAACTTCTGGGTCACCTCTTCAAGCCCCTCATTTGCACTCTTAGAGGTGTGGGACAGCTGGCAGTTGCCTGTGGCCCTGGGTGAACTGTGGGGGCGTCCCACCCCTCAGCTGCTCCTAAGCAACATAAAAGTAGAATACTTTAGTCCTGTCTGGTCAGGAACTTCGGCTTGACTGAGAACATTTCTTCTCCCTCTTTGGCCTCTCACAGTTCATTTATTTGGTACTTTGAAGCCTTGAACAATCAGTTCTTCACCTCACAGCTTGATAATAGAGGAGGCGTGAAGTTATTTGATACAGCAAATATATCTTTTCCAAGCTGACAAGTACCCTTCACCTTGCAAAGAATAAAGGCGTTCTTTAGCTCCTCAGCAGCCAGTGAGACCCTGCAACACACAAACCAGAAAAAGAAGCAGTTTTCCCAGCTGCCCCCCCGCCCATGCCCCAAAGGTCGCTCCGTCCCGCCTCCCTCATTGCTGCCAAGCTTCTTTTTGCTATGTCCGTATTTGGAGCGGGCCTGCTGCTCTTCCTGCAGAACGCTGTGTACCGCCGCAGCATTGTGCCCTGCCTCTCCCACAACACACGAGCTACAGCCCCTGGCAGGAGCTGATCTCTCCCAGACACAGCCAGGGTCCTGAGCAGGGAACTCAGCACTTATCTACTGTTCCCATCTGCTCCTGGGCTCTGTTTTGAGGTGTGGTTCTGGAAGGATTCCTTTCTTCCCTGGAGCCAGCACATACCCTTCCTTGGCTGCTGGGTCCACCCCGGGGACTGAGAGGGGAATGAGAGGGCCGTGTCCAGACCCCACAACCCTTATGTTGCTTACAGTGATGGTGACCCACAGCATAAGGCTTCTAGACCACACCAAGAGAAGCTGAATCCCACCTAGAACATGCAGTGGGAGACCATGACAAAAGACAGAGGAAGAGGAGGAGCAGCAGATCCTGCAGATCAGAAGTGAGCACTGCAAAAATCAGCAGGAACAAGATCTTTACATGACCTCCAGCAAGCCTCCCTGCACCATACTGCAAGGTGAAAATTGTACCTTGCGCATGGAAAAACCTGACCATCCCTAAGGAGGTGATCAAAACTTACATCACCCTTTCCAGGCACACAGACAGCCTGTGCTTCTGGAAGTGACTGAGGCACACAATGTCACTTTTGTAACATCCCAGTGAAAGGGCACAGCTGAGTGTGACACACCTGACCCAAGGAACAGTCTGTAAAATAACTGGTCTATATTCTAAAGTTCTAAATTAAAAGAGAGTTGACCGGTATGGTGGTGGTATACACCTATGATACTAACACTCAGAAGGTGGAGGCAGGAGGATCATGAGTTCAAGGCCAGCTTGGATTAAAAGAACCTGTTTCAAAAAAACCCAAAAAAACAAAACCAAAAACCAATCCCAGCACTGGACATAGAGGCAGGAGGATCTCTCTGAGTTCAAGGCCAGCCTGGTCTCCATAGTGAGTTCCAGGCCTGCTGTGGCTACAGGGAGACCCTGTCTTAAAAAAAAAAACAAAAAGCGGGCTGGAGAGATGGCTCAGCGGTTAAGAACACTGAATGTTCTTGCAGAAGACCCGGGTTCAAATCCCAGCACCCACATGGCAGCTAACAACTGTCTGTAACTCCAGTCCCAGGGGATCCAACAGCCTCTTCTGACCTCTGGTGGCATTGCACAACATCAGTGCAGTTACCTACATGCAGGCAATACACGCATACACATAAAATAACAAAAATAAATAAAAGTTAAAAAAAAAAAGAAAGGAGAAAAGAATCAGGCATGGTGGTCTCAGCAATTGAGAGGTGGAGGCAGGAAGATTAGGAGCTCAAGGCCAGCTTTAGCTACATAGAGAGCTTAAGGGCAGCCTGCGCAAAAAGAGACCCTATCGCAAACAAATCAAAAAGCTGGGATGTGGTGCTCACAGATGTAATCTCAATACTCTGGAAGCAGAAGCAGAAAGATTGCTACAAATCTGAGGCTAGCCTGGGATACATAATGAGGTTGAGACCCACCTGGACTACCAAGTGAGACCCTTGTGCGTGGACAATGGTGAGGCCAGGGATGATACAGGGTGTAAATGAATTTACCAAGAAGACAGAAAAGGCAGAAGCAGAAAAGTTATGGAATACACTAGGGAGTTAAAGCCACAGTGGAGTAGCTCCCTGGAAAGGGATCCTGTTTCAGAGCTAAACGGGGTGAAGTCTTTCTTAGCTGTTTAAGCACTGGTTATTTACTCTTATCTCATGGACCATTTGTCTGGAGTCTGCATCTGAGTGGACAGATGACTTTTCAATGTCTTGTTAAGTAGTAAAATTTCCAGCCAGAGTTGTCCTTCCTGAGACTGGCCATGTGGGGTCAGGCACCATGGGTCATTGGGAGTTCGGTTCTAAATATTCGTATAAGACTGTCATTGGGTCGGGGTCTGATTGTTAAAGTATGGAGATTTTTAAAAATATTTTGTTATTTTTATTTTATGTGTATGAGTGTTATGCCTGCATGTAAGTAAGCTCACCTGTATCGTGCAATGCCTAAAGAGGACAGAAGAGGCTGTCAGATCCCTGGAACTGGGGTTACGGACAGTTGTTAGCTGCCATGTGGGTGCTGGGATCTGAACTTGGGTCCTCTGCAAGAACAGTGAGTGTTCTTAACCGCTCAGTCATCTCTCCAGCCCCAGAAAGTATGGAGATTTTTGCAGTTAATTTATGTCTTTTTGTCTCTACAACTCTGTCTCCAAAAAAAGTATTGGGTCACTGTTGATTTCCTGAATCTAAAGTCTGTGCCGTCATGATGTAAGAGAATATCCCTGTTATAAAGTACTAGGGCCAGGTGTAGTGACAAATGCTTTTAATCCCAGCACTAGGGAGGCAGACAAAGGCAAGATCTCTGTGAGTTCAAGGCCAGCCTTGTCTACAAAGTGAGTATCAGGCCACTTGGGGCTACAGGGAGACAGAACCTCAAAAAAATAAAAAATAAATAAGAAATACAGGCCTGGCAAGATGGTTCAGCAGATAAAGGCTCTTGCCACCAAGGCTGACAACCTGAGTTCAATCTCTGGGACCCATATGGTGGGAGGAGAGAACAAACTTCTGCAAATTGTCCTCTGACCTCCCCATGTGCAACATGACAGACACGACATACATGTACACACATGTATGCACACATACACACAAGACAGATAACAATTTAAAAATCTGAATGAGTCATGCACAGTGGCAATGCCTTTAATCCCAGCACTTGGTAGGCAGAGTCAGGCAGATCTCTGTGAGTTCAAGGCCAGCCTGGTCTTCATAGTGAGTTCCAGGCCAGCTGGGGCTTCAGAAGAGACCCTGTCTCAAAAAGAGCCCACCCCACATGTATACCTGCATACATGTGGTACACATACATGCACACACACACACAAAATAAAAAGAAATAAATCCAAAAAACAAGTATTACAAAGTGTGGCTCTAAGATGAAAACAAGTTTTTTTTTTTTAATTTTATTTATTTGTATTTTATTTGTATGAGTGTTTTGCCTGCAGGTAGGTAAATGCATCATGTAGGTGCACACGCCCCAGTAGGCCAGAAGTAAATGGTTGTTAGCTGCCATGTGGTTGCTGGGTACTGAACCCAGATTCTCTGAAAGAGTAGCAAGTGCTCTAAACCGCTGAGCCATTTCTCCAGCCCCAACAAAAAATGTTTTTTAAAAAATGATATTTTAGGGGCCAGAGAGATGGCTCAGTGGGCAAGGGCATTTGCTACTCTTTCAGAGGATCTGGGTTCACTACCTAGCAACCACATGGTGTGGTGCACATAAATTCACTCAGGTTCGCACACATGTAAATTTTTTAAAAGCATATCTTTTTTAAAAAAGTAATAAATTTTCTTGTTTTCTTTCAACTTTAAAAAAATTGTTGGGGCTGGAGAGATGGCTCAGTGGTTAAGAACATTGGCTGTTCTTGCAGAAGACCTGGGTTTGAATCCCAGCACCTACATGGCAGCTAACCTTTGTCTGTAACTCCAGTTCCAGGGGATCTGACAGCCTCTTCTGTCCTCTGTAGGCATTGCACAACATGGGTGCACCTACCTACATGCAGGCAACACACACATACACATAAAATAAAAAAAATAAAATATTTTTTAAAATTGAGGGGCTGGAGAGATGGCTCAGCAGTTAAGAGCACTGATTGCTCTTGCAGGGGACCTGGGTTTGATTCCCAGCACCCACATGGCGTCTATGAACCATCCTTAACTCCAGTTCCAGGGGAATCCAAAGCCCTCTTCTGACCTCCACGGACTTTCAAGACACAGGTACATTCACATACATGCAGGCAATACACTCATACACATAAAATAAGAATAATAAATACAATATTTTTAAAAATTGATATTGGGGGGCTAGAGAGATGGCTCTGCACTTAAGAACACTGGTTGTTCTTGCAGAAGACCCAGGTTCGAATCCCAGCACCCACATGGCAGCTAGCAACTGTCTGTAACCCCAGTTCCAGGGGATCTGACAGCCTCTTCTGTCCTCCGCAGGCATTGCACAACACGGGTGCACTTACCTACATGCAGGCAATACACGCATACACATAAAATAAAAATAATAAATAAAATATTTTTAAAAATTGATATTGGGCTGGAGAGGTGGCTCAATGGTTAAGAACACTGGTTGTTCTTGCAGAAGGCCAGGATTTGAATCCCAGCAGCCACACGGCAGTAACAACTGTCCTAACTCCAGTTCCAGGGGATCAAACAGTCTCTTCTGTCCTCCGCGGGCATTGCACGACATGGGTGCGCTTACCTACACGCAGACAATACACGCATACACATAAAAAAATGAAAATTTTTAAAAAATATCTTAAAAATCGATATTTATTATTTTTATTTTTATAAGTATTTTGCCTGCATGTGTGTAAGGACCCATGTCATGCAATGCCCACAGCAGTCAGAAGAGGGCGTTGGATGCCCTGGAACTGGAGTTACAGATTGTTAAGGTTGTTAGCTGCCATGTGGGTGCTGGGTTCTGCTGGGAATCGAAGCTGGGTCCTCTGCAAGAACAGCCAGTGCTCTTAACCACTGAGCCATCTCTGGCTCCTCTTGTTTTTCTTGAGAGGAGGTCCATGATAAAGTAAAACTTGTGAAGAATATGAGGGATGGGGGAGTGGAAAAGCAGACCACAAAGCCAAGCCAGAATGACATTCAGTGCTGGCATTCGAAGCCTGTTTGCAGCTGGCATTCTGCTGCAAAAGGACAATCTTTGAATGCTTGGTGGAAAGTGGCTTTGTGCAGAGCTGTGATCCACCAGCCCCCTCCTGCTGGCAGCCTCTAAAACAATGAGGATAAGTTCAGGGCAGAGACTTTGAGAACTCCAGTCCCAGGAGCCACATCTCCTGGCACTTAGACCTCCTTATATATACATCCCTTTCCTGCTCAGTTTTCAGGCTTGAGAGAGTGGCTGAGCGCCAACAAACTCTCCTTTCTGCGCTGAGGAGACAAACCGGGCTTCCCTCCTTTGTCTGCCAGATGTTGGTGTCCCTGTTGCGGTGCTGCCAGCTGTGGTGACTCATGGTGGGAGGCACTGGGTTCTCCTTCCTGCACCAGGGCAGGACTTGAGTCAGACCACCTGGACTAGCTCAGCTCCACCCATCTCTGCTGTGTGGCTCTGAGTAAATCATCTAAGCTCTGGACCTCACTTCCCAGGTAGATAGGCGTCATGTGACTTCAGTGCGCAGAAGTATTCCCATTGGTTATCACCCTTTCAAGCCTGGAGGTAGGGAGGCGTGAGTTATGTCTTGATTGTTTTTCATTTTGTATTGTTTAGTTGTGTTTTTGAGACAGGGTCTCCCAATGTAGCCCAGGCTGGCTTCAAACTCACAGCAATCCACCTGCTTCTTCCTCTGCCACCTGAGTGCTGGGATTAAAGTGGTGCGTTACCATGCTCAGAGTGTTTCAAAACTATCTATTTATATTTGTACAAGTGTTTACTGTTCTGTGTGTAGTGCCTGTGAAGGCTGGAAGAGGACAACAGAGCTGCCATGTGGGTGCTAGGAATCAAACCTACGTCCTCTGGAAGAATAGCAAGTGCTTTTAGCTCCTGAGCCACCTCCCCAGCCTCTGTTTTGTTTGAAAGATTTCTTTTTTTGGTTTTTTTGTTTTGTTTTGGTTTTGGGGGGGGGGTCTTTTTGAGACAGGGTTTCCCTGCAGCCCCAGCTGTCCTGGAACTCACTATGTAGACCAGGCTGGCCTTGAACTCACAGAGATCCACCTACCTCTGCCTCCCAAGTGCTGGGATTAAAGGCGTGTACTACCACACTCAGCTGTTTTATTTTGTTTTTGAGACAGGGTCTCCCTGTAGCCCCAGCTGGCCTGGATTCGCTATGGAGACCAGGCTGACCTCAAACTCACAGAGATCTGCCTGCCTCTGCCTCCCAAATGCTGGGATTAAAGGTGTGGGCCACCACACCTGGCTTGAATGTTTAGCCAGAATGTATTTTAAGTGTACCATGTGTATGCAATGCCCATGGAGGCTAGAAGAGGGCACCAGATCCCTGGATGGTTGTGAACTGCCATGTGGATGTTGGGAACTGAACCCAGGTCCTCTGCAAGATCAGCAAATGCTCTTAACCACAGAGCCTTTCTCCAGCCCCTGGTTTTTGTTTTGCTTTTCTTCTTTTGTGATGCTGGGGATTGAACCCAGGACCTTGTGTGTGCTATGCAGTGTCTACCACTGGGTTATAGTCCCAGCCTTAGTTCTGTTTTGTTTTTGTTTCCAGACTAGATCTCCTGTATCCCAGGCTGGCCTTGAACTTCTGATCCTCATGCCTCCCACTCCCAAGTGCTGGGATTACAGGTGTGGACCACCTCCCCTGGGTTTATGAGGTGCTAGAGATCAAATCTATGGCCCTGAGCATGCTAGATAAGCACTCCACCAGCTAAGCTGCGCCCTCAGCTTCAGTTCTGGTTTTGAGGACTGGCCTTCATCTTCTCTAGTCCTGGCTGGCTGCCTTGGCCTTCAAAGCTTATGCCGTCACCTTTGACCCTCTTCCTAGGCTCCTCCAGCAAAGTCTTACTCATATTTCAGAATTCAGAGAAGAGGCCTCCAGGGATCTCCTACAAACACCTCCACCCTCAGTCCAAATAAACCACTTCCTCCTGGGATCCACACACTGTGCCGGGTAGGTCCTGGCACTGAAGCTGCTGCTGTAACTCCAGGGTTCCTCCCATCCCAGCCGCTGCCCATAGTGATCACAAGCTCTTAAAGTTGCATCCAAAGCCCCTGGACCTTCCCAACAGACTCCTCCCTTCAGCCTCCTGCTTAGGGGAATGGTAACTCCACTGGATCTCAGCCCAGGGGTGTGAGGTGCTGTCATTGGCCCAAGGCAATCCACATGATTCAGACTGTCCAATCACACAGACAGAAAGGCCTTAACGGCTGGTTTTAGAGACTAATCTGTTATATTTTTCTTTGTTGCTTTTTATTTTTCGTTTTGTTTTTGAAGTAGGGTCACACTCTGTAGCCCAGACTATCCTGGAACTTGTTATGTAGCCTAGGTTGGGCTTGAACTCTCAGTGATCCTCCTGTTTTGGCCTCCCAAACTCTAGGTTTCAGATACCATACTGAGCTTAGTCTGTACAGGATACAGGATACCTCCTCGCCCAGATGTCGCTGGCAGCCTTCATGGCACCAGGAGGTAGCAGCCCTTGGGTCAAAACAACACAGAAGCCAGGTGTGGCAGCAAACACCTTTAATTTCAGCAGGCAGATCTCTGTGAGATCAAGACCAGCCTGCTCACTATGGAGTTCCAGACCAGCCGGGGCTACACAGAGACCCTATCTCAAACACACACACACACACACACACACACACACACACACACACACACACAAAGAGAGGCAGAGTAGGGAACAGAAAGTTCCTCAGGCCTCTCTAAGCCAGTGTAGGCCAGGCATGCACTGAACATGTTTAAAGGCCAGGCACAGCTGTCACCCTGAGCAGTCTTAAGGACTTCCTCTGACTCAGGGCACACCAGGGTTCATGACTCTGATGCAGAAAAGAATTTCAGGACTAGTCACTATGAAGTATAGTTGAGGTTTTATTTGTTTGTGTTTTTTGGGATAGGGTCTCCCTGTAGCCCCAGCTGGCCTGGAACTGTCTATGTAGATCAGGCTGGCTTTGATCTCACAGAGCTCTGCAAGCCACTGCTTCCTGAGTGCTAGGATTAAAGGCTTGCACTACCTTGCCCGGCTATAGTTGAAGTTTAATAAGATATTTTAATGTATAATTTAAGCATGAGTGTTAAGAGAAAAAGTAGCAGGGCTGGAGAGATGGCTCAGCGGTTAGGAGCACTGACTGTTCTTGCAGAAGACCCAGATTCAAACCTGAGCACCCACATGGTGGCTAACAACCATCGTAACTCCAGTTCCAGGGGATCCAATGCTTTCTGCTGTCCTCCAAGGGCCCTGCACAACAAGGGTGCACTTACATCCAGGTAATAACACTCATACACATAAAAAATAAATAAATAAAAGTGGGGAAAAAAACAGAAAAAGGCACTCAGAAGAAAGTAAGATGCACCCAAGAAATATGGGAATGGGCTTGTCGGAGGAGTGAGACACACCCAAAGGTGGACCTAGCTCCTTCCTACTGCTTTCAGTAGGGAGAAATGAGTTTTCCTATCTTGGCAGCCCACCACATGAACTCAGATGCTAAGCCTCCCTGTGTGTGGAAAACCACACCAATTTCTTCAATCCGAGGAAGCATGAAAACAGAATACTCCAAATCGGGATTGGTACTGCACAACTGGGATCCTAGGCACTCAGGTAGAGGCAGGAGGATCTGAAGTTCACAGTCATCCTCAGCTACATAGAGTTCAAGGCTAGCCTAGGCTATATGAAGCTTTGCCTCAGAAAACAAAATAAAAGCAACCAACCCCATTTTACAGATGAGAAAACCGGGCCTCCAGTCCATGACATGACCCGAAGGTGGTGCAGTTGGAGGGTGTTACAGACCCATAGGATCCAGCCATGAAGCCTGCAGGGGTGCCTACTTTGAGAAGCCTGGGAGGGGGAAGAGGGGGAAGTGTGGGCTGTACTACTGATGTGTTTTGAAGGCCATGTGGCCTGTGCACAGGCCCTCTCTCACCTAGGAGCTTGTCCATCCTCCTACTCTGAAATGACCATTGTCCCTCCAGTTGCCTCACCATCTGGAAGAGGACAGGGACCTTCTCAGGCCCAACGGTCATCAGCTGACGTGTGCCTGGCCTCACAGAAGCCACCTCTCCCCTGGAGGGACACTGTGGCTGGGACATCATTCTTTTCCTAATAGTCTTCAAGCACCCTGGGGCTCCTTGCTGGAAGGGCCCAGACCCATGGCTTGGGGGCTTAGCAGGACTCCAGGGAGTGTCCAGTCACCCTACCCTTCCTGTAGGTTACCCACCCCCAGCGGGAGTCAGCCTCCGAGTCAGACCTCTCAGGCTCTTCCAGCTATTCTCTCTGCTGGGCTGTGGCTCCAGAAGAGCAGGATGTGAGCTATGAGGACCCTCCCCCAACCCCCCCCAAAACCACTGTCACCTGAGAATGGGGGAGTTTGTTCCAGAAGATGGGCAATGGGTACCAGAGGATGACGGGGCACACGGTGCACCCCAACTCATAAAAGGGGAAACTTTGGGGCTGGAAACTTTGGATCAGAAGGCTTGGATCAGAAAAATCTCCAGGCACATTCCTTTCTGCTTTTTTTTTTTGAGACAGGGTCTCCTTGTAGCCCCAGCTGACCTGGAACTCACTATGTAGACCAGGCTGGCCTTGAACTCACAAAGATCTGCCTGCCTCTGCCTCCCAAGTGCTGGTATTAAATTCATGGGCCACCACACCTGGCTATTTATTATTTTATGTGTATGAGTGTATTGCCTGCATGTATGTGAGTACACCCGTGTAGTGCAATGCCGTGGAGGTCAGAAGAGGGCTTCAGATTCCCCTGGAACTGGAGTTAAGGATAGTCCATAGCTGCCATGTGGGTGCTGAGAATCAAACCCTGGTCCTCTGCAAGAGCAGTCAGTGCTCTTAACCACTGAGCCATCTCTCCAGCCCCTCTCTTCTGCTTTTTAAAAATTATGTGTATGTATGTGTCTGTATATGTTCCCTTGGAGGTCAGGGGCTTTGGGTCTTCCTGGATCTGAAGTTACACACAACTATGAGCCGTCTTAACTGCTGAGCCATCTCTCTGGTTTCCTCTGATAGAATGTGTGAAGAGCCATGAGCCTAATTAGGAAAGCAATATAACTGTAAATCCCTTAAAGTGGCTCACTGGCCCTACCTTGGCAAGCTGGCCTTGCTCAAACTTTATCAACTGGTTTTTCTCTGGACTGAGGGTGACTGTTTATGGAGCCAGCCTGTCTCCTTTAGTGCCCCAAGATAGCTCGCCTGCCTGAGAAAATAAAACTTGGGTGAGAGACCCTCAAGGACACCAGACCCCAGCACTGAGTTAACTCTTGCAGCTCTGTGCAGCAGAGTTCCTATGAAAGCTGAAACTGCCCCTCCCTTCCATGCAGATGCCTTCTTCTTGAGGAAGATTTCAGTCCTTTGCTGTGTTCTCTGAATAAAGAGGACTAAAGAGGACATATTCCTTGCCTGTTGTAGGTCTGCTTCTCTCTCTCTCTTTTTTTGGGGGGGGCTTTTTGAGACCCGGTCTTCCTGTAGTCCCAGCTGACCTGAACTCACTATGTAGACCAGGCTGGCCTTGAATTCACAGAGATCCACTTGCGCCACCACGCCCGGCCTCTTATTTTTTTTGAATATTTTATTTTTATGTGTATGAGTATATTGCCTGCATGTGTATAAGTGCACCCATGTCATGCAATGCCCCTGGAGGTCAGAAGGTGTCAGATTCCCTGGAACTGGAGTTATGGATGGTTTTTATCCGCCATATGGGTGCTGGGAATCGAACCTGGGCCCTCTGCAAGAGTAGTCAGTGCTCTTAACCACTGAGCCATCTGTCCATCCCCTCTAACTCTTATTTCTGAACTTTGACCTGCTTCCTTTTGGGCTGGATGTGATGGCAGCACCTTTAATCCCAGCACTTGGGAGGCAGAGGCAGGCAGATCCCTGAGTTCAAGGCCAGCCTGTTCTACATAGCAAGTTCCTCCTGGCCAGCTGGGGCTACAGGGAGACCGTCTCAAAAAAACCAAAATTAAAACTCCTTCCTCCTCTGCTCTCTTAAATTTAACACCTTCCTCTTTTGTTTTTGAGATAAGAGTCTCACTATGTAACTCTGGCTGGCCTAAGCCTTGTTCTATAGACCAAACAGCCCTCAAATGTTCACTCTCTCTGTTTCAATATCTCAATCGTGAGATTACTAACATTTAACATTACGCTGGGCAGCTAGGTAAGTAACTTTAATCCCAGTACTTGGGAGGCAGAAGTGGGCAGATCTCTGTGAGATCAAGGTAAGCCTGATCTGGTCTACATAGTGAGTTCCAGGCTAGCTATAGGCAGACCCTATTTAAAAAATAAAATAAAATATCTTTCTTTAAAAAACAAAAAACAATGGGGCCTGGAGAGATGGCTCAGTGGTTCAGAGCACTGACTGCTCTTGCAGAGGACCCGGGTTCGAGTCCCAGCACCTACATGGCAGCTATAAACCGTCCTTAACTCCAGTTCCAGGGGAATCCGAAGCCCTCTCCTGACCTCCGCTGCATTGCACGACACAGGTGCACTCACTTACATGCAGGCAATACACTCATACACAATAAAAATAATAAAAAATAACTAAAACAAAAAACAAAAAACAAGGGGATGGGCGCTGGAGAGATGGCTCAGCGGTTAAGAGCATTGACTGCTCTTGCAGAGAACCGGGGTTCA
Organism: Nannospalax galili; assembly: GCF_000622305.1. NCBI lineage: Eukaryota > Metazoa > Chordata > Mammalia > Rodentia > Spalacidae > Nannospalax > Nannospalax galili. The sequence goes on along the minus strand of NW_008358817.1, from coordinate 191,183 downwards.
ATTCCCAGCACCCACATGGTGGTTAACAACCATCTCTAGCTCCAGTTTCGAGCACATGTGCAGTTACACACATTCAGGCAATACACTCATACACATAAAATAATAAATAAAATATTTTAAAAAAAAACAAGGGGAGTCTCTTGGAGCTGGAGTTATAAGCTGCCCAACATGGTTGCTGGGAACCAAACTGTAACAAGAGCAGCAAATGCTCTTAACCACTGAGCCATCTCTCCCACTTGGCAAGTAATTTTTTTTAACTCTCTACCTCAAATGCCTCATCCATAAGGAAATTGGGCATAAGAGTAATCATTCCCCAAGTAGCTCAGGAGTACAGATCTGTACATACATCACAGGGCACAGAATCCCAGCACTTGCAGGAGTGCAAATGCTTACATCACAGGGTACATGCTTGTAATCCCAGCACTTGAGATGTGGAAGCAGGAGGGTGACCAGGAATTCAAGGCCATCCTTAGCTATGTATCAAGTTGGAGGCCAGCCTGGGCTACATGAGACCATGTCTCATAAAAAGAAAGGAAGGAAGAAAGATTGGGGGTGGGGTACACAGAATAAAACAAGGCCACAAGTTAGTTCAAGAAAGACAACAAATTCTGTAGAGACTTACTGAGGGCCAGTTATGTGCTAGGCTCATAATACACAGCAGCCTGTTATGTGACCCTTTCCAGGGGAGATGTGAACAAATGTCTGCTTACCTGAGACAGGGAATCAATGAAGTAAGGATACCACTTAAGTCCAACTTGATGAATCAGAGTTTTATCACGATTCCTTATAGGAATATGGTGAGGTACCTACAGGAGCAGGAATGACCGAAACACAACTGCATCACCAAAAACCCACCCCGGTGTGGGTGACAGCTCACAAAAGCAGAAAACGTGGAGCTCCCTGCACAGCCTGCAGGAAGCCCCAGCAGCTTGGAGAGTTTCTTTTCCAGGGAGCTCTGTTGGTCTGAGCCTCTTCTGGGCAGCTCATCTTCCCCGAGAGTTTCTGGTAATCCTTAGGGTTATATATGCTGAGGGGACCTAGTGAATCTGGTCAGTTTCAGAGACCTCATGAAGCTTGGAGGAAATTGCTACATATCACAGCTGTCCCCAAAGAAAGGAGCAGAAGGCCTGGGGGCCTGTTAGCAGATGTGAAGTCTACAGTTCACTGAACACAGAAGGAAACTGAGGCCCAAGGAAGAGGAAAGAGTTGCTCCGGGTCTTGGGGGTACTTTCTCTGCCCCAGCACACAACGATTTCAGTATCCTGTCTTTTTGTCACAGTGAGGTTAAGCAACCTTCTCCAGGTCACACTGCCATAACAAGGGCGAGGTAGAACCACACCCCAGGCAGCCCGGCTAGGCAAATAACAGAGTGACAGTGTCACTTGCTAAGGACCCACAGCTTGTCCCTGCAACCCACCCCATTGTTATCCTCCCACTAAATGACAGTAGGGTCCCCATTTCACAGAGGAAGGAGTTGAGGCCTAGGGCCACCTTCAGGCAGTGGGAGAACCAGGGCTTCTTGATTCAGCCTCGCCTGCCAAGCCAGACCTTTAATTCCCATTTGACTTGCCTGGCCTCCCTACCACAGCGTGTGGTGAGGAGAACACAGAAGGGCCTGTCGCTCAGCCTGGACACAGTGTGCTCTGCCCTCTGCCAGGCGACCAGAGTCATACTCCTGGGCTGACGTGGGCCCTCCTGCCAGACAGATCCCATCTCCTGGGCTCTCTGAGAAGCTGTTGTGGCATCATTCACTGCCACATTGACCTCCACAGTGAGGGGAGGATGACTGCAGATCCCCAGAGAAGGTTCTACGAGAGGTAGGATGGTTGAGTGGTGAGAACATGCACGCTGGAGCCAAGCACCTGAGTTCACCCTGGCTTGGTCGCTTCCTACTGTGGACTTGAGGGACACTTCAACTCTCAGGCTCAGTTTCTTCCTCTTAACAGGAGGGCAACAGGAGTCTGACATCTCACCACTCCTGGGTTCTGGGAATGGGACTGTTATGTAGGAGTTTTTCTCCAAGATAAGGCATCTCATGTTGGAGGGTAGCTCCTGAAGACACGGGATTTTTATTTATTTATTTTTATTTTTATTTTTTTTGAGGTAGGGTTTCCCTATAACCCCAGATGGCCAGGAACTTGCTGTGTAGACCAGGCTGACTTCGAACTCATAGAAATCTACCTGCTTCTACTTCCTGAGTGCTGGATTAAAGGTGTAGGATGATACTTCCAGTTGACACATGTTTTGAGAAGAGGCAAAACAGTCCATCCTGTATGGTGAATCCTGAGGAAGTAAACAACTCAAGTTTCAAGAAGGCCTGAAACTGACCAGATTCATTAGGCCCTCAGCCCTGAAACTGACCAGATTCATTAGGCCCCTCTTTTCTCCAAGTATATATAAATAAATAATAAAGAGGGCTGAGAGACACTCTCAGACAACCAGGCTGTCTGGAAGGGGCTCAGAAAAGCTCAGCTACCAGGAAAGAACAGTCTCCAACCTGTCCAGCTGTCTGCAAGTTGTGTAGTGACTTCAAGTTTCCTGCATTTGTGAACTGCCACCATGCCGGGTGGGCTTTTGGTGATACAGCTGTTTTGAGCAATTTCTGCTCCCGTAAGGAACCTGGATAAAACCTATCGGCTCACTAAGTTGGGTCTTGGTGGTGGGTACCCTTCCTTTGCTCTGTTGTTGGTTCCTTATTTAGGGTGAGTAGATGTCACACAAAAAGAGCTCAGGTCCTTATGCTTGCAAGATAAACACTTGACCTACTGGGCTATCTCCTCAGAACTTCTCCCGTTTTATGAGCAAGCTGTGGAATGAACTGTCATTTTAGGGGCCACGGAGATGGCTCAGAGGGTAAAGGTACTTGCTGCACAAGCCTGGCAACCTGAATTCAATCCCTGGAACCCAAAGAAAGGTGGAAGGAAAGAACTGATTCCACAAAGTTGCCCGCTGACCTCTACATGCACACCATGGCATGGCATATATACCCCCTCCATACATCATGCACAGGCACACAAAACACTAACATCTTTTAACTGATTCAGGTCCTGTGATTGTGCCAGACCCAGTCACTGAAGGTTCTGGGAGTGGGGAAGAACACTGGTTGGTCAAGTTGATGTCACATACCTGTCTCTAGGCCTCTGCTTTTTATCCCACCAGGCCACAAGGACTCGGGGGTGGGGTGGGGGGTAGGTGCCTGAGCCAGCTGATTGCCCAGGTATAAAGAAGCCTGGAGCTCTGATCTGGTGGGTCGACAGGATAGTCTATTCCCTGAGGTGGTGGTGGGGGGCGTCCTTTAGACAGTGGGGGTCCAGTGAGAGCTTTGATTTGCATCCTGAACAGCTTAGGGAGATGATGGTGCAGAAATAGTTGTAGGGAGATACAAGTTCTGGTGGGGGACAGATGTGAGATGCCCAACTGAGACACCCCAGCTGCTACAGTAAGACTGCTTGGACAACTAAACTCACATCATCCCTGGCTAAGGGCCTGCAGATGCCAGCTAGAGTGTGGGCGAGGGCCCAACCTCCCTTCTTCTGGATCCCATGAGTAATCTTTCCCACATCTGCTCCCACACTTACCCTTGCTGGGCCCCTGGGAGTCCAATCTCCATGGCCCCTGCTGTGGGACATTACCCCACAGCAGGCAGTGCTGGGGTGGAAGCTGCTGCCTTCACGCTCCTGACATTGGCAGCCTCCTCCTCGGTGTCTGACCTCGCACCCCAGTCCCCTGGACTCTGGGTGGGCCAGCTCCACTTTGCTCAAAGGAGTCATTGTGAGACCAGCCCCAGAGCCAGCAGCAGGCACTGGGCCAGCACACATGGTTCTCGCAGAGGCCCAGGCCTGGCGCTTTTGACTCCATTGAGAGGAGCCTGGAAGGGTTTGAGCTGCTCTATGAGGCTCCAGCCTGACTTCTACCTGCCCCGGGTCAGCTCTGGAACCTTCTTGTAGCTCTGGGCCCAGGGATATCTCAGGCTCTCACCAAACTGAAAGCTGGGATTGGAGAGAACAGGCCAGAACTGTGTTGTGGGGGGTGGGCAGCAGACTATTGAGCCCCAGAGGGAGTGACGGACCCTGGGGCATCCCAGGAAGGTTTCCAGGTCCAGAGGTAAGTGGTGTGAAGGAGAGGCGCCAAGGATCCGCTGGTTCAGGATAGACCGGCAGCCAGGGGTTTCCAAACCCGGCCTGCGGTTACAGTGTCATAACACAGGCACTGTTTATTAATGACTTACTGAATGTCTGGGTACTGTGCCAAGAACTCCACATACATTATCTCACTTAGTCCTCCTAACACCCATAGAAGGCAAGTGTTATTATTAACCCCAGGGCAGTGGTTGCCCAGGTGGGGCATATGAAAGCAAAAATCTACCCAGTGACCTACTCACCAGCAGAGTGCAGGTAGTCTGTGATTTCTGTAGAAAGGTCCAATTTATCTATGTCACAGTTGATACGAGTTAGACTCTTACAACTAGGAAGTGATAGACTCAAGATTCAAACCTCTAATTCTAAAGCTTGTCAATCACCCCACACACACCATTTTCCTTCTGGCTGGTCTCAGAAACATTCCTGCCAGTTTTTCTCTGTCCTCGGCTGCTGTCGTGGTAGTATGCCAGGAGGCAGCAGCTTGGATGGGGGACACGAGGCGTGGCTTGCCAAGCCTGCTCTGCTCTTCACAGTCACAAGATCTCTTCAGTCTCCTCACAAGAAAGTGTGTACTTTAGTACTTGTGGGTGGTGTGTGTGCCTGCGTGGTTTATGTGTTCATGTGTGTGGTATATGTGGAGGCCAGAGGAGGACGCTGGGTGTCCTGCTCGATCTCTCTCCGCCTTATTCCCTTGAGACAGGGTCTCTCACTGAACCCGGAATTTGCCATTTTGACTATACTCCAGCAATCCTGTTTCCACACCCAATTTGGGTTATAGGCACATGTGTGACCATACAGAGCTTTTTACGTGCACTCAGGGCCTCACGCTTGTGCAGCAAGCCCTCTTAACCCACTGAACCTCTTCTCTAGCAGCCTTTATTTTTATTGAGACATGGTCTCAATTGAGACATGGTCCATCCTGTAGCCCAGGCTGGACTGGAATTCACTGTGTAGCCCAGGCTAGTCTCAAACTTGAGCTATCTTCCTCCCCCTGCCTCCTGAGTGCTGGGGTTGCAGACATGAGCCATCATGTGCAGCATAGTTTTTTAGTTTGTTTTGTTTTGTTTTGTTTTGTTTTGTTGAGATGAGGTGTCTCCATAGTCCCAGCTGGCCTGAAACTCCCCATGTGGACCAAGCTGGGCTTGATCTCACAGAGATTTGCCTACATCTGCCTTACCAGTGCTGGGATTAAAGGTGTGCACCACCATGCCCAGCTCATTTAATATTTTTTGTCTTTTTGAGACAGGGTCTCCCTGTTGTCTCAGCTGTCCTGGAACTCACTATGTAGACCAGGCTGACCTTGAACTCACAGAGATTCACCTGCCTCTGCCTCCTAAGTGCTGGGATTAGAGGCCTGTGCCACCATGCTAGGGTATGCCTAGATTTTCAAATGTGTTTTTTTAACTAAATTTATTATTATTATTATTATTATTATTATTATTATTAGTTGTTGTTGTTTTGAGACAGGGTCTCCCTGTAGCCTAAACTGGCCTGGAACTCTCTGTGTAGACCAAGCTGGCCTAAATCTCACAGAGATCCGGCTGTCTCTGCCTCCCAAGGGCTGGGATTAAAGATGTGGACCAAGGCTGGAGAGATGGCTCAGTGGTTAAGAGCACTGACTGCTCTTGCAGAGGACTAGGGTTCGATTCCCAGCACCCACATGGCAGCTATGAACCGTCCTTAACTCCAGTTCCAGGGGAATCCGAAGCCCTCTTCTGACCTCCACAGCATCGCACTCACGTACATGCAGGCAATACACTCATACACATAAAATAAAAATAGTTTTAAAAAAAAGGTGTGGACCACCACCCAGCTTTACCTGTGTGGATATGTACACGTGAGTTCAGTGCTGGTGGAGGTCAGAAGAGGGCATCAGATCCTCTAGAGCCAGAGTTACAAATAGTTGTGAGCTGCCTAAAGTGAGTGCTGGGAACTGAACTCGAATCTTCTGTAAGCACGGTATGCTCTGCCCTCTGTCTGGTCCTTGATTATAGTTCTTTAATGCAAACAGGAGAAACCTACTTTAGTTTACTTAAGACAAGGAAGGAACAGAATAGAAGGATCTGGAACAGCCCATGTACTAGACAGGAAGCTGAGCAAGGCCTTGCTCTGCCCACATACTCCAGAGGCCTGACCACAAGCACCAGTGATAGACACCTCTATCTAGTGTCCTAAATGAGAAGCCCGCCTCTGGTGCCAGAAGAAAAGGGAGTGGTGAGGCTGGGCAGCTCAGTGGTAGAACACATGCCTAGCACACCCGAGGTCCTAAGTTCCATCTTCAGCACAAGGAATAAATGAGAAAATGAAGAAGGGGTCATGGCAGCCCAGACAGACCACCTCTGAGTCAGGCCTTGGTTCTAGGTCACCAGGATGAAGTGGGCTCTGTGCGGGAGGCTCCGTGTGGCTGTGCTGGCCTTGAAGTAGATTTCAACCCACAGGAGCACAGCATCCCACCCTGCTGTCCTGTCCCAGACCCTGGATTGTTCTAGGCTGTGTGTCCCAGGCATTGTAAGTTTTCCTGTACCATAGCTCCTCCATCTGTGAAAGGAAGGTTCGTCATTAGCTATTTTTATTGTAGTTTGTTGTTCTTTTTTTTTGGTCTTTTTGAGACAGGGTCTCACTGTAGCCCCAGCTGTCCTGGAACTCACTGTGTAGACCAGGCTGGCCTTGAACTCACAGAGATCCGCCTGCCCCTGCCTCCTGAGTGCTGGGATTAAAGGCCTGCGCCACTATGCCTAGCTTGTTGTTCTTTTTTTAATCTGCTTTTCTTTATTTACTTTCCGTTAGTTTAAATCCGTGAGGGGTACAGCATCGCACAGATTCTGTGTCCAATGGCCTTTGCAGGAAGGTTGCTTTGGAATTTGGCATAAACCATGCCACTGTTTCCATAGGCCTGGGTTACCTTTCCCCAGATTACTCTGGTTTTGTTTGGTTTGCCACCAGGAGTCACTATGTTGTTTTTTTGCTTTACACACATAAGCACATCTCTTGCCTAAGTAGAATTCGGTTTCATCTCGGGCATAAACACCTTCAATTTTAAGAAGAGCTGTATGCTCTCGTTGGTTCCAGAGACCTTGCTTATAGCCAGCAAAAGTGGCCTTGCACTGCAGCCTTCCAGACATACTTGCCTTTTAGAAGTTCTGTTCCGGGGCTGGAGAGATGGCTCAGTGGTTAAGAACATTGGTTGTTCTTGCAGACCAGGGTTCAAATCCCAGCACCCACATGGCAGCTAGCAATTGTCTGTAACTCCAGTCCCAGGGGATCCAATGACCTCATCTGTCCTCAACGGGCATTGCACGACACAGGCGCACTTCACTTACCTACATGCAGGCAATACACTCATAGACATAAAATAAAAATAATAAATAAGCCATGCATGGTGGCACATGCCTTTAATCCCAACACTTGGGAGGCAGAGGCAGGGAGATCTCTGTGAGTTCAAGGCCAGCCTGGTCTACAGAGTGAGTTCCAGGACAGCTGGAGCTATAGGGAGACCCTCTCTCAAAAAGACCAAAATTAAAAAAAAATTTAAAGAAAATACTTTGTTATTATTTGTGTGTATGTGAATTCAAGTGTGTGCCAAGGAGTTTGTGTAGAAATCAGACAACTTTTGTTTCTCTCCTTCTACCATAGAATCTATGGATCAAACTCAGGTTTGCTTAGTAAGCACTTTTATACACTGAGCGTATTTGCCCACTGGTCTTATACTTTTGTTTCTACTTTATTTATTTATTTATTTATTTATTTATTTATTTATTTATTTATTTATTTACTGTTATTATTTTTATTTATGTGTATTAGTGTTTTGCCTGCATGTATGTAAGTGCACCCATGTGTACAATGCCCTCAGAGGCCAAAAGAGGGCATCAGATCCTCTGGGACTGGAGTTACAGACCATTGTTAGCCGCCATGTGGGTGCTGGGAACCAAACCTGAGTCCTCTGGAAGAGCAGCCAGTGCTCTTAATCGCAGAACCACCTCTCCAGCCCCTTTTGTTTTGTTTTGTTTTTGAGATAGAATCTTATGTATCCCAGACTGCCCTCAGCCTCTGGAGTTCTGGGACTACAGGTGTAGGTCACCATGGCCAGCCCATCCTTAGCCCTTGGAGGCCTTAGTGACACATTCCTGGGAATTTAAAGGGCTTTCCCAGAGCAGTTGCCCAACCTCAAAGGTTGAATCACTGATGCTGGAATTTCAGATGTCCCTGAAGATGGCTTTGGGTGGGGTGCCCTATGTGTCACCCAAGTAGAAAAACACCCACTCCTTCCAGGAAGCAACTGGGGCAAGGAGCAGCCAGTCCCCCACCCCCTGCCCCATACTTTGAGACTCCTGTAGTGAGAGGGTCTTGGGGACCCTATTCAGGGGCTATGCAGGCCACAGAGTTCATTCTCTGGAGGGTTCAGACTGAGGAAGCACTGTTGACCTACAGCAGACTCAGGGCCTCTGGATCACTCATATCTTGGTGCCTTTGTCAAAGGGGCACTTAGATTTATGACAGTCACTTAGGCACTGTGCAAAGAGAACATACTTTATCTTTAGGCCTCAGTTTCCATCTCTGTCAAATAGGGATAAAGTCACTGGCATGCCAGTCTTGCAGAGTCTTTCTGAGGTTCAAAGAGAAAGAAAATCTGAGGCTGGATGTGGTGGTACATCCCTGTGATCAGAGCACTTGGGAGACTGTCACAAGAGGATCAGGAGTTCAAGGCCAGGTTAGGCTATCTAGCGAGACCCTGTCTCAACTCCCCTCCCTGGAAGAATAAAAAACAACGGCTAAGGAAATGGCTCAGTCAGTAAATGTCTACCCTACAAGCCTGACCTGAGTTCCATCCCACAAACTAGAAAAGCCAGAGAGGTGGCTCAGCGGGTAAAGGTGCTTGTTGCCAAGTCTAACAACGTGAGTTTCAGTCCCTACACATACATGATGAAAAGTGAGAACAGACTTCTAGTTGTCCTCTGACCTCCACACAAGTGCTGTGGCACTCACAGCCCTCCTCCCAGACACACACAAGAGAAATAAAATAAATAAATGTTAAAAAAAAATAAGTAAAAGCCAGACAAGGTATCCTGAACTTATATTCCAGTTCTGAGGAGGTGGAAACAGGCAGGTAGGTCCTTGGGGCTCCATGTCCAGCCAATATAGTCTAATAAACTCCAGGTCCCAGTGAGAAATCCTGCCTCAAAAACCTGACCTGGGCCAGCACATGTTTAGTCCCAGCTCTCAGAAGGCAGAGACAAGCAGATCCTTGTGAATTCAAGCCCAGCCTGGTCTACATAATGAGTTCCAGGCCAGCTGGGGGCTACAGGGAGACCCTGTCTCAAAAAGACTCCCCCAAAGAAAACCTACACACACACACACACACACACACACACACACACACACACACACACACACGCACGCGTTAAAGACCTAAGGACAGAAAAATCAAACTTGAGGAAATTCAAAGGCCAGAGCTGCCCAAGGCCCTTCTCAGTGATCTTTGCTCCATGTAGCATGGGCTAGCAAGCACTCACAGTTACTGGGTCACTAATTTTCTTGTTTTGTTATTGTTGTTTTATTTTGTTTATTTTTCTTTTATTTCCTTTTTTCTCACTATACAGCCCTAGCTGACCTGGAACTCACTACGTAGATCAAGATGACCTTGAACTCCCAGAGATCCCCTGCCTCTGCCTCCAGAGTGCTGGGATTAAATGTGTGAACCACTTTGTCCTGTGTTTTGTTTCTTTTAATTATTATTCTTACTTATTCCTATGTGTGTGTGCCCATTTGAGTTTATATGCACGTGCGTGCAGGCGGCTTTGGAGGCCGGAGGGCATCAGATCCCCTGGAGTTAGAGGCAGTTGTGAGCTCCTGACCATTGGCACCAGGAATGACTTCCTCTGCAAGAGCAGCAATCACGCAACCACTGAGCCACCTCTTCAGCTCTATTTTAAAAAAAATTTTTATTATTTTTATTTTATGTGTATGCGTGTATTGCCTGCATGTAGGTAAGTGCACCCATGTTGTGCAATGCCCACAGAGGTCAGAAGAGGCTGTCGGATCCCCTGGGACTGGAGTTGCAGACAGCTGCCATGTGGGTGCTGGGATTCGAACCCGAGTCTTCTGCAAGAACAACTAGTGTTTTTAACCGTTGAACCATCTCTCCAGTCCCAGCTCTATTTTTAAACATTTAAATGCTGTCCTCAAATTCTCTATGTAGCTAAGTATGACCTTGAACTTTCTGATCCTCCTGCCTCCACCTCTGGAGTGCTGGGACTATAGGTATGTGTCACCACATCCTACTTGTATGCATTCTTCTCTTAAAAGTTCCACTAATACAGGTGTTGATGTTATCATCCACGTTTTAGAGATAGGGAAACTGAGGCACAGAGATTGTCACCTGCCTGAGACCTCGGGACTAAGAAAGGACAATCTGGCTCTCAAGGTCTGTGCTTTTGTTTGGTTGTAGTTTTTGAAATGGGGTCTCACTGAGTAGACCAGTCCACCTTGAACTTGTGTCAGTCCCTCTGCCTCAGCCTCTCAAGCGCAGGGATTACAGGTGTGAGCCCCTCTATCCGCACTGGTGCCCATGGTTCTGTAGGCTGACTGGGTGGGGCTAGGGGTCTCTCTCGGGAACTTGGGAATTTACCTAGTTAATGTCAAGCAGGGAACCAGCCTGGCATGATCTATTGATTTCTTCACTCACATGTGAAGTCACTGGTTGTCAACCTAGAACTGAGAACTGGAACTTCAGAACGCTGCACAGAAGGTCGGTGTCTTCAGTGCCCCAGGCACAGCAGGCATCTGCTTTCCAAGATCAAATAACCTAAGAAACAGGAAGTGGCACCTTCTTAAGCTTGGAGTCACTTTGTCTCTACTCTGTTGGTCAAGCAGTCGGGAAGCTCATAGTCTAGAGAAGGGGCTATAGTACCCCACATCTAGCATGTTCGAAAATGATGGGGTGTTGTTTTAGAACTGCCACTGGCCCCTATCTCTCTGAGCTCTTCTCAGGAGAGGGCCATTTCGGCTAGCCAACTGCTACCTCAATTCCACACAACCAGCTTCGGCTTAAAAAAAAACAAAAAAACGTTATTATTGTGTGTGTGTGTGTGTGTGTGTGTGTGTGTGTGTGCAGGGTGTCTATGTGTAGAGGTCAAAGGACCACTTTTGGAAGAGCCTTCTCTCGTTTCCTTTATGTAGGTTCTGGGGATGAGCTCAGATTGCCAGGCTTGTGGGGCAAGCTCCTTTACCTCCTGAGCCACCTTACTGGCCCACTTCAACTTTTCTTCTGTAGCCCAGACAATCCTCCTGCCTCACTTAGTCTCTCAAGTGCTGATATTAGTTAGCGCCATGAGCCACGCTGCCTGGCTTCAGCTGAATTATTATTTTTTTAAATGTTAAAAACATTTTATTTATTGTTTTTATGTTATGTGTATTCATGTATTGCCTGCATGTAGGTAAGTGCACCCACATTGTGCAATGCCCACGGAGGTCAGAAGAGGCTGTTGGATCCCCAGGGACTGGAGTTAGGGACAGTTGCTGGCTGCCATGTGGGTGCTGGGATTTGAACCCAGGTCTTCTGCAAGAACAACCAGTGTTCTTAACTGCTGAGCCATCTCTCCAGCCCCTCAGCTGAACTCTTAAAACACACACACACACACACACACACACACACACACACACACACACACACACACACACACACACACACACACACACACACACACACACACATTATTTTTTTGTTTGAGACAGAGGCTCCCTATAGCCCTGGCTGGCCTGGAACAAGGAGATCAGGCTGGCCTTGAATTCAGATAGATCTGCCTGCCTCTGCCTCCCGAGTGCTTTGTCTTGATTTTTGAGACAAGGTCTCAGGCTATAGCCCAGGCTGACACCAGGGATTCTGCCTTTTTCTTCTTCCAGATTGAGATTTCCCCGGAGACTCAGTTTTCTTAGCATCCTCCTTTCAACAATCTGATAGCCAAACAGAGGGACATAAGTCTCTATAGGATATATTGGGCTATTGAGGTGGCTCAGCAGGCACTTGCTGCCAAGCGTGACAACCTAAATTCAATCCTGGGGACCCACATGGAGGAGGAGAGAACTGATTCTATCATTCCACAAAGTTGTCCTCTGATTGCCACACCTACATGGTGGTACAATCATCCCCAGGCACATACACACAAAATAAATAAATACATGTTTAAAAAAATCTTAGGGCGCTGGAGAGATGGCTTGGTGGTTAAGAGCACTGACTGCTCTTGCAGAGGACGTGGGTTCGATTCCCAGCACCCACATGGCGCATAACAGCCATCTGTAACTCCAGTTCCAGGGGATTTGACACCCTCTTCTGACTCCGCAGCATTGCACGACAGGGGTATACCTACATACGTGAGCCGAAAAAAAAAAAAAAAAAAATCTTAGAATAAGGGCTGAAGAGATGGCTCAGCAGTTAAGAGCAATGGTTTCTCTTGCAGAGGACCTGGGTTTGAATCCAAGCTCCCACATGGTAGCGAACAACCATCTGTAACTCCAGTCCCAACGCCCTCTTCTGTCCCCCTTGGACACTGCAGGACAAGGATGCACTAACATACTTGCAGATGTAACATTCATACACATAGATAAAAATAAATAAGTAAACAATCTAAAGTTGCTTCTCCTATATCAATATGGTGGTATAAAGGACACAACTGTATCCTTTGGCAAAAACCACTTTAAGAGGTAGCAACCAAGTCCCACAGCTCTCAACAGAGATCCACCTGCCTCTGCCTCCTGAGTGCTGGGATTAAAGGCATGTTGCCACCACACCCAGCTATGTATATATTTTTAATTTTATTTATTATTTTTATTTTATGTGTATGCGTGTATTGCCTGCATGTAGGTAAGTACACCTGTGTCATGCAATGCCCAAGGAGGACAGAAGAGGCTGTCGGAGCCCCTGGGACTGGAGTTATGGACAGTTGTTAGCTGCTGTGTGGGTGCTGGGATTCGAACCTGAGTCTTCAAGAACAGTCAGTGTTCTTAACTGCTGAGCTATCTCTCCAGCCGCCCCCCCCCCAAATGCATTTTTTAAAGTTAAAAAAATTGCCAGGCATGGTGGCACATGTCTTCAATCCCAGCACTCAGGAGGCAGAGGCAGGCAGATCTCTGTGAGATCAAGGCCAGCCTGGTCTACATAGTAAGTTCCAGGACAGCTGGGGCTACAGGAAGACCCTGTCTCAAAAAGCCCCCCAAAAAGAAAAAAAATTTAGAGCTGGGTATGTTGGCAAATGCCTTTAATCCCAGCACTTGGGAGGCAGAGACAGGGGGGATCTTTGTGACTTCAAGGCCAGCTTGGTCTACATAAGAAGCTCCAGGCCATCTGGGGTGGCAGGGAGGCCCTGTCTCAAAAAAGACAAAAAAAAAACCTGTCTCACAAAAGACAATATATTATAGATACATATAAATTTAGAACATCTTCATTCTTAGCTGGACACATTTCCACTCCCACTTCCCACCCCGCTTCTGCCCGGTTTCCATCACCCCTGACACTCTACTTTGTTCCCCTTTGAACAGTGACTTTCTCCTCTCCGCCCCCTTTCTTCCCAGTGCATGCCAGACACACGGGGGTGGGGGGGGGTGGTTATGACACATGGGACTCTCTTCCCATAGTTACAATGGCCTTTGAGCCAAAAATAACTCTGCCGAACTCAGGAAGTTCCTTCTGCTAGTAGGAAACTGCTGCTGAAATGTTTTCCTGCTCAGAGTTGGAGGGACCCATGAGACCCCCATCACAGCACTCCCCTTACCTCTGGGAGGGTGTCATTTTTTATGCTGACCACAGAGGTCCTGTACAAGTAGAAGTGAGTGGAAATGCTGGATTCAGTGCAGTGGGCCCCACTGACAGAGTCACCAAAGAGTAAATATTTTCCCTGTTGAAGGAACTGCTCCAATCCTGCCTGTGTCACTGTGGCCATAGTCAGGCCTCCACTCCCGAATGCTGGGATTGCAGGTATGTGTCACCATCATATCATGCAGTAGATAGAACCCAGGGCTTTGTGCATGCGAAACAAGAGCTCTACCAACCGAGCTACTACATCTTTAGTGTCTAGGACCTGAATTTTAAATTTTATTTTATTTTTAATTTAAACTTCAAAAAATTATTTTTATTTTATGTGTGTTATATCTGAAGGTATGTAAATGTAAGTGCACCCATGTTGTGCAGTGCCCGAGGAGGACAGAAGAGGGTGTTGGAGTCCCTGGAACTGGAGGTATAACGGTTGTTAGCTACCATGTGGGTGCTGGGAATCAAACCCAGGTCCTCTGCAAGAGCAGCTAAGCTTAACCTCTGAGTCATCTCTCCAGCCCCCAAACATTTTTTTTTTTTTTTTTGAGATAGGGTCAGTCTCACTGTGTAGCCCTGGCTGGCCTGAAACTTGCTATGTAGACTAGACTAACAGAGATCCACTTGCCTCTGCCTCCTGTGTGCTGGGATTAAAGACATGTACCATCATGCCTGATACAGAAACTTTTATGCTTAATAGGTATTGGCTTTTCCAAAATGCTCCTCCAAAGGTAGTGTGGTAGTCTCTCCATCTTTGTTCTCTCCCTCTGTGTCCGTCGTCGTGTACCCCCCCCACCTCGCCCAGTTTGGGGGAAATGCTCCTCTAGTCCAGTCCTCACTTGTCAAATGGGGACACCGAGTCCTGAGGAGGGAAGGAGGATGGCTCCAGGTCAGTCATCAAGCTGGATACCCAGATCAGGCCTGGACTCCAGCCTCCTGGCCCAGCTCTGCCTCTGGGCTTTTTGCCAGCCATAGCACTAAGGCCAGGCAGGATACACACTGTTGGTGCTAGCTCCCAGAGAGATGACACATAGCCAACTCCTTTTTCAACCTTCGGGGTGGAAGGGAGTGGGTATTAGTGACCCAAAACTCTGCCTGAGAACACTGTGGCTCAAAGAGGAAAAAGAATTGCCCAAAGAGTTATGGGTGGGCATCATTTGGAATGAACAGAGCCTGCTCCTCCTAAATGAGCAATCAGCAGGAAGAAGGCGGAGCATGGGAGGAAGGGGAAGGAATGACGCCTCTGTAAACAATGAACAAAGAACTGGGGTGGAGGCTAGAGCACCGGGGAACTGGCCCAGGCCCAGAGAAAAGTCAAGAGAAGTAAAATAATAAAAGGTTTGCAAAACCCAAAGCCAAATTTGGCCCAATGTCACAGCCCAGGGGTGGGCAGGAGACAGAGCCTCAGGCAGCCATGCTATAGGTCAGCTGTCAACCAATGGGGGCGCTGATGTGAAATGCTTGTCCAATAGGGGAATTCCTGACGAGATGAGCGAACCAATCAGATTCCATACTTTGTGGGGTTGGCATTTACGATATGTAATGATGCTTTATGGCAACCTGAGGGACACCATGAAGGAGGGAGTCTGGATTCTGTTGACTGAAACTTGCATAACTGCCACAGCCACATGAGTTAGTTCAGGAGGAACGATGACATAACAGCCCTGGAACAATGAGAAACTGGGGACAAAGGATGGTGTTGTGCCTGCGTGGGGAGCAGGAGCTCCATCATGGCAAGACCTCTTGTCTGCGCAGATGGGGGTGGGGAAAGGATGGAGACGCTGCCCTGGCCCGCAGTTCTTCCCACCCACCCTTCCTGCCCACACCACTCCTTCCAGGTCCCTACAGGCCTGGGGGATGGGCAGTGACCCTTTATGTTGGCAGCTGACAGCACTACTAGGCCATTTGCTGTGAAGTGTACTGAACAGGGAGGCCCAGGAAGCTGAGCCCCAGGCAGCCAGGTGCACTGCGAACAGGGAGTAGGAAAACAAAACACGGATTTCCAGACCAGAGGTGCCTGCGGGTGGCACACAGTGTCTTTTTATAAAATTTCTTGTCTATGTGTATGCCTGTGTATGGTTATGTGCATGTGAGTGCAGTGCCCTTGGAAGCCTGAAGAGGGTGTTGGATCCCCTAGAGCTGGAGTTACAGATGGTTGTGAGCTGCCTGATGTGAGTGCTGGGAACCAAACTTGGGAACCACTGAGTCAATGGTTGACCTTGTTTTGTTACTTTGAGACAGGATCTCATGTAGCCTAAAGTAGCCTTGAATTCTCTATGGATGACCTTGAACTTCTGACCCTCCTGCCTCTACCTAACCAGGTGCTGGGGTTGCAAGTTTTAAGCCACTACACCAAATTTTATACAGTGCTGAGGTGTAGCCCAGGTGTTCTTGTATAAAAGCAAGCACTCTGCTAACTGAGCTACATCCCCAGCCTTCTCCTCTAGTTTTGTATTCTTCCTTCCTTCCTCCTTTCCTTTATTGGGGCTGGAAAGATGGCTCAGAGGTTAAGAACGCTGGCTGCTCTTGCAGAAGACTTAGTTTGATTCCCAGCACCCACATGGTAGATAACAACTGTTCCTGACTCCAGTTCCAGGGAATCCGATGCCCTCTTCTGACCTCTGTGGGCATTGCACACAAGGGTGCACTTATACACATGCAGGCAATACACTCATAGATCTCTGTGAGATCTGTGAAAGTGGATCTCTGTGAGTTCAAGGCCAGCCTGGTCTATATTTTATTATTATTATTTTTGGGGGGGGGGTCTTTTTGAGATAGGGTCTCCCTGTAGCTCCAGCTGTCCTGGAACTCACTATATAGACCAGGTGTGGTAGCACATGACTTTAATTTCAGCACTCAGGAGGGAGAGGCAGGTGGATCTCTGTGAATTCAAGGCCAACCTGGGGATACAGGAACACCCTGTCTCAAAAAGACAACAACAACAAAAAGTTCTTAATTTTCTGTCTTAATCTTTCTCTCACCCCCACTCTTTTAGACGGAGTCTCATGTATTCCAGACTGACCTGGAATTCACTATGTAGCAGAAGCTGACTCTGAATTCCTGATCCTTCTGCCTATACCTCCCAGGTGCTAGAAAGACAGATGTGTGAGCCACACTGTAACTATATTCTATATTTCTGAGTTTCCCTTGGGTTGTGCAAGGATCTTGCCGGTAACCTCTCAACTTGTGCCTGAGTTGGCTGAGTAGATTTGGTCCTTATGACCAAAACAGAGAGTCTGTTTGAGTACACATGTATCTAGGTGTTGAGATGGATGCCGTGTCATACCCACGAGGGACCTGTCCTCATAGGACAGGTAATACCATAGCCTTAACTATGGGCAAGCCACTGTTCCTGTTCCTGATGGCTGGTTTCCCATTTGCCATGAAGGAATGGAGAGGAGGCTGTGTTCTAACAGTCAGCTTTTGTCACCTGAACCTTTGCCTGTTACGCCATGTATGTTGTGCGCTAAGTACTCAGAAAGTGGTTCACATTCACTGAGTCAGCTGTTTTGCCAATATGAAGCCTTGTCCTATGCAACTGGCAAGAACAAAACCCTTAATGCATAACTGGCCTCAGTTTCCCTGTCTACAAAATGAGACATTCTGTCCAAAACTTCTTGAGGTGCCACTGAATGGACATGTGTGTGGTTTGCTGAGCTGGCTTGTGACCTCTTGTTGACTATCATATCAAACGTTTATCTGTACTTCAGACTCCTGGAAGGGAATTGAGCAGGAGACTTGGAACCGGAGAGGCTGGGCAGGTGGGTGGTGATGGCTCCAGGGCTCATGTTGCAGGCCAGCTAGGCCTGCCAGCTGGCCTAGCCTTGCCTCAGCCCCATTCCAAGCCACAGGGCCTCCCAAACAGCCACTCTTTGTCCTTCCCTGGTTATAGCTGGGCTTCCGACTTGGCCTAGAGCTGTCTCATCTGACCCTTGACTCACCACCTGAGCCTCCAGCATGACCCCTGGGCATGCTGGGATCTTGGAATACCAAGCAGGGTTCAAATACCAGCACTTTCCAGCTGCCCCACTCTAAACAAGCTTATAATTCTCCCTCTGTAAAATGGGCAAGAGAGTCTCCCCTCCCACCAGGGCCTGGAAGGATAAATACTTGGTAGATAAGCATTCAGTTTTGGAAAGAGCAGTACTGTCACTGATGAGCAAGAGGGCTGGCTGAGGAGGCTCCTGACGGTCATAACGGCGTCTCAAATTTCCCTTCCCAGGAGGAGGCTAATAAAGATATCAAAAGGATGACAGGCCTGCAAACATCTGCATGCCTTGGAGCCCAGCTCTATCTATCACCAGCTGAAGACCTTGAGAAAATTTCTTCTTCCTTAGGAACAGAATCTAGGTGCTGTTTGCCCTCTGCACCCCAGGCCGCTTGAGCCCTTTGCCTTAGGAGTGGAGGTCTGATGGGCCTGGTCCACTAAGCATTTCCTTACTAAGATTGGTTTAGGCAATTCTGTATACTAGGAAGTAAGGAAATCCCGATGGAAGTCCCTGTGTCCCATACCCCACCCCCAGTCTTCTGGGGATGTCACCCAGGGCCTCACACATGCTAGGCAAGCCCTGTGGTACTGAACTATACCCCCAGATCATTTCTTCCCTCTTTTTTTTTTTTTTTTTTTGGTCTTTTTTGAGGCAGGGTCACCCTGTAGCCCCAGCTGTCCTGGAACTCACTATGTAGACCAGGCTGGCCTTTAACTCACAGAGAGCCGCCTACCTCTGCCTCCCGAGTGCTAGGATTAAAGGTGTGCACCACCATGCCCAGCTTTTATTTTAATTTAAAAATATTATTTTTATTTTATGTGTATGAGTGCATTGCCTGCATGTATATGAGTCCACCCGTGTGTGCAATGCCCATGGATGTCAGAAGAGGGTGTTGGATCCCCTGGAACTGGAGTTATGGACAGTTGTTAGCTGCCATGTGGGTGTTGGGAATCGAACCCAGGTCCTCTGCAAGAACAGCTAGTGCTCTTAACTGCTGAGCCATATCTCCAACCCTTACTTCTACAGATTATTTTTCTTTTTTTGACCCCCAGAGCTGGAGGCAAGAGGATCAAAAGTTCAAGGCCCTCCTCAGCTACATAGCAAGTTTGAGGCCAGCCCCAGCCTGTTTCAAAAACAAAAACAAGGAATCTGGAGAATCTGAAATCTAAATAAACCTAGAAGTCTTTCTTTTCTCTGTCGTTTAAGCCCTTTGGCAAGCTTTCCTGTCACTTGAAGCTGGCAGAATCCTAACAGGACACCCTGAGGATGAGGACTGGAGAAATGGCTCAGTGGGTAAAAAGTACTTGTCAATTCCTACAAGTTGTCCTCTGTTTTTCACATGCATGATGTGGTATGTGACCCTCTTCTCTAACAAATGTTTTAAAAAATGTCAAGAGGGAGCTAAGCCTTCACAGCACCTCTGTGGAACCAGCTAGAGGAGAATAGATGCCTCGGGCCACTGGGCTCCCTCTGCCTTTTTTTCTGCTTCTGCAGAGTATGGTTGCTCCTGCTGCTCCTTTGTCCTGATTCACTGTGGTGCCTTCCCAGCTTGACTGGATCAGTCTCCTGTGGACAAGCACAGGGGAATCCAGAACAAATGTTCGCCCTTAGCCACTCCGTGAGTCCAGTGGGCATGAGGTCAGATGCAGTATGCAGACCTGGACTCTCAACTTTGGGGAGGCTGAGGCAGCAGGATTTTAAGCAGGAGGTCAGTTTGGCCTGCTTAATAAGACCTTGTCTCAAACACAAACAAAAACCAAGGTGAGCCCTGAAACCACTGCTGGCTCTCCCCATATACGTGATGGCTGTGTGAGCCTTGGCTTGGAGGCAGCCAGGCCCCAGGTCTGAGTCATGGCCTAGACATGTGTCATCCGACAGCTGTGTCCACTGCTCTGTGCCTCATGTGTATCCTGTAACTGAGGGTGTACTGTGATGACAAGAGTAAGTGCCTCAGGTGTCTGACACCTGGAGGAACATGGAGTCCCGAGTCCCCCTGACCCGAGTCTCCCTGACCCACAGCTTCTAAGTTCCAAGTCCCCCTGACCCACAGCTTCTAAGCCTTTAAAAGCCTATAGCTCCCAGCACTTGAGTAGAGGCAGGATGAGAAACAGTCTAGTGTTGCATGTTTGTAAGCCCAGCACTCAGCAGGCCAAGGCAGAAAGATCACAGCTTTGAGGCTGTGTTAGGGTCCTTGACTCGGTGGGTCTCTTCTGGAGAACAAATGCACGAGTATGGAGATGCAAAAATCAAGCAGAGTTTTATTAAACCAGCAAGCTGGGGCCGACCGTCCTTCCCAGACACGCAGGTCTGAAGCAATCGACCCTGAGGCAACTTCAGGTAGAGATTATATAGGCTCCCACAACCATTACACAAAAGCCCGTGTTTATACAGCCAATAGTTTCAAAGCAAACATTTCACAAACCAATAACTTTAAAACAAGAAAAATGTTACAACTCCCTTCAGGTGTCTCAATCGGGGAGAGATCGTTGGTATGTGCCTGGCACGACTCTTTCCTGTTATCTTGTGTAAGCAGACATGTCTACATGACATGACACAGAACAGGTCAGGCTCCAGGGGCTGTAGCACTTGCCCCAATCTCCGGATGCCTGTGTCTCCAGTTGAGTTAATTGGTTACAAGCAGTAAATTTAAACAAGTAAATTCAAGCAGTAAATTCAGACAAGCAGTATATTCAAACAAGCAGTAAATTCCTCTTTCCCTAACAGCTGGAATAGTGAAATCTTATTGATAGGTAAAAAGTTGGTGAAGAATGAGTGAATGGATGATGAGGCACCGAGGCACAGCTCAAACTCCATCAGAATAGGGTTTATTAGCAAAAGGAACACATGGGGAAGATTCCCTTCCAGGCAGGGAAAATGTCTGCCCAGGTCCTTGAGCTGGGGTCTTTTAAAAGGGGAGGCTTCTGCTTCCTGCAGAAGGTGGGAAGATGTATTTTTTTTTAAAGTTGGAGTGAGTGAATGGATGATGAGGCACCGAGGCACAGCTCAAACTCCATCAGAATAGGGTTTATTAGCAAAAGGAACACATGGGGAAGATTCCCTTCCAGGCAGGGAAAATGTCTGCCCAGGTCCTTGAGCTGGGGTCTTTTAAAAGGGGAGGCTTCTGCTTCCTGCAGAAGGTGGGAAGATGTATTTTTTTTTAAAGTTGGAGTGGGGGGAGTGGGAGAGCAGGACTGTTAAAACCTGTCCTCTTTGGAGATCAAAGGGGAAGCCTGCTAGTTGGCCAAACAGTGGAGAAAAGTCGGCTTCTCTTGACTTCAAAGACCAAGGTGTTTATCAGCTAGGTTCCCTTTTCTCAGGAGCGTGAGAAGTCCTTGGGATCCTGTTGGTGAGGGGACAGGGCTATCTGAACCTTAACACCTTTGAGGTAAGAGCTATGTTTTGTGTCAATGCCTCCTGCCTGTGTGTACCTGGGCTTTTTCAGTGATTCCAAGAAAAATTTTAGTTGGTTTGGAACAAAGTAGGACATGACAGGAAGTGAATGAACAAACATGCAAACTCAGCTGTGGAAGATCTTCCCCTGTATATATGTGGGTGTGTATCACAGCATTTCAACAGGCTGTACAGGTGATAGTACTCTGCTGGGCAATAAACCAAGCAAGGTAAAGAATCTTATTCACCTTTCATGATCCCTCCTTTACCTCAACAGGAGATTATATCATGTAAACAAAATATGCAAATTAGCAAGTGGAAACCTATTTCCTGCATACATCAGGTTAATGCTCATAATGCTACCAAGCCTTGCTATCATCAAAATAAGTGATTCCCTTGGTAACACAGGAAGGAGCAGGATTCTTGCTAGGTTTTGCAGTGTTTGGTCTAAACAGATGTTCATATTCTGTAAGACTTCTGTGAACATTAGCCACCATAATTTAGATAAATGTTAAAGAGTACTGTCTACCCTCCAGAAGCAAAGTTTATCTCAGATCTTCCTTCTGCTTTCCTTTCTCCTGAAAAGCGAATCATAGAAACTAAAATTTCCCCTTTTTCTAAGACAGATCATAAGAACTG
>NW_008358817.1:166092-169023 GCF_000622305.1 Nannospalax galili | reverse complement strand
TTTCTTTTACCAGTTCCATCTGTGTGAAGATAAGTCAAAGGTCTTGCTTGACCAGGGTTTAAGTCCATCTTCTGGGGTCTCCATGGCCTCCCTGAACAAGAGGACAGGTGACTCTCCAAAGTTACAAGACATTTCGAGAGATGTGCCATAGCCCCTGGAACTTGTTTGACCTTGGAGGGCCAGGAACAAAAATTTGTCTCTTTAAGTCCCTCTGACCAGATTAATACAGGCCTTAGAGTCTGGCTATTAAACATCCAACAAGGTTAGTTACACCAGCCTGGTACATTAATTACCATGTGCTATGTAGATAGAGCTTGGGCAACATCTTTAAATAAACCTTGGCTAGACATCCTTAGACTAGTTGACTAAGCTGCGACCTTAGAAATTTTAAGATTGTCTACACATTATCCTTGTCTCATCCTTGTTATATTATAACAACCCTACACAGACCTTCATCACCTGCCCAGTGTTCTCATTTCTCTGTCAATTCTGGAAATATCCAGCCATCATAATCTTCATACATAAATCCTTCTTTAAAAATATCTCCATTCTCATATCCTTCCAACATCCTCCACTTTTCCATTTTCCTTTTTCAATAACCACGAGACAATAACATTAGCAAACAATTTTTTAATCTTTTGTGAGACTTCTTTTCCTGGGGATTACTAAGCAGTCTATTCCCTATAGACTCTTTTTAAATAGTTTTAAAATTAGAATATATGCTTTCAGAAACCATTATGACACTTTTGAATAATGCGTGTTTATCAGATTCTCCTTCTTCCTCCTCACCCCTTGTTACTTTGAATGCCTCCTTATAACTGTCCCCCAGGCTTTTTCCTTCCATGTCCCATGTGTTTTTATCCTACCCCATGCATCCTCATCACCTATGCTTACCCTCACTTGGCCTTCTTTTAGTTTTTATATTTTGCCCACATTCACACACACATTTATATTATATTAATTATATTATATTATATTAAACTAGGAACTTTATATGAAAGAGAAACTGCTGCTTTTATCATTGTGAGTTTGGGTTACCTCAATATTACATTTTACAAATCCATCCATTTTCCTTCAAATTCATGATTTCATCTCTCTTACAGTTGAATAAAATTCCATTGTGGGAGCTGGAGAGCTGGCTCAGCGGTTAAAAACACTGGCTGTTCTTGCAGAAGAACCAGGTTCGAAGGAGAAGAAGTAGTGCATGTTCCTATCTCTGGAAATAGCATCCTATATCCAGAGAAAGGAAAGGGTTTTCCAACACATGTGTGATTTCAAGGCAAACGAGAGGAGCAGAAAACCCTGCAATGAGAGCATGGCATGACCAGCCAGTAGATGGAGACAAAGTACGAGGACTGGGATGGGAGAAAAGCAGAAAAAACACAGTGAACCAGAAGGGAGGGAAGGTTGTGGAACAAGTTCATCCTGAGGTTTATTTAGTAGAGGCTGAGGGAAGATGAGCCCCAGAAGGGTGGTGGTTTAGTAGAGGTTTGGTAGAGCCCCAGAAGGGAAGTGGTGAGAGAGAGAGGAAGGGGGGAGAGAGAGATAGGGAGAGAGAGAGATAGGGAGAGAGGTACTTAAAATTAACCTATATATTTTAGTACCAGGAACCATGTTGTAGATTAAAGAGAGAATATTTTGGTTGAAAAAAATATTTTGGTGTTAATTTAGCATTTTTAGTTTGAATCAGATTTTAGTTAAAAATTAGTATGATACCAAGTAAATTAATTTTAAGAAGCATAAATTTATGTTGACTGTATACACATATTTAGTTATATAGTCTTTGTTGAGAATGTGGTTGATCATTTTTAAACTAAAACACCTTTGAAGTAGACAAACAAAATGAATACATCTTAAAACACCATGAAAGTAAACTCAAAAACAAAAATGGTATTTAACAAATAGGGTTTTACCCAACCAGTTTAGATGTCATTTTGTATAGGTAATTAGTGGCCTAAAGAAAGAGTTTTCATATAGATTTAAGGTAGCATCTTTTTTCTTTTTAAGAGCCAAATAATTAAAGGAAGTTAATAAAACATTGTCAATCTAAGAACATAAATCAGAGGAAACAGGAAAGACAAAAGGAAACATTAACAGATTAGGTTAAGAATAAATGAAATCTAAATAGTACTGAAAATAATTCCATTAGCTAGTTTCATTATAGACAGTAATACCCTCTGTTGAAATTAATTTACAACTTACCTGTTCTCAACTGCATAGTGCCTTTACTCTCAGGCTGTTTTGTTGTTCTCCTTCTCCTTGTCACAGGGTCAGGAGGCCAACCTGAACCTGGAAAAGTCTTGGAGAACACATCTTGAGATAATAGGCTTGAGTCTGAAGTGGGAGGGCCAATCCCATCTCCAGAGTCAGCGTCTCAGTGACCTCAAACAGCACATTGACAATTTACCAATATAATTAATATTACTCTGACATTATAACTAGAAAGCACTCAGGGAATGATGGGCCAGGAACATAAGCAAACATAGAGCATCTGAGTATCAGAGAGGGAAATAACTCTAATTTAAAGAAAAACGGGCTTAGAATCACAATGTAGAAAGGGGAGGAGTTAAGACCAGTATAGATGGTGTCTCAAGCCTCTCATTCAAGTAGACTATTACTTTTTACCTCTTCTTGTTGTAACTATGTGTTGGTAGCAGCTTGTCTCTTGTAAGGTTTTGACCCTGGAGTACAGCAAATTTTCGTCTGCATCATAGGTCTAGTCATCACAAAGTGTCAGCTCCCTTTGCACCTTGAAGGCAAATGGCTAGAAAAACTAAGTTCCCTTTAGAAACTAGCAAATATACTATGTAAAACAATAGGTATTTAAAACAGTCATTTTTAGAAATTATCAAATACCATATAAAAGGTGTTAAAATCCAAATAATTCTTTTAAAATTACCTGATAAAGATGTCATTTAAACAGTGTCAAAA
>NW_008358817.1:165561-166011 GCF_000622305.1 Nannospalax galili | reverse complement strand
AAAAAACAGAAAATATACCATAGAAGAAGTTAAAACTCAAAGTAATCCCCTTTAGAAACAGGCCCTAAACAATGTTAAAATTTAAACTCCCATCGTGGAGATTTGGCATTATTCCCTTAGTCTGAACTAGAAATGCATTGCTTATTCTATGACATCATCAAGAAATGAAAACAAAAATAAATTGCAAGAGGATCCTTGGCACCCCTGGTACCAGTAGATTAGGCTTGATATGAAAGAAGAAAGTACCCTCAGATATATATGTATTTGTGACCCAAATAGAAAAGCAAATTAAAGAAATCCATGCTTCTCACCAACCATTGTAACTGTGAATGTAAAGCCAAGTTCTCAGAGCTCTTAGTTTGTAGACACAGCTATGCTGGAAAGGAAACTCATGAAGGCAGCAGAAGGAACGACATATAAATCAGTGTTCATTGGTCTGAAAGCATGTGA
>NW_008358817.1:92018-165542 GCF_000622305.1 Nannospalax galili | reverse complement strand
AAAGGGTCTGCCTGGGTCTTGAGGTGGGGTCTTTTTAAAAGGGAGGCTTCTGCTTCCTGCAGAAGGCGGGAAGACTTTTTTTTTTAAGTTGGGGGCGGGAGTGGGAGAGCGGGACTGTTAAAACCTGTCCTCTTTAGAGATCAAAGGGTAAGCCTTCTGTGTTGGGCCCAGCTGGAAACTTATCATTTCGTTAGAATGTTAAACAAAAATATTTCCAGGGCAGGGGAGCTGGCAATCTTGGCTCTTGGCAGCTGCCTGGAGAGGGTGAATAGTGGGAAGAAAAAAAAGCCTTGGGGTCCTGAAGGTTTAAAGCATGCATGGAAGGTCAGACACCAGGCGGGCTGGCTGGCAGGCACATAGCAGGGAGCAGAAAGCTTTAGTATGGGAGGGGGAGAGAGAGGAGAAGGATACAGAGCCTTTGCATGTGTTGGACTGAACGGTATCAGAAATCATCCTGAGTAAAGTGAGGAAGAAAGGCAGTGGAAGAGGACAAAGACAGGAAAAAGGATGGAAGACAGCAGAGCTTGCAGGCCCATGGCAAAGGGGGGTGGGGCGAGATGTCGGTGGTGAGCGGCTGTGGGGGAACCGAGATAGGGAACGGATGAAGCAGGTCCATCATGGAGACCACAGTGCTGTGCGGGAGTGGTGAAAATCAATGGGAAAGGAGATCAAAAGAAGTAGGAAAGGCAGAGTGTTCCCAGTGAGGAGAGCCAGAAAGAGGTAAGAGCAAAGCAGAGGGCTGGGGAGAGGAGGAGAGAGAAAAGAAGTGTACCTGAGAGCCAAGTTAGCGGCATTGGCGAAGTCCAGGCGGGTCCCTTCAGTAAGAACCGGGTTTAGGCACCATCTGATAGGTAAAAAAGTTGGTGGAGAGTGAGCAAATGGATGATGAGGCACCGAGGCACAGCTAAAACTCCATCAAAATAGGGTTTATTAGCAAAAGGAACACATGGGGCAGATTCCCTTCCAGGCAGGGAAAATATCTGGCCGGGTCTTGAGCTGGGGTCTTTTTAAAGGGGAGGCTTCTGCTTCCTGCAGAAGGTGGGAAGATGTATTTTTTTTTTAAGTTGGAGTGGGGGTAGTGGGAGAGCAGGACTGTTAAAACCTGTCCTCTTTGGAGAGCAAAGGGGAAGCCTGCTGTGTTGGCCAAACAGTGGAGAAAAGTCTGCTTCTCTTGACTTCAAAGACCAAGGTGCTTATCAGCTAGGTTCCCTTTCCTCAGGAGCATGAGAAGTCCTTGGGATCCCATTGGTGAGGAGGCAGGGCTATCTGAACCTTAACACTTATCTCACCAAGTCAAGGGCTGGGGGGAGTGTAGCTAGGTGGTAGAGTGTCTATCTAGCACACACAAGGCCCTGGGTTCAAAGTCTGGTTCATGATTTAAAAAGCAAAAAATTGGGCTAGAGAGATGGTTCAGCAGACTAAGAGCACTGACTTCTCTTGCAAAAGATCCAGGTTTGAATCCCAGCATCCACACATGGCCACTAACAATAGTCCTTAACTCTAGTTCTAGGGGATCTAACACCTTCTTCTGTCTTTCTTGGACACTGCATGACACGGGTGCACTTACATACACGCAGGCATAACAGTCATACACATGCAGACAGGGATAAATTTTTTTTTTAAAAGCAAAAACCTAGTTGGGCATGGTGGCACATGCCTGTAGTCCCAGCACTTGGGAGGCAGAGGCAGGTGGATCTCTGTGAGTTCAAGGCCAGCCTGGTCTACATAGTGAGTTCCAGGATAGCTGGGCTACAGGGAGACCCTGCTTCAAAAAGATAAAAAAAAAAAAAAAAAAAAAAAAAAAAGCAAAAACCTTTATCACCTATAATCCCAGCACTTGGGAAATGGAGACAGGAGGATCAAGAGTTCAAGGTCAGTCTTAACTACATAATGAGTTCAAGGCCAGCCTGGGCTGTAGGAGAGCTAGTGTCAAAACAACAAAAATCTGAACTTTCAGGTATCACTTTTTCTTGTTGTTTGGGGGAAACTCAGGCAGGCAGGGTGATGGTAAAGCTGTGTTGACAATTTCACTGTATGTATGAGTCAAAACTCAAACTGTGCATCTGAAGTATGTCAATTCATGTATCAATTTTACCTCAGTAAAACTGTAGAAATACAACAAAACAAAAATCATGCGTGACGGAGCTGGGGATGTAGCTCGGTGGTGGAGCACTTGACTATCCTTGTGTGTGCAAAGCCTTGGGTTTTAAGCCTCAAAGCTGCAAAAACAAGAAAAATAAAAATCTTGTATAAAATCTCAAAAGTTAAGGCCAGAACAGTTCTGGGTGGTGGGGGGAGGCTGAACAAGCAGCTCATGCTCTTTGGCCCTTCCCTACTCCATGGCTAAGGAATGTCCTCTGTGTACTCAGCCTTTGTGCCTTCCACAGGGCCCAGCCCCCAGTCAGTCTCAAAAGCACATCCTTGGGCTAATTGGGACCAAGATAGACCTGAAGTGGAAAATGAGAAACCACAGCCACTCAGGGCAGGTCTTGTATGGGGCATCCCTGGTGCTGAGCACCGCCAGCTACAAACAGAAGAGTATGGGGTGCAGTTTCCCCCACAGCCAGGAAGAAGGACCCAGAAGCAGTGTCTGTGACATCCACGCATGGTGGCTGCTTCTTGACCTCCGTGATGAGCTCGGCAGTGTACTGGCACCCTTGAGCTGCATTTTCCAGCAGCCCAGGGAAGGGGCTGAAATCCCAGTTCTTAGAGAATCCCCTCAGCAGGGCTGGGTAGCTATCCTCACTGTTGCAGCGGGAGTGAGGGGTGGGGGTGGGGGTGGTGAGGACAGGCTCTGGACACGGGACAGGGAGGGACACGGCAGAAGCTAACCAGAGAACTTCCCAGCAAGGCCTCTCTCTGGCCCATGTCAATGGTGGGTCAGGCGATGACAGACTTCCTTCTTGCTAAGCCCTCTGGAATGTTTGGAACTCAGCAGTGACAGTCCCATCCCGAAGTTTCTGTTTTAAAGAGCTCTGGTGTGAAAGGATTAGATAAAGACCTGTAGTTTGGGTCTGTCCTCCTGCCCTGCCTTTCCTGGGACCCCAGCACATGGCAAGGGTAGAACAATTGCTCAGGGACACTTGGCTGTTCCCACCAGCCTGCTAGCTTCCTGTCCCGGCTCCCGCATTGGGATTAAGAAAAACAACTCAAGTCTTGGGTTCAGATAGCTCCTCACAGATCATGAAAGTTGCTGACTTCCACGGCTTTGTAAAAAGTGTCTTTCTCCAGTTTTCACAGTTAGGTGGGAAGCATCATTTCCATTCTACAGCTGAGGAAACTGAGGCTCAGAGCTAGCTGAGTTGGTTCACAGCTCTTTGGACTCTTCATCCTTTTCAGCCCTGACTCCTACACTTCAGCTCCTGATAAAATTGAGAAGGGAGTGTTATGTGATGTGAAACATAGATTTTGCAACATGCAAGCTGGATCTGACTCCCAGATCCCCTGCTTGGGTTGGCTAGAGTTTTTCCTTCCCCTCTGGACTTCAGTTGCTTTATCTGTAGGGTCGGATAATTATAGTAACCACTCCTCAGGGCTGACAGGGAATGAAAGGAGCCCATTGCCCATCAAGTGCTTGGTGCACAGTGAACCAAGAACCCTGACCGAATGACAGCCCTGTTTAGTCACTGTCACAGATTGAATGTGAAATGTACCCCACAGGCTCTTGGGCTTGGATACTTGGTCCTCAGCTGGTGGGGCTGGTTTAGGAGGCTGTGGAACCTTTGGGACACTGGACTCGGTTAGTACACATAGGCCACTAGGGATGGGCCTTAAAGATGATACAGTTTGGTTGTTTCCAGTTTGTTTTCTGATTCCTGGTCCACTCTACCAAGATATAAATGAGCTGGAACTGGAGAGACAGCTCAGTGGATAAGAGCACTGGCTGCTCTTGCAGAGAACCCAGGTTCAGTTCCCAGCACTTGAGTGGCGGCTAACAATGGTCTGTAACTCCGGTTTTAGGGGATCTGATGCCTTCTTCTGGGCATTGTACACATATGGTGCATCCATATACATGCAGATAAAAAACTCATACACATAAAATTTAAATAAAAAATATATAAACAAGCTGTTACCTTCCAGTCCTGTAGCTTTTCCCTCTGGGTGTGTCAACCTTCTGCCAGTGGTGAGGTGGAGGGTCACCAGCTCCTCAACTGACATTCCACATGCTCCCTCCTTCCCCTTAGCTGTACCTGGTCTCTGGAGGTGCTAGAGTTTGTAGGAGGTGAGAGGTTGAGGCGGGGCAGGATTCTGTGATTCGTTTCTTATAAGGTCACCTTAGTGCAATGGGACTTTTTAGGTGATGCAGCTGTTAGGAGTCTCCCATTGTAAGTAAGCCCCATAAACTCATTGGTTCACCAAGCTAGACTTGGGTGGAATTGTTTCTTTGATCTGTTGTCAGTGTTATGCATGTGTCCACATCTCCCAGGAGAAAGTAAAGCAACAGCTACACCATAAGCTCCACCACTCAGGCAACTTCAGTCACCTTCCCTTCCCTACCACTATGGACTGTTGTCTCTAAAACTGTGAGCCAAGATAAACCTCTCTTCCCTTAAGTCATTTTGTTACAGTAAGGAACAAAGTCACAGGTCCTGACGGCGAGTCCCCTGTAGCCTGCAGCTCTCTGCACATGCCAGGTACTGCTGATCCCCACAGCGCCTGACCTATGTCCTCACTGGCTTCTGGAAGGATCTAAGGAGACAATAAGTAGCTAAAAGCATGATGCGTGTGCTGGATCTCTGAACAGATAAGGACCAAGAAGAAACAGTTTGCCCCAATGGAGGCTGCTCCTAAAATGCCACATCTCTTCTAGATATGTGTTCTAGATGGAAGTGACCTAAGAAGATCCCATGGCATCCTCAGACACGTCAGTTCAACCCTGTTGTCCATAAGGGACAACACTGAACTCCAGAGAGGATGAACTTGCTCAGGGTCACCAGCAAGGACCAACAGAAACTGACTCAGAGCTCTTCCCATTAGCTACACAGTTACTGGACCCCTCTTCCTCCAAAGGGGACTGGCCTAGAGTGACCTGGGAATGGTCAAAGGTTTAAGGACACATCCAGAATGGAAAAGTCATGTCTTAGGAAGGTTCCAAGGAAGGGCCATGGGACGAGTCCACTGAGAAGCATGGTTTTCTTAGAGCCATTTTCAACAGTGGCTGGGGATCAGAAAACTGCTTTATTGCAGGTTATAAAATAATCCACCAACATGCTCAGAGGCCCATCTAGGTGATTCTAGATTTTGTCAGGTTGACAGTTAACCCTACCACACCCTCCCCACCTCCTTTTATTTTACTTTTGACAGGGTTTTCCATAGCCCTAGCCTATCTGGAACTCACTATGTAGACCAGGCTGGTCTGGTCTCAATCTCACAGAGATCCACCTGCCTCTGCCTCTCAAGTGCTGGGATTGAAGTCATGGGCCCCCCCCCCCCGCATTTTTTTTTTTTTTTTTTTTGATCTTTTTTAAAACAGAATCTCCCTGTAGTACCAGCTGGTCTAGAACTCACTATGTAGACCAGGTTGACCTTGAACTCACAGAGATCCACCTGCCTCTGCCTCCATAGTAAACTTTTCTATTAAGTAGATGGTAGTGGAAAGGAGAGCCAGGCACAGTGGCAGAGGCCTTTAATCTCAGCACTCAGGAGGGAGATCAAGGCCAGCCTGTACTACACAGCATGTTCCATGGAGAACTTGTCTCAAGGGGGGGGGGGGAATAGAAAGGACAATGTACAATTCAGGGTCTAGGTTACAAAAGGTGCCATGGCTCCCCTCTCTCTGATTATCAACCCTACTGAGGGTCCACTTGTGAGGAACTGAGGCCTCTCACCAGCTGCCTGAGTGAGCCATCTTGGAATGGATACTCCGAAAGCCAATTGAACCTTGTGACGACTAACCCTAACCAGTGTCTTACTATACAACACAGACTCTGAGCTGCCACCACCTAGTAGACCAATTCCAGTTCCCAACCCTGAACTGTGTGAGATAATGGCTTTTTTGTTTGTTTGTTTTCCCTTGAGTCTTGCTGTAGTTCCAGCTGGCCTGGAACTTACTAGAAAAATTAAGGGAACATGGAAGGGAAAGGCACCTCTCCTGAGTTTTGTTGAAGCATCTCACTGGTGACTCAAGGATTCTAGTGTAATTTGTAATTAGCATTTACTGTGAAGGTTGGTAACACAGCCAACATTCATTTTCTTTCAAAGAGGGTCTTCCTGTAGCCCCAGCTGCCCTGGAACTTGTTGTATAGACCAGGCTGGCCTCAATCTCATAGAGATCCATCTACCTCTGCCTTCCACATACTGGGATTAAAGCTGTTTGCTACCTCTCCCTGCTCCAACAGTCCTTCTAATAGCTATATTTCAAATAAAAATGTTGACGTAGCAAAGAACCCTATGTAAGGCTGGAGCATATATGGTGTTAGCTGCAAGTTTTTGGAAATCTCACGAACAAGACCATAAACTTTGTTTATAGTGAAAATGTCTTAGTTTCCTTGTGTGGCCGACCATGTGTCCTGTGGCTTTACCTTGTCTATCAGCTGTTACCCTCTTCAGTACACCTCAGAGACTTCACCCTATGATCTCATTTAAGCTCTTTATCAGTCCTTTGAGATAACTACAGAAGCCATCCCCAGATCAGGTGTACGTGGCTCACTTGAGGACTGTCTTCTGAAAAGGCCAAATACTACCCTATACTACTGGGGTTTGATTCTCAGCACCTACATGGTGGCTAACAACTATTTGTAACTCCAGTTCCAGGGGATCCAATGCTCTCTTCTGACCTCCATGGCATTGCACATGGGTGCACCTACTTATATCTGGGCTCAAATCCCAGCACCCACATGGCAGCTAATAACTGTCTGTAACTCCAGTCCCAGGGGATCCGACAGCCTCTTCTGACCTCCTCGGGCATTGCACGACATGGGTGCACGTACCTACATGCGGGCAATACACGCATACACATAAAATAAAGTCTTAAAAAAACTAATAGTAGCCAGGCATGGTGGTGCACATCTTTAATCCCAGCACTCCGCAGAGGCAGAGGCGGGTGGATCTCTGTTTGGCCAGCCTGGTCTACATAGTGAGTTCCAGGACAGTTGGGGCTACAAGGAGATCCTATCTCAAAAAGACCAAAAAACAAACAAACGAAAACCCCTAATACTAAATAAACCAAACCAAACAAGAACTCAGGATTCTATAGGCAGTGTGTGAAGCTGCCACCTATGTGGGGGAAATTCTGTATACAGCAATAGGTAACTAACAGTACCCTAGACTGCAGGCTCATCACCATCTCTATGCACCCCCTGGAGGAACCCTTCCTGGAAAGGGGAGCTGTTGTTTCCAGTTCTCATGTTCCCTCAATGACCTGCCCTGTCCAGGCAAGGGCATGGGATCTTCCTGCAGCCCTGCAGAAATGAGAATCGAGTGTCAGCCCACACAGCCTTCCACATTGGCTTCTCTTGGCAAATCGCAGGCTCTGGTGGAGGTGGTGTCCATTTTTGTGACTACGAAGACGAGATGTGTACCTTGGTGGAAGCCCCTAGGGACCACAACACTAAACCTGAGGTTCTGCCCCCCCACCCCCAATTGCAAGGGATTTCAATAGTCAAATATGGCTGTGAGGGAGATGGGGCTGATGCTGGCAAGCACTCAGTGGTGGAACGCTTGGACAGGATGTTTCCTACCAACCTAGAACATTCTCTACTGTGGGACAGGGCCAGGGCTCAGAGGTGGGAGGCAGGCTCTGGAGGTGACAGACAGGACCCAAATCTACTCAGCGGATTCAAGTAGTGTTTCTTGTCACTGGGGTACACAGGTGAGAGCTGGAGTGAGCTAAGACTAGGACTTGCAGCATAGGGCAGTTGCGTTCAAGAGAGAGTTCATCCAGCTGAGAAAGCCCACAGAAAACTGAATTGGTCTCCAGCTTGCAGGACAAATGGGAAGGATGGAGGAAAGGAATGAAAGAGCAGAGAGCTGCGTGGTGAGCCACACCCATACTCTCAGCACTTGGGAGGCAGAGGACTAAGTTCAAGGCCATGCTAGATTACAAGAGATCCGGTCTCCAAAAAAAAAAAAAAAACACACAAAAAACCCCCAACTCCTCCAAACAAGCACAAAAGGAAAGAGGGCAAGACAAACCACCCTCGAAAACAAAACAAAAGGATGGACAAGGGGTGCGACTGACTTCAAACAGGGTCATCTTCAGCTGTAGCCACCCGGGGGCCAGGCGCCACCCAGTGGATGAATCAGAAAATGACTGAGACCAGGAGAGAGGACCTTAAACCACTTACAGTCCGGTTTCTGCAGAAATGAAACTTTGGGCTGGTCATGATGCCATACACCCGCACAGTCAGGGGTGGGGTGTGGGGAGCAGGCCTGGTCTACTTAAAGAGAGTTTCAGGCCAATCAGAGCTATAGAGTGAGACCCTGTCTCAAGAAAGGCTAAATTTTGTTTTGGCTTTGTTGAAATTTGCTGTTTGATATTGAAAATACATTCTTAATACATGTGGTAATGTAATACATAGCCTCAATGGGTACTTCTTGCTTTTTATTTAAATATTTTATTATTTTATGAGTATATTGCCTACATGTATGTAAGTGCATCCATGTCCTGCAATGCCCAAAGAAGGTGCTGCATCCCCCTGGAACTGGAGTTACAGATGGTTGTTAGCCACCATGTGGGTGCTGGGACTTGAACCCAGCAATAGCCAGTGCTTAACCGCTGAGCCATCTCTCCAGCCCCCATGCTTTATGGTTTTTGCTAATGACTTATTACTTGCTGTTTATCTTAAATCTATACAATGGAAATGGTGTTAGACAAAATGTAAATGATAGCAATTTTCTATTTAAATGGGTTGTAAAGCATCAAAAACAACAACAACAAAAAAAAAAAAACAAAAAACTTGCACCACCACCACCAATACACTTACCCCTAGGACCTAAAAACATAGTGTGGTGGTGGTGGTTCAAGGTTTGCAAAGATGAAAGCTCAGTGACTGGTCACAGGAAGTTGATAATGACCAATAAAGAGCAATCATCAAAGTTGGTTCTTGGCTCAGGGGTTAAGAGCATTTACCACTCTTCCAGAGCACCTGGGTTTGTTTCCCAGGACCCAGGTAGTTAATACTTATCTTTAATTCCAGCTCCAGGGGATCCAACACCCTCTTCTGGCCTCCACAGGCAAACAAGCATGCACGTGGTAAACTTAAACACATGCAGGCAAAACTCATAAAATGAAATTTTGTTTTTTGAGACAGGGTCTCCGTATAGCTGGGCTGGAACTCACTATGTTGCCCTACATGGCCTTGAATTTACATACATCTGCCTGCCTTGTTCTTCCGAACGAATGCTGGGGTGAAAGCCGTGCCCCACAACGCCCAACAGATAAAACCTTAGTGACCTTCACCAAAGAACTTAATGTGGACCATTTCTCTATTATCCTCCCTTGTTCTCTTCAACAGGGCAACATTTACTAGGTAGTGTCGAGTCCTGTAGCTGCTAATATTCAAGACTTGACAAAACACTTTCCTTCAGTGACACGGCTCTTATGACATGCCAGGCTCTGGCTGATCCCTTTACAGATATACCAACCCATCCAGGCCCAGCTAACAGTAGAGCAAACTGGGAGGTAATGTCACTTGCCCAGGTCTCATAGAAAGTTTGTGGCTGAGTGTGGCTGTAGGGACACTGACTTTGATCATGACTGCTGTGTCCCCATCCCTCTCAACATGGTTTGATAGGCAACAGTTCCCAATGCCACCCATGTGCCTGAAGGGCCTTTCATCTCATTCTGCCCTCACAAAGAATATGAAGTGCCCACTGTGGTTACCATTTTATTCGCAGAGCTCAGAGCTGCCCTGTCTCCACTTCCCAGCACCGGGACTACAGGTACACGCTGCCACATTCCTCTTTATTTGGCTACCAGGGGGTCATGTTCCCACTTGACCCCGTCAATCTAGGTTTTGACAAGTTTGAAGTATGTAACTATTTCGCAAGCAAATGACAGAGCTTTTCTATACATACTTCTCTGCATTCATGCTATGCCTAACTTTTTCTTAGGTTTTTAGATACCTAGGCTACCCAGTTCATCCACTACCTTTTCAAATCACTGTAAATCTTGAAACCACCCAAACATTGTGTGCAACTAGGTCTTTACAACTTACACTGTTGTTGGACATGGTGGTGGGAGACCAAGGCAGGACTGAGTGTCCTGTGCCACAGAATCATAGTTTTGTTTTCCCTACTGCCATGTGAAAGCTCTTAGGTTGCCTCACCCGTGACCCACTATTCCCTATCACACAGCCCTTCTGGACAGCCCTCATTTGCTACTTTTGCCTTGTCTTAACCCTCTGTAGACTGTTGAAAGTTTAACAGTCCAAGTTTTCTAAGTATTTAAAATAAAGAAATCAAGAAAGCAAGGGAGCGAGCAAGCAAGCAGGGTGTGGCAGTGCTGATCTCTGT
This sequence comes from Nannospalax galili, assembly GCF_000622305.1. Taxonomy (NCBI): domain Eukaryota; kingdom Metazoa; phylum Chordata; class Mammalia; order Rodentia; family Spalacidae; genus Nannospalax; species Nannospalax galili. The sequence goes on along the minus strand of NW_008358817.1, from coordinate 155,087 downwards.
GAGATGGAGGCCAGCAAGGTTTACTTATGAAGTACCAGGCTGGCTGGGGCTACAGGGAGATCCTGTCTCAGCCATTAAGAACACTGGCTGATCTTGCAGAAGACCCAGGTTTGAACCCCAGCACCCACATGGCAGCTGTCTGTAACTCTAGTTCCAGGAGATCTGACAGCGTTTTCTGTCCTCCGTGGGCATTGCGTGACACGGATGCACTTACCTACATGCAGGTAGTACACGGGCACTTGCATACACACATACACACGCAACCCAACAAAAACAAAAGACGCACCTTGCTTTATTCAAACGAACTCGGCTGCTTTACTTCACAGTGATTACCAAATCCATGTTTCCTCAAAGTGAAGGGTCCCGCAGTGTAGTCCTGGCTGGACTGGAATTCACTATGTAGACAAGGCTGGGCTCAAACTCAAGAGATTCCCCCTGCTGGGATCAGTGCCACATATGCTGGGCTTATTCTGTAGTTGAAGTTATCCTGGAAAATTTGCTTTGTAGCCTTGGGGATCCATCTGCTTTAACTTCCCAAGGGTTGAGATCACAGGTATGAGCCACCACAGCCACCAGCTTTGTTATGATAAATGTGTACAACTATATTTGTGGCTAGGCAACACAACACAGAAAGGTGCACACCACCCCCCACCCCCCATTTCCCCCACCTCCCATCACTTCTTGACCTTCATTCCTTCCTGGGAATGTGCTAGGCTCCCTCCATACCCAGGAGACTCCTCTGTGCCCTCTGCCTGAACTAGTCTTTTTGCTGGCGAGTTTGCTTCCCCTGCTTTTACGTTTCAGTTACACATCGTATTTTCTCTTCTGGCACTCTGAAGTACTTGGTAAAAAATGATAAATCTTATGTCTTAGAAAGGGCATACTTCTTTTGTAGTACCGAGACAAGAAAAGTGAGTGGCAATGTTCTTAAATTTAGAAATTTATTTTATTTAATCCACAAGCTTTGTATAGCTTTAGTTTAAAAAAAAAATAAAAATAAAAACAGTGAAACCAAGACACTATTTCAAAGTCCAGGCCCTTTCAGCCTTCCAAATGCAAGAGCTCTTAAAGTTGTGTATACCAATTGGAAGATTAAGAAAAAAACAAGAATGGGAGTCGTGACAGTTCATAGAACAAAGTTTTATATAACTGAAGGATCCTTCCTGGAACTGGTTAATTGCCTTTACAAAAGAGGAAGAAAAAAAGATGGGGAAAGGAAGAAAAAAACCCAAACAGAATAGGACAAAATTCCAGTGTTCCAAATCAACTTAGCTGTCACATTCAATATAAACCCCCAGTGTCCTGGCAAACAGCATGCTGCCACTGTTCTGTCTCTCTACAGAACTTGAATCCTGATTTTTAGCAGACTCCACAGGCAACAGGAAAGCTTGCGGCATTAAAATAGTCATTTACACTGTGGAACTTCCAGCAGTGGTCTCACTTCTGGGCACGCTTACAAACCATACAAGGTTGGAAGCATAATTTACACGGGTGTAAGACTCAAGTAAGAGAAAGTAAAAGGAAAAAGAGAGAAAATCTCTGGAAATAGGCAAGGGCATTTAAAGGAATTGTAAGAATGCCAACGATATTTAAACCCCCTTTTTTAAAAAAGAGATTTTTTTGGCTTAAAAGATTTCACTCTAAATGAATTAATGTCAGCTGTCAATGGAAGAATGTCACTAATACACTGTGGACACCTTTTGCAATGTAAATCCATGCCCCCTTTTTTTAAACATGGTGAACTTCAACCTAGCAATTATTACAACAAATGTTATAGTCTAAAGCTCAAACACATTTTAGCAATTTTGAAATTGAATTGAGTACAAACCAAATAAAATTTACATCATAACAAACATCTCCACCTAAGACTGTGGGGACACTTGAGCCTTCCGCATGGATCGCAGGGCCTTTTCCCGCAGGTGCTTTTCTAAGTCATCAAGGTTGTCTTCAGCTTCACTTTCAGTCTCCTGAAAAAGCAATCAGAGGCGACATGTATTAAGCCTTGAGACAGTGGGCAATGCTGAGTCTGACAGCAGAGTCCAAGTAGCACTGGCTCTACACCCGGACATTAAAGTCAGTGAAGATACTTTTTAATTATTCTATCAAACCCAGGGCCTTAGGCAAGCTCAGCAAGCAACTCAACCAAGGAATCACAGCCTCAGCCTGAAAACTTTTTTGTCTTTTGAGATACGTCTCCTGGTAGCCCCAGTTGGCAGCTGGCCTGGAACTTACTATGCAGATGAGGTTGGCCTTGAACTCAGACATCCACCTGCCTCCCTTGCCTCCTGAGTGCTGGGATTAAAGGTGTGTACCACCATGCCCAGCCTTATTTCCTTTTTTTTGGAGACAGCATGAGGTGGTTTGAGTAAGAATGTCCCTCATAGGCTCCAAGTATTTGGACATTTTATCCACAGTTGGTGGCGCTGTTTTGGGAGTCCCTTGTGGGACTTCTAGTAGCTCTGCTTCCTGTGTCTGCTTAAAGATGAACTCAACTTTCTGCTCCTGCTCCAGCTACCTAGCCACCCTGCCATGATGGTTTCTAATCCCTCTGCAATCTGGAACTGTAAGCTCAAATAAACTCTTCTTTAAGTTCCTTGGTCAGGGTGTTTTATCACAGCAACAGAAAAGTAACTAATACAGCGTCTTACCAAATAGCTAGCCTCCAACACACAGCAATCCTCCTGCTTCCACTTCTCAAATTCTGGGATTCTAGACATGCGTCCCCAACCCTAGCTTGTAAAATGTACTCCTAAGAGAAGTTATTTGAATGTGGGCCTGGGGAGATGGTTCAACAGGTGCTTGCCATGCTAGCAGGAGGGTTGAGTTCAAATTCCCAGGTGGTAGTGCACCTGCAAGCCCAGTGCTGGGAAGCTGATCTAGCTGTTTAGCCAAAATAGCTCCAGATTCAGTGTCAAGATTGTCCAAAAATATAAGAAGGGGCAGGAAAGATGGCTCAGCAGATAAAGACACTTGCCACAAAGCCTGATATGCTCAATCCTCAGAAACCCAAATTGTGGAAGAGAAATCGACTCCAAGTCATCCTTTGACATCCACACACAAATATCCAAATGTAATTTTAAAAAAACATACCAAGCTGGGCGTGGTGGCACACGCCTTCAATCCCAGCACTCAGGAGGCAGAGGCAGTCGGATTTCTGTGAGTTCCAAGGCCAGCCTGGTCTACATAGTGAGTTCCAGGACAGCTTGGGCTACAGGGAGACCCTGTCTCAAAAAGACAAAAAAAAAAAAAAAAAGAACATACCTATGGATTCCATACTTGTATATAGCAGGCAGGCAGACAGACAGACAGACACACACACACACGTCAGAAAGTGTGGATCAGTGGAAGAGTACATGCCTAATGCACAAGCCCTATGTTCTAGTCCCAGCACTGCTCCTGAAAAAAAAATTTTTGAGACAGGATCTCATTGTATAGCTCTGGCTGGTCAGAAACTTGCTATGTAGGTCAGGCTAGCCTTGAATTCACAAAGATCTGCCTGAGTGCTTGGATTAAAGTATAACTACTTAAAATCAAATGATTTCAGTATGTACAGGTGGATGGCCAGGCAGAGAGGGAACTGTATGAATACCTTCCTGGGCTCTGGTGCTGCCTCAGGCTCTTCCTGTGCTGATGTGGTTGTGGCAGCAGAAACAGCTGCAGGAGTGACAGGAGCTGTGGCAGCTACAGCCACGGTCTTCTCCTTCTTGTGTTTTTTGTGCTTCTTGTGTTTCTTATCCTTTTTGTGTTTCTTGTCCTTCTTTTTCTTCTTTTTCTTCCCACCTCCTTCTTGATCCGAATTCTAGAAATCCAGAGACAGCAGTAAGATAATCAAGTTAAAAATCTGCCCGAGTTTATCTCCTGAAGGAGTACCTAAGCAGACAAATCTCTGGATTTCAAAGACAGCTGCTACCAAGGCCAGCGTACCCAAATGTGAAATTCACTGCCTGCAAAGGTTCACTCCATAGTCTAAAGAGTTGGAAAAAGCCAGAATGCTGGCTGACTTGCATACGTTCCCCCACCAACTTCACATTAAGGCAGATTTCCAGTTCCAGAATTTGAGAGTCATGGGCTTTTAAACTTACAGGAGTTGACTTCCAGGTCCTGAACTCAAGCATTAAATGAGAGACAATTATAAAATCACTCAAAATACTTGGTTAAGATAGCATGATTTTAATATGTGGAACCTAGTTACTAGTCTGAAAAAATGCTGGGATACATTCCCCTATCTCAGCACCACTTGCCCTCACCTGTTTTTAAAACAGGAGTGGTCTGTTTCACTCTACTGAATATAGGTGCTCTGTTTACAACGGGGCTGCATCTTTATAAAATCTCATAACCTCAATCTAGGTAAAATAACCTTCCAATCTACTGAATACATATGACCTAGTGGACCCTGCCTTCAGCAAATTCACAATGGTGACACTGGCTTACAGCTATGCAAAATCAACTAATACAAAGCTGATCCAATAATAACTCATAAGAGATCCACCCGCCTCTGCCTCTGAGTGCTGGGATTAAAGTGTACACTACCACACATAGCCAGGATTTGCTATGGAGACCAGGTTGGCAAAGATCTGCCTGCTTCTGTCTCCTGAGTGCTGGGATTAAAGATGTGCACTACCATGCCCAGCTCAAAATTTTTAAAAAAAACTTATGTCCTGATTGGTTTTTATGAGGCACAGCCTCATGTAACCAAGGATAACCTTGAACTCCTGGTCCTTCTGCCACCTCCTGAGCGCTGAAATCACAGGTGAATGCCATTACATTGAGGTGAGTTTCATATTTCTAATGGATTAAAATTCATAATACTTCACTTAGTTAGCTCAGTTTGGCAGCCTCTGATGTAAGCACCAATTTTATGACAAAGAAGCTTGTCCAGCATTGGATTTCCAACCCACAAGAGTTTAAATCCTAGTAACATCACACTCCAAGGACATTTTCTCCACCCAGTGACCATGCACAAATTGGCTAGTTAACTAAGTTAGTGGCTCTAAGTCACAGAGTTTTCTTTTTTTGTCTTTTGAAACAGGGTCTCTTTGTAGCCCCAGCTGGCCTTGAACTCACAAGAGATCCACTTGCCTCTGCCTCCCAAGTGCTGAGACAACAGGCACGTGCCACCACACCTGGCTTAGATTTTTCTTTTTGCAACAACATTCAGATGAAAAAGCAAATAATGTAAGAATGTTTTGAGAATTTTGCACTCAGGTACTATATTTACCTTCCACCCCTCCCATTCCCCACTCCAACTCCTCCCATGTGCCCCTATCCACTCCCTTTCAATTTATCCTCTTCTTTATTATTGTTACATTTATAGATATATTCATATGTAATACACTGAGTCCACTTAATGGTGTTCACGTGTACATGCATTTAGGGTCGACAATTTGGGATTAGATAAGCTATCAGGGAGCTTGTCCCTGGGAAAACTAATTTTCCCTCCCTCAGGAGCCATGAACTTACTGGCAGCACTTGTAGAGGTGGGACTGTGTCACTTTCCCCAACCACATTGTCATGTTGACTGGTTTTGTCATTAGCAGGCCTTAAAAAAGATTCGAGTTCTTTTGATTTTATGTGCATGAGTGTTATGCCTGCATGTTAGTGCATCCATGTTGTGTATTGTCCTTGGAGGACAGAAGAGGGTGCTGGATCCCCTGGAACTGGATTTATAGATGGTTGTTAGCTGCCACGTGGGTGCTGGGACTTGAACCCAGGTCTTCCGAAAGAATAGCCAATGTTCTTAACCAATAAGCCATCTCTAGAGGCCCATTATGCAGGTCTTGTTAGGCATCCATAATGTGGATTGCAGATTTTGTGGGTATAGCTTCTTATGTCTAGAATATATGCAGCAGGCATTTACTGGCTTTTTGGAGAAAAGATATTGTTATGTGGCCCAGGATGGCCTGGAATTCATAGCTACCCTCCTGCCTTAGCTACCTAAGTGCTGGGATTACAAGCATGAGCCACCATGTCCAGCTGACTAACTTACAACACAGGGCAGACACATACCCTGGCAGGGGATGGGCTTGGTGTTGGGCTTTTAGCCTTCTTGACTGGTACTGCAGGTGACCAGTTTGTGGAGGGTGACTGAGACTGGACAGGAGATGGAGGTGCTGGAGGCTTTTTAGCAGCTGGCTCAGGAGATCCGGAGACAGAACGGGAGGATGAAACCCTTCTTATAGACTGAGGACTTGGTGAGGCAGCCCTAGACACAGAAAAAATAAAAAACCAAAAAAACACTTAGCATTGAGAACAGACCCCAAAGTAGGCCACAGCTTCAAACATTTACAGCACCAAAGTTTCCTACAGGGTCCTTCATGCCCCACATCCTCTACCATTTTGCTGACAATGCATGCTGTATGATTTTGGCAGTATCAGTTCTTTAAGACCACCTTTTACCAGTCACAAGTGCATAGTAAGAGATGCTCTACCTTTCAGTTTAGATTCAGCACACCTCTCAAAATATCTGATGCTAAAAACCACAATAACCCTCTGTTATTTATGCCACAAGGAATTATCCTGAAATGCAAAAGCATGTGTTAACAGTACCACAAAGCTGCAATAATCTGTCCTGTCAGCTTACTTCCTCCTGCAACTTTCCAATGGAGGAGAGAAGAGTTACACAACTAAGTATTCCTAACTAAAAAGCATCAAAAATTTTTACTTTTTTATCTTTTTAGGCTCCGGAGTCCTGGAGACTCTCCTAATAGGCCTAGTACTTGGAGATGGGGACTGCCTTCTTTGGGGTGATGCAGATGCTCCTCTTCGAACAGGGGGAGGACTTGAGGTCTGAGGAGCTCGAGGCCGTGGTGAGGGAGAATGCCGTTTGTTTGGTTGTGGTGACCGGGTGTCCCGGGCAGAGCGGCTTGGGGAAGACCCTTTCCTATGCTTTGAAGATAAGGAGGGTGAGCGTCTCTTGGCGACTGGGGGGCTTCTTTGTTTGGGAGGTGGAGAATGGGAGACCCGGCGCTTTGGTGGAGGCGATGGCGAGGCCCTTCGCTTGGGCGGGGGTGGGGGCGAGGCTGTTCTTCTCTTTGGAGGTGGAGAAGGAGAGTATCTTCTCTGGATGGGAGGAGAGTATCTTCTTGGGGAAGGTGAGCGCCGGCGTGGGGGAGGGGAAGGAGTCCTAGGAAAAACACATCAGTCAGATCAATGACCCAACAGAATCAGGGAATTAAACTGTTTTAAAATTTTATTATTTTTGAGTGTTTGTGTAGGAGCGAGCAAACAGCAGCATACATGTGGAGGTCAGAGGACAACTTTGTGACTTTGTGCACTGAATTATCTCATGTAGGTTCTGGGGATCAAATTTAGGTCATCAGGCTTATGTGGCAAGTACTTTTACCTACTGGGCCACCTTGTCAACTCAGAATCAGGAAACCAAAAAAAAGTAACCAACAGTTATGGCTATCATGTAGTAAGCCTGAGGCAAAGGGGTTTATTTATTTTTATTTTATGTGTATGCATGTGTTGCCTACATGTAGGTAAGTGCACCCGTGTCATGCAACGCCCGTGCAGGTCAGAAGAGGCTGACGGATCCCCTGGGACTGGAGTTATGGACAGTTAGCTGCCATGTGGGTGCTGGGATCGAACCCAGGTCTTCTGCAAGAACAGCCAGTGTTCTTAGCTGCTGAGCTATCTCTCCAGCCCATAGGGGTTTATTTTTAAGTGAACAGCTATATTTGTACCTGTAGCCCCAGCTGGCCTGGAACTCACTATGTAGACCAGGCTGGTCTTAACTCAGAGAGATCTGCTTGCCTTTGCCTCCCAAGTGCTGAATTGCAAGCATGCACCACCATTGGGTGAACAGCTATATTCTTTATTCTCATTTAAAAAAATCATTAATTAGCTGGGCATGGTGGCACATGCCTTTAATCCCAGCACTCGGGAGGCAGAGGCAGGCTGATTTCTGTGAGTTGGAGGCCAGCCTGGTCTACATAGTGAGTTCCAGGCCACTTGGGACTACAGGGAGACCCTGTCTCAAAAAAGACCAAAAACCTCAAAAATCATTAATTAAAATTTATCTCAGGTGACTACAACAAAAGCCACTTTTTGGGGGGTTTCCAGCCTCCCGCCCCTTTCCTTTTGAAGACAGTCTTACTGTGTAGCTTCGGCTGGTCTGGAACTTGCTATGTAGACCAGGCTAGCCTCTAACTCAGAGACTGCCTGCCTCTACCTTCCCCAGTGCTAGGATTGAATGTGTGTGCCACCATACCTAGCCTTGTTTGGTTTTAAAAAGAGAAATTTTCAATTTTCAGAAAAGATTTTAGATTTGTCAACTAATGGACTGGAGAGATGGTTCAGCAGTTAAGAGCACTGGCTGCTCTTGCAGAAGACCTGGGTTTGAGTCCCAGCACCCCCACATGGTGGCTAACAACTATCTATAACTCCAGTTCCAGGGATCTAATGCCCTCTTCTGATCCCTGTGAGCACTGAAAGACATGGGTGTACCTTACCTAGAAGTAATACACTTAATGGCCAAACAAAGAAATCCGTTCTAGAGGTCTATGTGCTGTCTTCTCGGAACTAACGTTGGAGCTCACTAAACAAGCTTTCAAAATTCAGAGACTGTCTAGTTTTCTGTCTCAGAAATAAAAGTCCATTGCTGGTATCTCTTGAAAGCCCAACCTGGCCTTTTTTTCTTTCCTTTTTTTTTTTTGGTCTTTTTGAAAGTGTCTCCCTGTAGCCCCAGCTGGCCTAGAATTGCTATGTAGAGCAGTCTGGCCTTGAACTCTGATCAAAGATCTGCTGCCTCTGCCTCCTGAGTGTGGAAATTAAAGGCATGGGCTCAAGAGTGAATTTCTATAAAGTCCTGACTTATCTCTTAGGAATTAAGGTTTGAAAACAAAATTTAAACCCAACTGTGAGTGACCTGCTCTTGGATTTTCCAGAGTTTGAGCTCAACAGAGATCCATGTTCAGAGGTGGGTTTATAACAGGCCAATTTTCAGCCACAAGGGACAGAATGAAGCTGAGTAATTATTTAATAACTCTGGCTTTGCACAGTGGCCTGAACCTATCTTCCCAGCACTTGTAAGGTAGGAGGCCTAAGATCACAAGTCTGAGGTTGGGTACATACAATGAGCTTATCTTAAGAAATAAAGAATTAACCTGGAAACTTCATGTACTCACCTAAACACAGCACTACCACTCACTAGGTAAACAAGTCATTTTGAGGATTAGAGGTAAAGGACTGCAAGATGGCTTATTGGGTTAAGTCATTTGCCACCAAGCCTTGACAACCTGAGTTTGATCCCTGGGACCCACAGCCACAGGGTCAGGAGTCAAGTTGTCTGCTGACTTCCATATGCATGTGGGCCTAAAGCCGCCCCCCCGCCCCCAATTGCTAATTCAGCAGTGCTCTGCTAATGTCGAGTCTTTCCTATTCCAGAATCCTAGTACTTAGGTTCCTCTTACCCTGGTCTTCAGTCTCTTCAGTCTAAGTATTTGTATTTATTTTACATAGATGAGTGTACTGACTGCATATAAGTGCACCCATGTCAGGTAATGCCTGCAGAGGTCAGAAGAGGGTGTCGGATCCCCTGGAACTGGAGTTATGGACAGCTGTTAGCTGCCATGTAGGTGCTGGGAATCGAACCGGGGTCCTCTGCAAGAGCATAACTGTTGAGCCATCTCTCTAGCCTGACCGTCTGGACTGATTTGACTTTTTTGAGGGAGTGGTGTTCCTTTGAGATGGTCTAGTATGCTCTTTCTCTGTTAATATAGTCCCACCTGACCTAGAACTTACTATATAGACCAGGCTGGCTTCAAACTTGCTGACCCTCTTGCCTCAGTCTCCCATGAACTGGGATTACAAGTATATGCCAAAACATTCAGCCTCGACATTTCTGAAGAGTACTGGTCACTTATTTGATCCCTGATATGGTCTAACAAACACCCCTAATAGAGTGAGGTTCTGCACAATTGCTAAACTATTGAGGTATCCAGAAAGCATAATAATATATTAGTGGAGATATTAACCTGATTACCTAAAAAGGTAATTAATTACCTCAATGGATTTTCCTATTGCCAAATTAACACTTGTCTGTACTCACTAAATAGGTTACCTTCCATTTAACACCAATGATCTGTGAGGAAAATGCACATTCAGTGGTTTCAGAATATTCACGCTGCTGTGCAACCATTCCTCAACTCCCACCTCAGCCAGACATACCAATGTATTTTCTTTCCTCATTTATTTTTTGGGCTGTCTTGCCATTCTATAACCCAGGCTGTCCTCCAACTCAAACCACCCCCCAGCTGAAATTCCAGACCCAAGTCATACCCACTTTTTAATTTCTACAGATTTGTGTATTCTGGGTTTTTTATGAGTGGACTCATATAATATGCAGTCTTTTATGAATGGCTAAACAATGATGCTATAAAAAGCAATTTCCACAATAAAGATCCAGTAACTCCATGACCATCTGACAGAGCACTACCTTCGTCGTGGTGGTGGGGTTGGAGATCTGCGTCGCCGAGGAGGAGGAGGTGGCGGTGGTGGGGGTGGCGCTGGAGAGGGAGACCGTCGCCTTCTGGCAGGTGGTGGGGAGGGACTTCTCCTCCTTCTACCACTAAAGCAAAGAATTGGGAGTTAATTTGGAATTAGTGACATTCCTAATTAAGCACTCCACAAAATGTATTTTCAGTCATTAAGCCAGGGGGCACTGTATTTCATACTACAGCCCCTCCCCCGCAAATCAATGCTTCACTTTCGGTATGGGTACTTAAATCCTACTTTGTGAAGCTAATTTCTACATATAAACATGTACTTTGGTCATGACAAAACATTCCTATATTGTTTTACTTTTTGGTCTTTTTGAGACAGGTGCCCCGGCTGGTCTGGCACTATCTAGACAAGGTTGGCCTTGACTTCAGAGATCTGCCTGCTGGAGTGTTGGGACTAAAGGCACGCACCACCACACCTGATATATTCCTATATTCTTAACTTGACACAGGAAGAGAAAATATGCAAAAAACTAGCACTTTAACACTCCTTTTATTGGTTGGGATGCACATCAGAATTAAGTGGAAGACTTATCCGAGACTCATGTGGACCATGTCTGGGTTGTGTCTTGAAGAGACTCTTCAGGTGATTTTGATTCTTTTTAAAATTATTTTTATTTTATGTGCATGCGTGTATTGCCTGCATGTAGGTAAGTGCACCCATGTTGTATGTACAATGCCTGCAGAGGTCAAGAAGAGGCTATAGGATTCCCTGGGACTGGAGTTAGAGATAGTTGTTAGCTGCCATGTGGGTGCTAGGATTCGAACCTGGGTCTTCTGCAAGAACAGCCAGTGTTCTTAACCATTGAGCCATCTCTCCAGCCACAATTTTGATTCTTTTACTCTATCATTATTGTATGTGTCTAAGGTTTTACACCTTCATGTATTTATGTGCACTATGTGCTGTAGTGTCTACAGAGGTCAGAGGAGGGCAATGGATCTCCTACAACTAGACTTACAGAGTTGTGAACTGTGACACAGTTGCTGGGGACCAAACTTGGGTCCTCTGCAAGAACAGTAAGTGTTCTTAAACACTGAGCTATCTCTTCAGCCACAGCTCTGATTTTCATTTTTTATAGAGAAACTTAAGATGTTAATATAGTCACCAGTGGCCTAAGGCCCAAATCTGAGGGACCAGGTGTCACTGCTCAAGTTGGACCCCTCCCTCCCTACTGTACTAGTTCTAGAACCTAGAGTTGCATACTCTAGGCAAGCGCTCGATCTTTGAGCTATGATTCCAGCACTTCTGCTCTTAGTTTTAAAAATATACCTCCACTGTAGAGTTGCACATCACACCTAAAAACAATATAGACAAATGAGCAAAGTTGTTTGAGCACTAAAGCCACCATGGTTAAAATACACTTCTATGGAGCTGTCACAGACTTAACAAACCTAAGTACTATACATTAACTAACATTCCAACAGATGTATGTAAGTTTACAACAGATGTACTTAAATATAGGCCAAGCCAGGGGGCTGCCAACTTCAAGGACAATTTATATATACTAATAGAAAGTAGTCAATGTAAGTAGTTCTTAATTTCTTATCTAGGACAGCATTGGTGTTTTCTTTATTTTTATGTTTTGCCTCCATGTATGTAAGTGCATCCGTGTCATGCAATGCCCACAGAAGCCCCTGGAACTAGTGATACAGATGGCAATTAATCCCCACGTGGGTGCTGTGAACTGAACCTGGGTCTTCTGGAAGAGCTCTTAATTACCAAGCCATTTTTCCAGTCCCCTACTTTTAGCATTTTAAAATTTTGCCTTAACGCCAGGTGTGGTGGTGCACGCCTTTAATCCCAGCACTCGGATGGCAGAGGCAGGTGGATCTCTGTGAGTTCAAGGCCAGCCTGATCTACATAGTAAGTTCTAGGCCAGCTGGGGATACAGGGAGGCCCTATCTCAAAAAGACCAAAAAAAAAAAAAAAATTTTTTTTTGCCTTAGTTTTTCTTGCTTTCTCTAAAATCACCATAAATACAATGTACACCCCTGTTAAATCTAAGGAGGTCTAATTACCGTCTTAGAAAATGAACACTTCATACTGTAATGAAATGCTTCTTCTAATCATGCGGTTATTATTAAAAAAAAAAAAAAGAAGCCGGGTGTGGTGGCGCATGCCTGTAGTCCCAGAACTTGGGAGGCAGAGGCAGGTGGATCTCTGAGAGTTCAAGGTCAGCCTGGTCTACATAGTGAGTTCCAGGCCAGCTGGTGCTACAGGGAGACCTTTGTCTCAAAAAGACACCCCCCCCCAAAAAACAAAACAAGAAAATGATCACTTCCTTCATAGTCCTTCACACCATTAATCTGTCATGCTTAAAAACAACACACTCCCCCAACCCCAAAGCACCTAAGAATTTTTTCATTGACAGATTACAATCTATCTGTAAAATGGGGATATGGTCTCCTGAACAGAAAATTAAGTAAATTTGGTATGTAACCCTAATTTACAAAACAGCAACAAACCAACCTTTTAGTCACAGGCGACTGCCATCGTTTTCCCATCTGCATCCTGACAGCAGTGAAGAAAAACAAATGTCAAAATCCCATTCACTGAACTTTTTTTTTTTTGGTCTTTTTGAGACAGGGTCTCCCTGTAGCCCCAGCTGTCCTGGAACTCACAGAGTCACTGAATTCTTTACTTTCACAAAGTTAAATCCTACTTACGGAGATGTTTTTTAAAACTTTAAAATTGTCTGGAATTAACGCTGATTTAAAAAGCTTATTCTAATCATGCACACATGACACAGTGGCTCAAAACTTATCTATTTTCATTAAATATTAGTAACTACTAACCAAGAAAACAAAACAAAACCCCCAAACAACAGAAATCTAAAACCTAACAATCTCCTTGAAGTCCCTGAAATAAAGAATTAGTTCAATTCTAAAATAATTCTGTAGCCCACCCTGCATGTTATGAAGTTTCAACCCAACCACTGATCACTGAAACCAGTACTGAAGGTTGTTACCGAGGGGAAGTCTCTTTTTGGCGCTTCCGTGGTGATGGAGAAGCACTCCGTGAAGGTGAATGTCTTCGCCGCCTGCCCACCTCACCATTTTTCACATGGGATCTCTTGGGTCGCTCATCTTCTGAGGTGGAAGAGGAGCCAGAATCTGTAATCAGAGAGCAGCAAAAACAAAAACAAAACAAAACAAAAACCAAAAAAAGAAACACACACAAATTATACCAGGTCTGTGTTTAAAATAGTCTTTGTGTTCAAGCTTTCTGAATTTAATATTAACAAGCATGTATTAAAAGACCTTAAGTTTTTTGACAGTCAGGATCATATGCTCAATGACTTCAAAACCAGGCTTAAACAAGCATCCATCATTTTAAGAGCAAGAAAGACTGAGTTGGGCATGGTGGCACACATCTTTAAGCCCCAATAATTAAGAGGCAGAGGCAGGCAGATCTTTGAGTTCAAGGCCAGCCTAGTTTATATAGCTAGTTTTAGGTCAGCCAGACTACACAACTGAGACCCTGATTCAAAAAAACCAAAACCAAAACAATGAAAGAAGAGACAGACTAATGCTAAGGATATAGCTCAGTGCTAGAGTACCTACCTGCCTAGTATATTCAAGGTCCTGGGCTCTATTCCAGCACTAGAAAAGTTTTATGAATGGAGGATACAGCTCAGTGGTATAGCATTTGCCTAGTATGCATACAGCCAGAGGTTCAACTCTCAGCATCATAAACAGAAAAATAATTTCCACTGTATAATCCAATCACCAATTTTGGTGGTAGCCAAACCCAACCCTGACCCCAACATAATATCCCAAGTACTGAGAGGCCTGTATGGCTCTCTTAGTCTAAGCATCATAGCCAAGTTCAATTCCAGCCTGTATACATGAGACTTTGTCTCAAAAAGAAAAATATAGGGGCTGGAGAGGATGGCTCAGCGGCTAAGAGCACTCACTGGCTGTTCTTGCAGGAGAACTGGGATCCATTCCCTGCACCCACAACATGGCTTACAATCATCTGTAACTCTAGTTCTAGGGGAATCCAAAGCCTTCTGACCTCCATGGGCACAACACACAGGTGCACTTATATACATGCAGGCAATACACTCATACACATAAAAATAGTAAATAAAATATAATATGTAGTGATTTTCCAAACAAAGTTTCAAAGGTTTGTGGTGTAGCTCACTAGTAGACCACATGTTATGCAGGCCCAGGCCCTGGATTCCACAGCCAGCAGCAAGAGAACAGTATCTCAGGTTGGGCATTGTGGCACACAACTTTAATTCCAGCATTAGGGAGGCAGAGGCAGGTGAATCTCTGAGAGTTCAAGGCCAGACTGGTCCACGTAGCTGAGTTCCAAGACAGCTAGTAGCTGGGGCTTCAGGGAAGACCCTATCTCAAAAAGACCAAGAAGAAAAAAGAGAGAAAAGTATTTCCTGAAAGAGAAAATAATAGCCACCCTGGAACTCACTACATGAGACCCTGCCTCAAAACCAAAACTAAAAAACCATAATAAAACAGAAGTACACAGGTAAGAACCAGGCATCTGGTTTACAAATCAAGTTTCTCCGTGCACTATTCAATCCAGTAATTACAACTCTTTTTTGACAGATGTATTTGCCTACTATTTAAAATACTATAAGTAGCCTTAATGTTCACCAAACTAGAAATGACTCAATAAATCTCTCTCTCTCTCTCTCTCTCTCTCTCTCTCTCTCTCTCTCTCACACACACACACACACACACACCCCAGTTAAGAGTACTTATTGCTCTTACAAAGGACACAGGTTTGGGCCCAGCACCCACATGGAGGCTCACAACCAGTCGTAACCCAGTTCTGGGGGAATTCAATGCCCTCTTTTGATTTCTGAAGGCACTACATCCATGTAGTGTGCATATATACATGCAGGCAAACACTCATACACAGAAAATAAAAATAAGTAAGCCTTAAAAAGAAGAACAAGCCGGGCATGGTGGTGCACGCCTTTAATCCCAGCACTTGGGAGGCAGAGGCAGGGGGATCTCTGTGAGTTCAAGGCCAGCCTGGTCTACATAATGACTTCTAGGACAGCTGGGGCTACAGGGAGACCCTATCTCAAAAAGACCAGAAAAAAAAAGAAAAGAAAAGAAAAGAAAAAAGAACAACGAAAGGTGTTCTAAACCATCAGACACCTACATATGTGCAAGAATTTTCTTAATAAAAACTTTAGAGGGGAAGACCAGGATGCTAGGAAATGAACTGCAGTTTTCCAATTTTATACCTACACTGTTTTCATTGTCTTAGAACTGAGACAGACACAGATATACAGTAACCACTAAGTTATAGACTTACTGCCCAAGACAGTCTATGTAGGTGAATGTTCTACCCTTTTTTCAGAGGCAGGATCTCAAACTACAGAGTCTCTGACTAGACCATGACCTCTTGACCCTCCTGCCTCTAGCTACTAAATGCTAGGATTACAGAATTCTCAGCTTTTTGTTTGAGACAGAGTCTCACTACGTAGCCCTTGCTGGCCTCAACCTTCCAAGTGCTAAGGTACCTTATGAAGTTTTTGTTTTTTGGTCTTTTTGTGACAGGGTCTCCCTGTAGCCCCAGCAGGCCTGGAACTCACTATGTAGACCAGGCTGGCCTTGAACTCAGAGATCCACCTGCCTCTGCCTCCTAAGTGCTGAGATTAAAGGCATGTGCCACCACACCCAGCTTTATGTATTAATTTTTTAAAAATAATAGAAGAACAGGTAGAAAGCATCTATCAGTGCCCATACCAGTTGAAGACTGCTGGTTCTGTCGTCTGTACTGGCGTCTCTGCTGCACAGAATCAGCCGCAGCCATTTTGCCGCCCTTGTCTTCTTCTGAAAGATGGATGCATTTACAAAGTATTTCTTTAGTTATATACAGGCAATGTGACACAGCTAAGAACATAGCCTCTGAAACTTTTATCTGGTCAGGTCAAGTGATACCAGTGCTAGCTATAAAACTAAAATAAAACCATATACTTATTACAGGTCAGGAGCTATGCACTATGCAAACATTCAGCTAGCTATCAAAATCTAGACTTTATCTCCATAATAGGCTGGTGGGGGGGTGAGGTTCAGGTGAATTAAGGAAAACCAAATAAAGCACAGCTAAATGTTGAAGCTGGGACTCTTGAACAGGCCTGTCTGATGTCAGTCTCAGTTCTTCTCCACTATGCTGTTCTGGGTAATTAATCCCCAACCTGAGGGGAATGAACAGATGGGGGAAGCAGGCGCGGGGGCAAAACTAACCTCTAAAAGAGCAGTACAACCTACCTGATTCAGATAATTCTACTTTTCTAGGCTTCGGTGCTGGTGAAGGTGACTCTCTTTTCTCAGTGCCTTTATGCTTTGTCACTAAAAAATAAGTGAGGGGAAAAAAGAAAAAAACTCACTTATATACAATAAAAAGACAATGTCTTAGTACAAAAATAGATGTGACTATTCATGAAGAATTCACCTAAAATTTTAAACATTTCTGTAAGATCCTGTTACACACTATCTGAAGAATTTTTAAATGTTTGATGAAAGCCACTAAAACTTCTGAAGGGTTGGTGAGACAGCTTAGTGAATAAAAGTGCTTGTCACACAAGATGACCACCTAAGCTTCCATTCTTGAAGCTCATGTATTTAAAAAAAAAAAAAAAAAGCCGGATGTGGTGGCGCACACCTTTAATCCCAGCACTTGGGAGGCAGAGGCAGGCAGATCTCTGTGAATTTGAGGGCAGTCTGGTCTACAGAGTGAGTTCCAGGACAGCTGGGGGGCTACAAGGAGACCCTGTCTCAAATGAATAAAAAAAAAAAAAAAAAAGTAAATAGGCTAGGATGTTGCTTGGGGCACATAAGATGCCCAGTTTGATACCAAAGATCAGGAGATAAGGAAAAAAAAAATACAGAGGGTATTCCGTCCTTGAAGCCCCCTCCCATTCTCAGGAACTCTTTTCTCAATAAATTTACATTTGCTCTGCTTTAAGAAGAGAGAAAACTCACATAGGAGGTATGCTGTCTAGCAACTGGCTGCCTACCAGGCTAAAAGGCTCTCTGTGAAGCACAAAATCTTCAGAGTACCAGAGAATTAAACTACTGCTTTAAATGCTAAGACTGAAGGGTTCTTCCTAAAGCATAAGAGAGAAAGAAAAAGGGACTGGGATTGTGTCTCAGTGGGAGACTGTTTGTGTAGCCTAAGACCCTAAGCTTGATGCCCAGTAGAAGAGAGTAGAGAAAGGAAAAAAATAAAAACAGCTCTCTATACCAAAGATAGTTAGGAGATCGACACACCCTAGTGATCTCTAACTGGAAAATTATTGGCAACTACTTTCTGTAAATTTGCTGTTATCAAGCACTATACACTGGGTTTTTTTTTTGTGGAGACAGGTTTTACTCTGTACCTCAGGCAGGCCACAAATTCAGTGATCCTCTTATTACAGCCTCCTGACTACCAGGGTTATGGGCAAAAGCCACCAAACCCAGCTATATATGCTGTTAAGCACTGTTGCTAATATAATTCTGACCATTTTCATGCCCTATTTTACAAGAAATTTCTTCCAAAGCTTAAAATAAAATGACTTTATCAGTCACAAATTAACAGATTAACAAGATTCTATGTTTTAGGGCACCAGCATTGATTTTCAGTAACTATTCTCCCTCTTTCTGCTTATAATAATCATCCACTGCCACAATCAAAATCATAGGTACAATAAACATATGAACATTGCTTTATCATGGATTAAAAACTTCAAACACCATTTGAAAAGGCCCCTCTAAGAAAGAAATCCACAAAATGAGCCCTTTAGGATTCGGACACCTATGAATTACTATGAGATGCCTAATCAGAATGCAGTTACAGTTCATTTAATATTCTATTAAAAGATTCTTGGCTTGAATTCTTAGCCGGGCATGGTGTCATATGTCTTTAAACCCCAGCACTCAGGAGGCAGAGGCAGATAGATCTCTGAGATTGAGGACAGCCTGCCTGGTCTACTTAGCAAGTTCAACCTGGGGCTAAAGAGAGATTCTGTCTCAAAAAAAAAAAAAAAAAAAAAACTTGTCATAGGCTGGGTGTGGTGGCACAGAGGCAGGCAGGTCTCTGAGTTTGAGGTCAGCCAGGGCTACACAGTGACCCTGCCTCACAAAAACAGAAACTAATCCCCTCATGGTCTACAAGGTAGTAACTTCCAGAACTAATGGTCTAACACTGTAATCTCATCTCTGCTAGTCAATTTGGAAATTACTAGTTTGTATGAAATCAAACCTAGGGGTTTACATTCTTAGCCTCTGGAAAAGCACCTTGCAATGGTCGGAATTTTATTAATGATTCTACCTATTAAATTATCTGGAGTGGTGGCTCATGCCTTTACTCCCTCAGAAGGCAGGTGGATCTCTGTGAGAGCTAGTCCAGCATGGTACCTGGTCTACATAGTGAGTTCCAGGCTAGCTGTAACTATAGGGAGCCAGTCTCAGAAAGCCCCAACCCCCCAATCTACATAAACCATTGAATTTTTAAGTAATGGTTAGCACGCAATTATCATAAATTAGGGGAGGGAGTGAGGATAGTGAAAAGTGTTTTAAAAATGGGCATAGTAACAGAGGCTGGAGAGATGGTTCAGTGGTTAAGAGTGCTTGCTGGTATTCCAAAGGACCTGAGTTCAGTTCCCAATGCCCAAGGAGTCTCACAATTACATGGAACTCTAGCTCCAGGGAATCCAACACACCCCTCTATACTCCATAGGCACCTACCCAATGTATTCACTCACACACATGCATACACACAAAGCAACAACCCATATGTCAAAATTACTACCTCAAGAGGACCAAATTTCAGAACTATTTTGGAAGGTTATTTAGGGATTAAGAATGTATCTTTTGGGGCTGGAGAGATGGCTCTGTGGTTAAGAGCACTGACTACTCTCGCAGAGGATCCGGGTTTGATTCCCAGAACCTACATGGCAGCTGCGAACTGTCCTTAACTCCAGTTCCAGGGGAATCCGAAGCCCTCTTCTGACCTCCACGGCATTGCACGACACAGGTGCACTCACATACATGCAGGCAATGCACTCATACACACAAAAATAAAAATAAAAATAAAGATTTCGAGGCCAGCCTGGTCTACATAGAGTTCCAGGTTACAATAATGGTGACAACATGAACAAGATTCAAAAAAAAAAAAAAAAAAAAAAAAAAAAAAAAAAAAAGCATCTTTGTAATACACATTGAAATAATACAAGTATACCATAACATTACTTTTTTTCTTTTTAGTGATACATGGTCTTACTATGTAATCCTGGCTGACCTTGAACTCAGAGATCTGAGTGCTGGGATGGGGCCTGTGCCACCTATCACACTGGGTCAACATTACATTTTTTTTTTTTTGATCTTTTTGAGACAGGGTCTCCCTGTAGCCCCAACTGTCCTGGAACTCACTAAGTAGACCGGGCTGACCTTGAACTCACAGAGATCCACCTGCCTCTGCCTCCCGAGTGCTGGGATTAAAGGCATGCGCCACCACACCTGGCTAACATTACATCTTTTACAGTGGGAATGCACACGTCATCCTGAATTAATCTCTCATTATGGCTTAACTAAAGTGGCCTTTTTTTTTTTTTTTTTTTTCTTTTTTGGTCTTTTTGAGACAGGGTCCTGGAACTCACTATGCAGAATAGGCTGCAGATTCACCTGCCTTGCCTCTGGAGTGCTGGAATTAAAGGTGTGTGCCACCATGCCTGACTCTTAAAATAGCTTTTAATTAATATATTTATACCACATAATTTACTTGATTCTGGATTAAAACTAAGCTAAAGCATTATTATAAGTATTACAAATAACATGTACTTTGGATTTCTGTACTTTTCTAAATGAGATTTATATTATTATTTACTTTATTATGTTCACAGTGTTTAAAGTATTCAAGGGGCAAAGTCATTCTGGTATGAAATCAGAAATCCAAGAACTCTAAAACCAGAATTCTAAATTATTCCAACAGTCCTATTAATTATTAATCTCAGAACTGGCCAAAAGATCACCTATAAAGGTAAGTTACTGTACCCAGAAATAGTAAACTAACCATTTGAGTACCCAGAACACAATTTCTATGTCTTAGTTGATTAAATCAACTTTCAAAACCACTACCACGGTATAGGCCTTGCCAAGACATTTCACTGAATAAAACACTAATTTATGTAGTACCAAAATAATGCCATTTCAACTGTGACAAGCCACTGAGTACAAAAGGCACATGCATTTAATCCCCAAACTCAGGAGGCAGAGGTAGGCAGATCTCTGTGAGACTGAGGCCAGCCTGGTTTCCATAGCAAGTTCCAGGCCAGCTGGGGACACAGGGAGAACCTGTCTCAAAAAGACCCTCCCCCCACTTTTGGGGATGGCTCAGTGGTAAGATCACCTGGTTGCTCTTCCAGAGGACCTGGGTTTGGTTCCCAGCACCCACAGTAGCTAACAACCTAGTTCCAGGAAATCCAATGCCCTATTCCAGCTTGTGAGGGATTTGCATGTCATGGGGCACTTACACAGAGGCAAAACATTCATACACATAAAACAAAGTTAAAAGGTCACATGCCTTTAATCTCAGCATTCAGGGGGAGACAGAGGTAGCTTGATCTCTGTGAGATCCAGGCCAGTCTGATCTACATAGGAGTTCTGTCTCAAAACAACAGAAAAACCAAAGCAAGAGTTTAAAACTCAAATGAGTTTCAAGCTTCAGGACATAAAACAGACAACTGCTTGGCTAAAGAAACCCTGACCCAGAGCCCACAGGAATACAACCAGTCTTTGTTCTCCACCATAAAGGACTTCTGTATGCAAATATTTACCATATCTTATGTACACAAAGCATGTGTCAAAACAGGAGACTGGCACCTGTGCAGACTCTTAAAAAAAGGTAACTAATATTCTAATAATTACCCTATTTTAACAAGAGCTTACTCTTGTTCAGGTAATTATTTGTAAAATAACTCTTTGGCTGAATGATCTAAATGGAAAAACCATGTTTCCCCATGGTAACAATGGGAACACTTAAGAGCTCTTTTATATTTATATCTTTTTTATGAGGACAAGTGCTTTGCCTGAATATATTTAAGTGCACTCATGTTTACAATGCCTGCAGAGGCCAGAAGACGGTGTCAAGATCCCCTGGAACTAAAGTTTCAGACCAGCCCGGGTCCTTTGAAAAGTATCCAGTGCTTTTAACTATGTCGAAAGACTAAACAATATATTAGAAGTGAAAAATTCACATGAAAAGACAAAATAGGCCAGGGCAATGACATCAGATTTGGACACAGTGACTGGGAACTTCAAAAAGACTGAAATTCCTCCAATTTTATATATTTAAAAAAATGGTATGTTTTAAAAATTGGAATCTTAATGACCACGTCTTATTTTTCACTAAATTAGTCTGATGTTAAAAACACTCCTTTTTATGGATGGTCATCATCAGTTGGTCCTCCTTCTACTGATCATTTATCTATACCCTCATTATAAGAGGTTGAAAAAAAATACAGCTGGACTAGGTGTTGTGGTGGACACTCCCAGCACTCAGGATATCAATGGGATCAGAATAACACTCTTGGGCTGGGCGTGGTAGCACACGCCTTTAATTCCAGCACAAGCCCTGGGTCAGACACCTCTCTAGGCCAAATTCTCCCCCAGCCCTGAGGAACTTGACTGTCAGTCCCCCTGCCTGGGGAGGGGGTGTCCCCACCTTGATATTCAGGAGGCAGAGGAAAGTGGATCTCTGTGAGTTCCAGGCCAGCTGGTCTACATAGCAAGTTCCAAGCTAGCTGGGACTACAGGGAAACCCTGTCTCAAAAAGCCAAAAAAAAAAAAAAAACAACAAAAAACAAAACAAAACAAAAAGACACTCTATAACCCACCACCACTACTCACCTTGCAGGCTGTCTCTATCCCTCCAGCCCTAGCACCAAAGGTACCATTCAAACAGATCCTATAGCTTTTTTCCACGTGTACTTACTTAGTGGTAAAAGAACAAACCCAACAACCTGTGTAAATAGACCACAACCTTCTCCTTGGCTGGCAGGATCAGATAATAAATTCCTCAGAACCACCCTGCAGAGCAGAGCAAGGCCAGCACCCAAGAAGAACCCTGCCTAAACAGCTTTTAAGAGGACACTATGTTCTTCCCTTTGGAAGCATGTGACCAAAAAGAATAAAAATGGAACACATTAAGATATCAAAGAAAAAGTCTTTGGATGGGGACAAAAATAACTAGCCCATCTCAGAGAAATAAATCCTTATCATTAGGACAGAACTATCGATTAGTCCCAGCACTTGGGAAACAGAGGCAGAGGCAGGTGGATCTCTGTGAGACTGAGGTAAGCCTAGTCTATATAGTAAGTTCCAGGCTAGCTAGGGCTACAGGGAGACCCTGTCTCAAAAAGAAAGCAGTATCAATTAGTTGCCCTAACTCAAACAGCCCTTGGCTAACGATCTGTTTCTGTACCTGCTCAGGGCCAGAGAGCATCGATAAAAGCGAACTTCTTTTATCTGCAATTTCCATGTTAAAAAACAAAACAAACCCTAAAAATCGAAAAGGAAAACTTACAGCAAATTCAGAGTATCTAGCACATAAAAATTGCTACACAGCTAATTTTTGAAGGTATATAGGGCCAACAACAGAGTTATCTTCTTAGAAGAAAAAACAAAATGCTTTACCTTTACCTGAAGTTCTCCCTGGAGACACAGAAACTCGACTTTTTCTCGTACGGTTTGATTGTTGGGGGGTTGGGGAATGCCGAGGTTTGGGTGGTGGAGTTGCTGGAGGTGATGGCCTGTGCCTTCGCCTTGGAGGGCTCGCTGAAGGAGACAACCTACGGGTTTTTCGAGGGGGGCTGGATGTCCTCTTAGGAGGCTTCTTTGGTGGTGACCGAGAATGAGACGAAGAGGATGAAGAGCTACTTCCAGACAAGGATGCTGATGAGCGCCTTCTTCTGTGGAATAAAGCATTTGTTTCACTACTGACACACCTAAGAATGGCTTTTCAGTATGCACAGTTTGCACAAAAATACAGCTACTTTTATCCAACTTTTTAGTTTATGTAGCTAAGTACATAAAACACTTCCAAAAAAATGGGAAACAAAACTACAACCTAGGATAAGAAACAGCTAGTTCTGAGACTAAATATAAATAACTTATTCTAATTGTGTTTATCTCTCCAGTTACAAAACTTGTGAAGTTGAATGCTATAATCGTTAACTAATCAACCTCTCCCTTAAGAATGGTGTTGGTGTTTTGGAGTTTGCATACAAACTTTCGGGGTGGGGGGCAGAGTACTGCTCATTCAGTAAGATGTCAAGCAACCTTAAATCGCACTTTAAAAAAAGATGTGCAAGAACAGAAATTCATTTAGCTACATAAACTTAGAAGCAGGGCCTCTCGAATTCTGCGGCAAAATTTGTGGTAAGTTCTGTTGCAATTATGTGTACCTGCAGAATTCACCTTTGGCAGAAGAATTCCTGAGAACCTGAAAAAAAGAAACCCTACCTTAAGTGTGAGATTAAAAACTGGCTGAAAGGGAATCTTACATAATCTGCAAAATATTGTGACCTAAATTGCTTAGTAAGCACTATCAAACCATGCTGTTTGCAAAACTCCAGTAAGAAACAGGTGTTCCCTAATCTTACACAAGAAGCACTATCATTACTTTTCTCCTAAGCAGAAAAGATCATGTAGTGCCTGGAATCTACCATATACATTGTTAGTCTCATCTATCAGTTGTAGTACCAATTCTACTGTTTTAAATATTGATAATGGTTCAATACACCTTATTGTCTTAAAGAAAATTTGTATTTTTGTTGTTGAAAATATGGGTCTAGGGCTGGAAAGATGGCTTAGCAGTTAAGAACACTGGCTGTTCTTGCAGAAGACCCAGGTTCAAATCCCAGCACCCACATGGCAGCTAACACCTGTCTGTAACTCCAGTTCCAGGGGATCTTACAGCCTCTTCTGTCCTCTGCAGGCAATGCATGACACAGGTAGACTAACCTACATGCAGGTAATACATTCATACACATAAAAAAATAATAAATATTTTTTAAAAAGGACGGGTTTAAAAATTCTACCTGCAAAAACAAAACTTTAAGGAATTTATTTGATATTTCCCCTCTTTACTTTCCAGTTGGTTTGGTTTCCTGAAATGAAAAAAAAAAAAAACCCTTAAAGACTCAAATGTAAAAAATTATGTCCAGAGCTGGGAGTATGCCTGAGGGGCAGAGCATAGGTTGAGCCTCAGTGAGGCCCTGGTTCAACCCCCAGCAACAACACAAAAAAGAAAGCAAAATGAAACACGGGAAAAATAAAGTTCTGCCCAAAGCACACTCTAGAAGCTTAGATATTACAGTCTCTTCAAACCAGGCACCACTCCCAGCACACCAGGTCTCTGCTTTAGGGAGAGTTAGCCACAATCTTATTACAACAGAATATCCAAAATCAAAACATTCACCTTATGTCCATTTTAGAATAGTTAAGAAATTTAACCATTTCAATGATGTTTAAAATGAATACTACTACTACCAGCTGAATTAGAAATATGCCTCATCTCAAAAACTATAGCAGATTATCAATAATGGTTCTATCTAGGAAATAAAATAATGGAGAACTTTCATTTTATGTCATTTCTGCCTGAGCTTCATCACTTTTACAAGAAAAAGCTACCAAAGCCAGCCATGGTGGCACACACCTTTAATCCCAGTACTTAGGAGGCAGAGGCAGGCAGATCTATGAGTTCCAGGCCAGCGGGAGCTACAACAGGGAAACCATGTCTCAAAAAGAACAACAAAAAAAGCAACCTGAGTTCAATCTTCTGGAACCCACATATAGGTGGTGGAAGGAGACAAGTAACCCCACAAATTTGTTTTCTCATCTCTACATGCATGTTATGACACCCATACCTGGGCACATGCACACACACAGACTTTTTAGCTGTTGTTTTGAGAGGCAGCCCCGGCTGGCCTCAAACTCATCATTCACCTGCCTCTGCCACCCAAGTGAAAAATGCATTTTAAAAATTTAAGGTATGGGGCTGGGGAGATGGCTCAGTAGTTAAGAACACTGAATGTTCTTGCAGAAGACCCAGGTTTGACTCCCAGCACCCATATAGCAGCTAATAACTGTCTGTAACTCTAGTTCCAGAGGATCCAATGCCCTCTTCTTAACTCTGCGCGTGCACTTACATATGTACAGGCAAAACACTCATACACATAAAATAAAAATATTAAGCCAGGCGTGGTGGTCCCAGTACTGGGGAGGCAGAGTTCAAGGCCAGCCTGGTCTACATAGTAAGTTCCAGGACAGTTGGGGCTACACAAAAAATAAAAAATAAAAAAAAAATTTAAGGTACAGTAGCAAAATGAATTATTATAAAACTGGTAAAAGTAGCTTACTGGCCCTGCAGTCAGCTTCAGGTAAGTTAAGTCAAATGGGAGGTGGCCAATTCCTTTTTTATGAGACAGGGTCTTATGTAGAGGGTGACTTTTCTTATCCTCCTGCCTCTACCACTAATGTGCTCAGATTATACAGGTACAAAATACTATTCAGGGTTTGTGGGATGCTGGGGAGCAGATCTAGGGCTTCATGCATGCAAGGCAGCACTCCACCAACTGAGGTACACCCCTAACTCTCAATACTTTTCCTTGATAGAAATTTAGTTGAAATCTTAGAAGATTAACATCAAAGTATTTAGAAGATTAGTGAAGTTCTTACTTTATTTTCCAACACTAAACATTTTTCATAGCTCAAGCAATATTACACTAAGTGCATCAGCCTGTTTGAAAGATATTAGCTAATATTATTTATGAGACCTGCCTTCCAGTTAGATCAAAGTTTATACTGAAATTACCTCAAAGCAAAGATTATCCTAAACTGTCCAAAACACCTGAGATTTTTAAAAAGAAGTCTTACCGTCTCCCTGGAGACCGGCTCCTCCTGTGCCTTGGGGGAGGAGGCATCCGCCTTGGTGGTGTTCTTCTTCGAGGAGATGGTCGCCTTCTTGGGCTTGGTCGTCTTCTAGGTGAGTATGATCTGCCATGACAAACAGAATTAGGCCCTGAATAAACCAAGAACAATGAATTCCTCGATATTTTCTAATTGCCACAATTCAAAAAAGTTTCAGGGGGCCACTATTTTCCATTGATGCTACATAGAAAGGAAATGTGCCCTCTATGCAAATATAGAATAACACTTGTATATTTTCTTTTTTAAATTTAGTTTTATATTTTTATGTGTATCCGTTTTGCTTGCATGTATGTAAGTGCACGTGTGTCATGCAAAGCCCACAGAAGCCAGAAGAAAGTATTAGATCCCCTGAAATTGAAGTTAATGGATGACTGTTAGCCGCCACATGGGTTCTGGGAATTGAACATGGGTCCTCTGGAAGGACAGCCGGTGTTCTTAACCATTGAGCCATCGCCCCAGCCCCAGTACTGAACAAAAGTTTTCTATGATATTATCTGTACCATTTTACCTTGGAAAACAGGACATGACATAAAACCTAAATCTTTAGGCCACAACACACCTTGATCGGGATCTGTGTCGCCGTCTTGGTCTGTTATGAGAAGGAGATCGAGATCGTGTTCGTGATCTTGACTTGGAACGTGACCGAGATCTTGGTCGAGTCTTTTCCTTTTCCTTTTTAGAATTTTTTTCCGGAGAAGGTTCTTTAGGTTCTGGTACAGGTTCAGGCTTAGGAGCTTTCAAGATGTCGCTGTGAAAATAAAGCTTATTTTCACTCTTCTACTCAGAATCCTAAATCAATACATATGATATAAAGACATCAATTTCTATTTTAAATGTTCAAGGGGCTGAAGAGATGGCTTAGTGGTTAAGAGCACTGGCTGCTCTTGCAGACGACCTGGGCTCAGTTCTCAGCACCCACAGGGCAGGTAACTCCAGTTCCAGGGTTCAGACACCCTCTTTCAGCCTCTGTGGGCACTGCACACACATGGTGCACTTACATACATACAGGGAAAACACGTATATACATTTAAAAAAAAAAAAAAAAAAAAAAGAGTTTGCTGGGCGTGGTGGCACATGCCTTTAATGCCAGCACTTGAGAGGCAGAAGCAGGTGGATCTCTGAGTTCCAGGCCAGCAAGGCCTACAGGGAGACCCTGTCTCAAAAACACAAAAAAGAAAGTTTAAAATGGCTGTTTGGTAAAGCACCTGTGGTACAAGTCTGATAACCTCAGCTTGATCCACGTCAAGTTGTTCTGACAGTGCACCCACGTACAGATCACAAACACACTTAATAAATTAAAAAATACATGACTAAAAAGTCAATTTAAAAAAATAAAAGTTGTTCATGTGTGGTGGCGCACATCTTTAATCCCAGCACTCAAAAGGCAGAGGCAAGCGGATCTCTGTGAGTTCAAGGCCAACCTGGTCTACACAGTGAGTTCCAGGCCAGGTGGGGCTATAAGGAGACCCCTGTCTCAAAGACACCCACCCGCCCTCCCTGACAAAAAAGTTCTCAAAATCTGCAAAGATCCCCCTGGCCTCAAAATAGAGGTACATATCAGTGGAATGAATCCACTGAGTAACAATTTATAACCATGTTTCTTTTTTTTTGAGTGCTGGGACCAAAGATGTGCACCACCACCCCAGCCTATAACCATGTTTCTTAAATACAAAGTGTAACATGGGGTCTGGGGCAACTGTGCTATCTGGGCCCTACCGCCATGTCTAAGCAGAACTATTCTTTTGTGGACACCACCCTGCTAGGGCAGTTCAAGGTCCAGTAGGCCTGAGAGAACTGAGCCATGGCACATTCACTGAGTGAGAAGCCTTTGAAAAGACTAAGTAGCTACTTTTTCAAGGGTGCTAGAGCCAAGGCCTGCAGAGGTGAGGGCTGGGCTAATGTCCACATGTTAGAGTCCCCGAAGCCTGGTCTGATGGGGGCCCTTGGAGCTTTAGGGAGTCAGATGTTGCATGGACCTGATGGCCCATGCCATGAGCCGAGCCAGGGCAGCATTGACTGTCTGCTTGTCATGTGTGTCATCTGTAAATGGGAAGGCAGTCTGCAGCCAGAGCTGGAACTGTGCGAGTAAGCCTTGTGTGCCTTCTGGATTACTCTCCTACCCTGAGTGGCAGGTGTGCTATGATGGAAGCCTGAGGCAACCATGGACAGCACAAGATGTTTACACTCAAGAGAGACGAAGTGGTTTTCATGTTATATTTTGAACCCCAGTAATAGAAACAATTTTTTTCTTTGTCTTTTTGAAACAGGGTCTCCCTATAGCCCCAGCTGGCCTAGAACTCACTATGTAGACCAGGCTGGCTTTGAACTCACAGAGATCCACCTGCCTCTGCCTCCCAAGTGCTGGGACTACAGGCATGCACCACCATGACCGGCAAATCTTTTTTTATTTGGAAAAAAATACAAAGTTGGTTGGGGTTGTAACTCAGTGGTAAAGCACTTACCTAGTGTGCCAGCTCTGGACTATAGCCCCTAGACTACAAACAGAAAAGAACAAAGGAAAAATTGTCCACAATATATTGGGGTAAGGAAGTGGGGAAATCAAGTTACAACATATAAAATTTCCGAAAAAAAATATAACTAAGAGACAAGTAGTCACCTCTGAGGCATTTTCTGATATTGCAGACAATTCCAGTTTCATTTCTACAAGATAACTTTTTTAAAAAACTTGGGGCTGCCGGGCATGGTGGCACACCTTGTGGCTGGAGAGACAGCTCAATGGTTAAGTGCTTTTGCAGAGGACCTGGGTTCTATTCCTAGCACCCACATGGTGGCTAACAACTGTAACTCCAGTTTCAGGGGATCCAACACTCTCTTCTGACCTCTGTGGGCATTGTATGACATGGGTGCACTTACATACATGGAGGCAATACACTCATACACGTTAAAAAAAAAAGAAGTCAAAATGGAAAGTAATCAAAGTAGTGATGCACATCTGCAGACACCAGTCCTCTAAATCAGCTTCTGGAACTTGCCTGGTGGAGGTAGCCTCCTGTACCGATGAGTCTTTCATTTTCACTGAAGGTTCTGGGAGCTCTGGAGTCTTTTCCTTCTTTTCTGGGGCAGGGGAAGGACTCCGGCTCTTGGTTCTGTGACGGGGAGATCGAGAATGACTGCGCTTTCTCTCTCTCCTGACAGGGGAAGATCGTCTTCTAGGGGAAGGAGATCTGGATTTGCGTCTAGGATGAAAGCAATTTTTTCAGGTTTTTGAACAATGGTTTGGAGGAGAGGGCAAAAGGGAGAAGCAAGGATTCATCTTTTAAGTTACCCACTGTTGTTTGTATCTGAGAAGTTTCATATGGATACAAGATATCGCATTTCATCTACTCGGTAAGGAAAAGGCCAAGAGAAAACTAGAAGGACAAGCACATGAAAGATAACAGCCTCAAACATATCTGCTAGGAGAAAAGCACCAGCTGGCAACTGGCGCTGGTTCTTAACCATTTCCAGTATCATTCAAAGACCAACTTCTCAAGAGAAAAAGACACTTCGAAATAAAGCAACGATACTCCTTAACAATGTTATCAATCCAACCGAAATACAGCATTTAGGTACAGACAGCCCTCACCAGAGTTGATCAGGCAGAAAAATGACTGGCAATGCAAGCGATATGCTCTTCACAAGAAAACCACCAGCCTTGCAAAAGATGACTTCTGGGGGGAAAATGAACGCCCCCTTCTTCCCTTTTAGTTGTAGGGTATCTAACTTGAAGGAGTGTTTTCTCTTCAAATTATTTACAATAAAAGCAGCAGACTTAATTCAGCAAAAGTCATTATCAATGGGATGGCTTATGCTTAACTTCAGAAGTACTGCTTCATAAGGTTTTAGTAGTCAGCAGGAGCCAAAGAACAAAGAAATTACCTCTTCTTCCCTTTACTAATTCCCACAGTTTATCTAAGAAAAATCCTAAAAATGAAAAGCCTAATGGAATTCTCACCTTTCACCACAAATATAGTAGAAGCTGAAGCGTGGATTTAAAAATGTGAACCTAACAATAGTCTCATTGGAAGAAAGAAGAAAACAAATAAATGATCTGAAGTTGGGGTTCAGTACAACCATCTAAGAAAAGCAGAACAAGGAGTTAGGTAGTATACGAGCGGCCAACGAGCAGATTTTAATAAAAAGGAAAAGAAAACAGCTAGGAAGGATACAAAAAAAAAAAAAAATCAATTAAACACTATTTTGATAAAGCAGTATGAGGTTAGATTTCTATTTAAGAAAATATTAACTTACTAAAATCTTAAGAGACGATCATTTTACTCAAATGATCCATCTTAAATGAAACATAAGATTTGTTTTTTGAGGCACATCATAGTGCTGCTGGGGCTGCCTAGATTGCCTCAACCTCTGAGCAGCTGGGCTACAAGCATGTGCCACAATGCCCAGCAGCATAACAGATCTCTTCAGCCCAGAGGCAAACAATAGCTCAACCCTAACAACTGCCAGATGGAAGAAATTCTCCGGAAATGTTCCCAAATTGCTCTAAATCTGGAAGCTTCTACCAGAACTCCTTAAGCCCCCAAGCACCCACGAAGCACTGTGCAGGCATCCGTCATGCCATACCTTCTGGGGCTGCGAGAGCGCTCCCTTTTCTCTCGGCTGCTTTCTTTCTCTTCCTTATCCCTCTTATCTTTGTCTTCATCTTGCTTTTTCAGAGACGCCAATTTTTCTTGTTCAATCTGCAAGGTCAGGTTTTTGAAAGCACCCACAGTGAACATCTGAGAAGAACATGGGGACCTGCAGACTATCCTGCAGACTTTGTGTCTGATACACACTAATGCTGTAACTACAATTCCACCAGCCTTGGCTTTTCAGATGTGTTGCTGTTTTCAGTTTAACTCTCAAAAAGCATTTGTGTCCCTTACTCTCTTGGGGTTTTACAATCACTGTGCATCCTTTTAAGACACAAGCTCAAGTTTCTTTTAAGCGGAATGCACTTATAGTTTAAGAATTGGGGGGAAAAAAATTATACTCAGTTTCAGAGAGGCCAGTCTCTAGAAAAACAACAATCTAACCTTTGATTCTGAAGGAATGGTGAACCACAAGTAAATGTATAAACATATTACAGCAAATCCTGAGCCCAGCCAGATCACATGGAAGTGAAGGTGTCTCAAAGGAAAACAAAGGAGCAGTAACCCTTAAGGTAAACCAGCACTCTGGATACTATATTCTTAGATCAAAATTCAAAAAATGTATTACTTGTCTCTGCTTTATTTCTTCTTTCTTCAACTCCAGGAAAGCAGAAGGGATCCCCGCGATGTTCTCCTGTGCACTTAACAGCAGGGGCCACAGTTCTCCCATAAATTCTCTAGCATTTTTTCCATTCAAAAACCCAGTCAGGTTGATTTGCATCATTTTGGAGTCTGGATTCTGCAAAAAGACATGACAGGAAGAAAAACAGGTTACTTCAAAACCAACCAATCAATTAACAACTCATTTAAATTAGTACTTTTAAAGTCTACCATAAGGGGCTTAGATACATACATACTCCTCACTATTTAAAAAAGTTTTCCCTAATAGCTTCTTGGTAATGTCATCTCTAGATTATCAAATTCTCTCTCACTATACCAAAAGCATCCGAGCAGCTTATTAATCCTTTGTGGATTTCCTAAGTAGCTTTGGACTGTATGGCTGTTAGTGGGCCTTACATTTATCAACTTTATAAACAATCATAGAACATCTACAAATTCTTGCATTTACTAACGAGTATTTGCTTGGCTGGAAAACTTCCCCCAACAAGAAATTGAAAACGTACATAAACTGTTAACACTGCAGATAACTTTCTATAAAATATCTAGTGCTCAGTTATAAAAACTAACAAGTTATGCATGCACTCTGTACTTTGAAGACTAAGCTGAAAATCTGAATACTACAGATGGAAAACCTATTATTAATAATGCCACAAATTCAACTGTCCACAAAGGGCTAAGAGGGCAAGAGTTCTAAAAAATATCAGGTTTTTAAACACTAGATCTGTTGGTCAAGCAACAAGGTCCGTATAACAAGCACAGCTCAACAGCACAAAGCAAGTACAGATTCCAGGTGTCTTCAGTTTCTTCTCGGAACCTTGGGGCTTTGGAATCGCCAAGTCCCCTGTAGAGAAAGATGTTCCCTTGGCTTGCTTCCGACTCCCTACTGCAACTCAACCACCTTGAGTTTAATGTTATATCATTTATCTAAATTGCAAAAGACGAACAAGCAATAATGAGTACACAACCACAAAAAAGGAAAGATTGTTTCAAAAGTTCTAAACGTTAATCTCATGCTCACTACAGGGGAATACTACCAGATATTTAGGCTTTAAAAGTGTATGAAAATTTAAATCAGTAAAGCATTTCTTCAATAAAATCTACCGTACATCATTTTAAAAACATTCTCCCAGGTTTCTGGTTTTCTAAATGAAATATTATACTCTATAAAAGCGCTCTTACAATTAGTCTTTAAAAACATTCAAAGCAAATTACCAAATTGTTTTAAAAAGTGAAATACCTTATCAGTTGGAATGATAACTGTTCTGTCAAAATTCAAGCGTGAACTCTTTGGGAAAAGGATTAATGTAAAAGTAAATTCACATAGGTATATTTACCAAATGGTCATATGGTACATCTTAACTATCCTTTGGGATGCTATGGCAAAATAGCAAACCATCTTATAATAGAATGTTTTTAAACATCAGTTGTATCATCTCATATTATTTCATATATGAAGACAGGAACAATTATATTAACTGGTTTCAACAGCATTGCCAATTATTTGCCTGAAATTTAACTACAATGTAAACAAAATCCCTGTGCCTAAACTCTAACTGGTAACCAGCTGACTACAGCTACAACTAAAGGCTAGCTCTTTTAAAAACAATATCCAGTCAAATCAGAATTGCCCCTCATGCTTCAAATAAATGTTCATCTCATAATGCTACTTTAAAGAGCAGTATACAGCTTTACCAATTGCTCTTGTGTTTTGTTGTTGTTGTTGATGTTTGGCCACTTTACACAACTCACCTCCAAACACACACTGCATCATCAAGGGAGTTGGGTCAGAGCGACATTGGGACACTCACTCTGCTGTGACCTAATAAGGTGATGGTGCTATACTTCAGACGCAAGGAATAACTTCCATTTTGGTTCAGGCCTTTTAAATCATAAATCACATTATCATTAGAAAATTGCTGTCAAAGTAACTTAACATGTAACAGCAAAATCACAAACAGTAAGTTTGATTTTTCACCTGTGTAGCTTTCAAAACTATGCACCTTCACTAAACTTCCAGCCTTAACAGTTGTTTACAAAGTGAATTCTTTTCACAACAAACATTGTAAAATAATCCTTCTATATTTGTATTCCATAGAAAAAACTCAGTTTCCATAGATTCACAAATCATGTCACATATTCAGAAATAAGAGCCGTCTGTATATTAGTACCTTCACTTCCAGCTGGTTGAATATAAACTCAATCACAACATCATCTTCAAATCCAAGGATTTCAGTGACTCGTTTTGTTATCCAAGGCTTTATAACCTCCAAATTTACTTTGCTCATGTCCACCTGACGAAACATGCAAATGATTTAAGCACAATTTCACAGCACTAAAAGAACCTGAATTAATTTTACCTAAAAATGTTTCACTTAGTTAATGAACTTGTAAAAACTTATATGCTCACTCATCGCACAAAATTTACAGTTTAGCCCCCCTAATCCTAAAACGTGACAATCAAAAGTGCTATAAAAAGGTAAAAATAATGTTATTCAGAAGAATACCTTTTTTTCTAGGCATTCTGCAAATTTCAGCTGCTTCAGTAGTTTCTTCTGTTTGTTGCTGAACCGATT
This sequence comes from Nannospalax galili, assembly GCF_000622305.1. Taxonomy (NCBI): domain Eukaryota; kingdom Metazoa; phylum Chordata; class Mammalia; order Rodentia; family Spalacidae; genus Nannospalax; species Nannospalax galili. The sequence continues at coordinate 120,785 of NW_008358817.1, read as the reverse complement.
ATCCTGTTCTGCACTTGTTCCCTGAAGGAAGACAGACACGTCTTAAAGTGCACAAAGTGAAACTTTTTTCTTTTCAACTTACAAAAACTACATTCAAGGGCTGGAGAGATGGCTCAGTGGTTAAGAACACTGAATGTTCTTGAAGACCCGGGTTCGAATCCCTGCACCCACATGGCAGCTAACAACTGTTCACTAACTCCGATTCCAGGAGATCCAACAGCCTCTTCTGTCTTAAGCAGGCACTGCATGACATAGGTGTACTTACCTACATGCAGGCAATACACACACACACAAAAATATAAAAATAATATTTAAAAAAACCATTCATTCATTCATTCATTCATTCGTGTGTGCGTGTAGAGTCAGGGGACAACTTCTGAGAACTGGTTCTCTCCTTCTACCATATGGGTCCCAAAGATCGAACTAAGCCTTGGCAGCAGGTGCCTTTACCTGATGAGCTATCTCAATGGTCCTTTTTTTGTTTTTTAAAGAGTCTCATTTTTTAGTCCAGGCTGGCCTCAAACTCAAAGCAATCCTCCCATCTCAGCCTCCCAAATGGTGTCTTGAGTTACCTACCACAGTGGGCTTCAAAGTTAAATTCTTTAATTGCAAATGACAGTTGTGACCCTTACAGCCAAAATACAGTAATCAAATAAATAGAAATATCATAATTAACGTTCAAAGATATAAGATGTAAATCTTTTCCTGAATGCGGCTGACACATGAACTTTGGCTTTATATTGTGACAGGGTCTCACTATGTAGCCCTAGCTGGCCTGAAAATTGCCCTGTAGACCAGGCTGGCCTTGAACTCACAGAGATCTACCTGCCTCTGCCTCCAGAATGCTGGGATTAAAAGGCGTGTGCCATCACACCCAGCCTAACTTTAAATATAAATCAAACACTGTATAGCAATATACAGAACAAAGCTAATACCTTCCCCATAATCAATGTTAAGTTTGATTTGTATGTTTATATACTATGTGTAAGGCTTCTGTTTACATGAGAAGACACTGAAATAGTTGAAGTTTCCTTCTCCCCTGCAAAATTATAGTGGTACTGATTATAAGTACACACTAGAAACTGTTTTAGTTTGTCACAACTTAAAAAACGTGAACAGGCAGAGGCAGTTCCAGACCAGCTAGGACAATATAGTGAAATTCACAGAGGCACAGGCAGGTAGATGTCAGTTTTAGGCCTGCCTGGTGGTCTACACAGTGAATTTGAGGCCAGCTAGGGCTACATAGTGAGACCTGTGTCCAAAGAAATAAAACCAGAAATTCAAGGCCATTCCAAGACACATGAAACCCTGTCCCCCTGCCAACCCCCCCCCCACAAAAACCCATGAAGATCGCTCAGCAGGTAGCAGGTTAAAGGTACTTATGGCCACACCTGATGACTGGAGTTCAAATCTCCCAACCCACACGGTAGAAGGATAGAGCCAACTCCCTCAAGTTCCCTTATGATTTGCACAAGCCTGTGCACCTCACCTCCACCAATAAATAAGTGCTGGGGGGGGGTGTTGGGCACAGTGGCACACACCTATAATCCAATCATTTGGGAAGTAGAGGAAGACCAGGAGGTTCGAGCTATATGCTGAGTTTGGGGTCACCCTAGACTACAATGAGAAATGAATCTGGAGCCAGGTACGGTGGCACATGTGTAATTCCAGCATTTGAGTAGGTAAGAGAGAATTAGGAGTTCAAACCAGCCTTGGCCACACAGTAAACTTGATGGCAGGCTAGACCAGGGTCAAAAATCAAGCCAAACAAAAACCACACAAAACCAGAAACCAAACCAAACTTCAGCAAAGAAGTCTGAAAATGCGCTTACAACTTCTTCATTAAGAACATGAAGTAATCACCAGCGTCTTTACCAATCTTACTAGCTCAATTAAATATGGAACTAACCGGCTGTATGATTTGAAATCTACTGATAGTTTGCCGGGCTAGCTGTTGTCTCCTGGAAAGTGATCAAAAAAATATTTGTTTGGCCTGATATAGCTCAGTGGCAGAGCATTTGGCTAGCAAGTACAAGACCCTGGGTACAATCCCCAGCACTGCAAAAACAGACACAGAAAAAAAAACTGGGGTAGGCCGGGTGTGGTAATAGGTAGCACAGGCCTTTAATCCTAGCACTTGGGAGGCAGAGGCAGGCAGATCTTTGTAAGTTCAAGGCCAGCCTGGTTAACATAGTGAGTTCTAGGTTGGCTGGGGCTATAGGGAGACACTGTTTCAAAAAGACCAAAAATAAATAAATAAAATTGAGGACAGTAAAAGGCCTTTTTCAAGAGTCTCAGCTTTGCCACTACTTAGCCATGTGTTCTCAGAGTAAGTAACCTATCTCTGAGGATGTTTCTCATGTGTAAAAATAGGGGCAATGAAGCAAAAATATAAAAAAGATAAATGCCTGTGGGTGATAAGGTATGCCAATTATCCTAATTTGATCATATTATACAGATGTGCTAAAATGCTACTATGTACTCCATAGACATTACTATACGTCAGCTAAGAAAAAATTTAAACTGCCAGGCCTTAATCCCAGCATCCAGGAGGGGAGGCAGAGGCAGGGGGATCTCAATGAGACTGAGGCCAGCTTGGGCTTCACTTTCTGGGATTATAGGGAGACACTGTTTTAAAAAAGACAAAAATAAACTTTATACACCCAGGTCCTGGCATATGGCAATACATGCTAGATGCCATCTCTACCTTATAATCAGAATGTTCAGATTCTGGCTGCCCAAGGGTACTACATAATTGGTCTAAAAATCTTTTAACTCAGAGCTCAAGTCTAGTTAACTCCACTCAGCCAGGTGTGTAGCACATGCCTAATTCCTGAACTGGGGCAAGGTCAAGGCAAGAGTCTGAGTTCAAGGCCTGTCTGGGTTAGAGAGTAAGAATCTGTCTCAAAAAAGCCAAAACCAAACATCAACAACAGACTCCTTCACTTAAGGAATTGTAGGCAGTATATGAAAAAGCCAGATTTTTCCCCCTAAATTCTACCCATTTCAAAGGCAAACTTGGTCTGTAAATCATTATATCCTATTTTATTCTTTATTTGATATCCTTTATTAGAAATACTTGACAAAAATGAATGTCCCTTTGTTTTTGAGACAGGGTCTCCCTTAGCCCCAGCTGGCCTGGAACTCACTATGTACACCCACAGAAATCTGCCTGCCTCTGCCTCCCGAGTGCTGGGATTAAAGGCATGAGCCACCATGCATGGCTCAAAGTGTTATTTTTGTGCCGTAAGAAAGTATTCACTATAAAACACTTTGGGGAAAAACAAGCTCATTGGAAATTTACCATTCCATAAGTAATTCTATTGTTTGCATGACCTAAGACCAAATACCTGACTAAGCGATTTAGGTTAAAATACTCGGAATGATGCCTAGCGTGCACTGTCAGATTTTGGAGGGTGCGAATGCTGAGGATGGAACCCAAGGTCTCACTCATATTAAGCAAGCTCTCTACCACTGAGCTACATACCCAGTCACAAGAGGCATCAACCCCCTTGCCTTCCTCTCGTCTAATTTTTCCTTTAAAAACGCACGCAAACTGCCAATTACATGCTCCAGGGAATGTAAAATTAACCTGTATTACAGTTAGTTGGAATTTGGGCTTCGGCCAAACAGTCTCTATACTGTTCGGTTTCTGCATTAAAACTGACAAGCCCTGAAAGGATCATTGCTATTCAACTTTTAATTCTGTACGTGTCCCTTTCCCACCCATTTAAATCTCGACCTGGAGCTACTTTCCTTCAAGAGTGGAATACGGATTCCAATATGAGCCTTAATAAAATGCCAAAACCTGGGCTCGGAGACCAAACTACAAGTTAAACTTTACCCCCCTCGCGCTCCCCGGAGGGTCTGGGCTAGATCCACCCGACCCACAAAACAGAGTCGAAGCGGAGGGGGGGGGGTCAGGCGAAAGGCGGGAAGCGGGGTGGATACCCAGCAACCTGCCTCCAGGCTCGCGCACACACTTGGTCGCACCCCAAAAGCCTCGGAGTCAAACGTTCTAACTACAAATGATCGACGCGAGGAGCTAGCAAATTGGGCGGGAGCGCTCACGAACTCTGACCCCGCGCCTCCACCAAGGCGTAAGACCGGGATTGAAGGACCGTGTCCGAGAGAGCACTCGCTCTCTCCAAGGCAGCCGCTCGGAAGCCCCTCGGCCCCAAACAGCCCTCTCGGGACGTACCCCCAAACCGCACTCCCGGTGCCCGGCTGCCGCCTGCCACCTCGGGCTGCCCTCCGGCCTCTCCCTAGGGACTTCCTCCTTGGCGCTTCACTAGGCCTCAGGACCTCACGGCCGGCACAGCCGCCCGCCCCACAGACTCCGCCAGGCGACCGGCGAGGTTCAACTCCGGCCCATTCCCGCCGCCATTTTCCAGCCACGGCCGCGTCGGGGGGACGATCCGGGAGGAGGAGACTGCGCAGAGGCGCACCGGTCTCCGCCACAGCGCAGGGGGAAGCGTCCGCCGGCACCCAGGCCCCTCGGGATCTCCACGGCCTCCCTCCACAGGCCGACGCGTCCAGAGTTCGGCCCCACCCCGTGGCCTCTTAAAACCAGCCGCTCGCCTCACCCTAGACCCCCGCGCTTCTACTTACGCGGAAGAATCCCGCGTCCATCTTGCAGCCTCGCTCGGAGATCGCTCCCTATCCCAGCATGCACCGCGCCGCCGCGACGGAGGGCGGGACCGGCAAAGGGGAACCCAGCGCCGGGACGCTGTGCGCGCCTCTGCGTTCTGCCCACTTCCTCCCCCTCTGCGGGCGTAAGGCTGCGCCTGCTCAGTCAGACAAGACCCCCCGCCACTCATGCGCACACGCGTCGGGGAGGCGGTCCTTAGCCTCAGGAATACCCAATGGGGGGAGCCGAGCCCGGCTCCCGTAACCAATAAAAAGAGGAGGGAAAGTCCTCCGGTCGCCCCACCCAACAAGTTCTTTTGTAGCGCGTGACCCTCCTGGTTCGCGCTACGAGATTTGATCCTTCCTGCGACTCGTAATGCGGGAGGCCCTTGCACCTTTAGGGAGCCTTGGAGCCTTGCGATGGAAAAAAAGGCTTTTACCTCAGAGTGACGTTGGTGAGGCGGCGTCGTGCGTCAGCGCGCAGACGGCGGCCGCGCCTGTCATTGTAGAAGTTGAGATTTGGGAGGGTTTTACGGAGTTGCCAGTCAGCTAGATAGGTTCGGGAGCTGTAGCGCTTGCGGCGTCCGACTCAGCTGGGTAACCGCGCCACAGGGCAGGAAGACCGGGGCCGCCGGGTGTGGGGCGGGTGTCGGGTTGGAGGATTTGCCTGCAGCGCCTTCTCCATCTGGCCTGGTGCGGCCCCCCTCCTCCCCTTTGCTTTTCCTTCTCTGCGCCTGTCCCATCGGGACATGGGTGTCTTTGCCCCGCAGCTTCAGATGCCGTCAGGGTGCAGGTTGTCACCTGCAGGTCTGCAGTCTCCTTGCTGATTTAAAGCGTTCAGCTTCCCACGTGGACACCGACATGCTCCCCCAGGCTGCTTTCCAGCCGTCCTCGCTTAAGTGCACAGCTCGGCTTTTGTTTGGGGTCGGAGGTGGGGGTACACGCCTCTTCGCATCCTGCTTCCCTTCCCAGCCATCGGGAAACCCACGTGCTACCAACGTGGTCAAGCCAAGCGCCTGCAGTCCTCTCGTCCACCCCCGAAAAGGTTCTCCCCACTGTTAAAAACCAGGGCATCCCTGAAAAGCCTCTACTGGTACCCCATTTTCTTTCTCCAAAGCCAAAGTCTCCCTTTCTTTGTTCACTTGTACCCCAACCGTGCTCAGTGCTTGACCTTCCTGAGCCTGCTCTTGATCTGGTTGTAACTTCTTCCCAGGATCCTCCTCTGCCAGGTAACTTGGCAACCTTCAACCTTCAGATTTTACTCGGCGCTCCGCCCCTTACTCTATTTGTCTCTTCCTAGACCTAAGCGCCTTAAAGTTAGGGCTGCTGCCTTTCCCCCCGACTAGAAAACAGGTTTATTGAATACACTGCAAGGTGCTGTCGTGGGCGGGGTAGTAACAAGACTCCCACTTGCAGCCAAATCGGGCCTTTTGTTCACTGATGAGTCCTAACCACGTGGAACAGTGTGTAGTAGAGGCTCAGTACAATTTGCTGAATGATTGCAGGACGGGCGTGGTGGTACACGCTTTTAATCCCAGCCCTCGAGGGAGAGGCAGGTGGATCTCAGTGAGATGGAGGCCTGCCTGGTTTTCATAGCAAGTTCCAGGCCAGCTCCGGCTGCAGGGAGACCCTTTCTCAAAAAGACCAAAATAAAAATAAAAAATCTGAATGATGAACACTTTGAGCGAGATAAAGAAGGGGAAGAAGAAGGGGCTGGAGTGGTTAAGCACACTGACTACTCTTTTAAAGAACCTGGGTTCGATTCCCAGCACCCACATGGCAGCTGTGAACCGTGCCTAACTCCAGTTCCAGGGGAATCCGAAACCCTCTTCTGAGCTCTGTGGCATTGCAGGACATGGGGGCACTTACCTTCATGCAGGCAATACACTCATATACATTTTTTTTTTTTTTTTTTTTTAAAGGGGGAAGAATAAGCCACTGAGCCAGATGGAGCTGTGATGCCCCACACGCCTCTCTGGCTGTTCTCTACTGCTCTGGTTAGCTATTTCCTTTTCTTTGTAACCGCCTTTCACAGGCTCTTGCTCTTTTGATGGCAGTTCTATTAATGCTGTTTTCCTTTGGATTTTGTCATTGACCTAGTCCCCTGTCTGTCCTATTGATTTCAGTTACCTTTCATAACCCAAAGCTCTGTCTCAGGCACAGGTCTGCAAGGCCCGTACTTGCAGCTTCTATGGCATATTCATTTGTAGATCTTGTATGCACCTTGGACACAACATGTCTCAAACTGAGTTCATCTTCATACACTTGTTCTCGACCTTTTGTTTCTCATTTATAATAAATGATGCCACTTTCCCACTTTCCTCTGGTTAGTCTCTCTCTCTCTCTCTCTCTCTTTTTTTTTTTTTTTTTTTTTTTTTTTGGTCTTTTTGAGACAGGGTCTCCCCGTAGCCCCAGCTGGACTGGAACTCACTATGTAGCCGAGGCTGGCCTTGAACTCACAGAGCTCCCCAGCTTCTGCCTCCCAAGTGCTGGGTTTAAAGGCGTGCACCACCATGCCCAGTGCCCAGTCTCTCTTCTTTACAGTCCCTGACTACTAGATTTGGCCTTCTCATTCTCTTAATACTTAATAGTGGGCTGTGGTGGGGCAAGCCTGTAATCCCAGCATTTGGGAGGCTGAAGCAGGAGGATTCTGAGTATGAGGCCAGCCTGAGTACATAGCAAGACTGTCTCAGAGAGAGAGAGCGGACAGGCTGGGCATGGTGGTGCTCCTTTAATCCCAGCACTCCGAAAGCAGAGGCAGGTGAATCTGTATAAATTCAAGGCCAGCCAGGGCTATAGTGAAATCATCTCAAGAGGAAAAAAAAAAAAAAAAAGCTGAAGAGATAGTTCAATGGCTAAGATCACATACTACTATTGCAGAGGACACAAGTTTGGTTCCCACCACCCCCTTAGGCAGCTCACAACTACCTGTAACTCCAGCTCCTGGGAGATTTTATGCCTTTGGCTTCTGCATGCACATGCACACACACACACATGATTTTTAAAAAATGTTTACTGAATTTTTGAGAATTTCATATATTGTATTTTGATCTTATTCAGACCCCCCCCTCCTTGTCTTCACCCCATCCTTATTACTCCCCACCCTATTTCATGTCCTCTATTATTTTTAAGGCCTATTCAGTCTAATTTGTGCTCCCAAATACCCTTTGGTGTGGGTCCATCCCCTTGAGCCTGGTCAACTTACCCAGTGTCACACCCTTAAATAAAACTTGACTCTCCTTCCAACAGCTATCAGTTGCCAGTAGTCCCTCAGCTAGGGTCAGGGCTTCTTATCTACCTCTCTATGCTGGGAAGTTGTCTGGCTTGAGTTTGCATAGATCTTGTAGATGCTGTCTTAACTGCTGTGAATTCATTTGAGTAACTTGCTAGGAAACAGTTTTCTTGTAGTCATCCACCACCTCTGTCTCTGAAAATCTTTCCATCCCTTTCTCCCACAATGATCCCTGAGCCTTGGTAGGAGAGAGTGTGATGTAGGTGTCCCGTTCAGAGCTAAGCACTCTGCAATCTCTTACTCTACATGTTGACCAGTTGTGGATCTCTTTGTGTTTTGTTTCTTCTGTTTTTTGAGACAGAGTTTCCTTGTAGCCCCAGCTGCCCCTGTAGTCCCTATGTAGACCAGGCTGGCCTCTATGTCACAGAGATCCACCTACCTGAGTGCTAGAATTAAAGGCGGGCACCACCACACCCAGCCGTGGGTCTCTGTTAATTACCATCTGCTGCAAGAAGAAATTTCTCTGGTGAGAGTTGAAAGCTGCATCAATCTATGGGTATAATAATTAGAAGTTGATTTAATATATCCATTTAACAGAATAATCGTAGTAGCCTCTCCCCATGGCCTGTGGCCTGTGCAGCCACAGGTTCCTAGGCCTAATAGCTGCACCAGGGTGCCATCTTGTGAATCAGACCTTAAATCCAATCAGAAACTGGTCAGTTACTCACATAACATTCATGCCATGATTACACTAGAGGGCATATCTTACCAGGCCAATTGTTACTGTAGCTCACAGGGTTCCCAGCTGGACAAGGTTGATAATGACTTTCCTAGTAGCTTGCATAGCATCTTCCAGCACTGTGAAAGCTAGTCAGTAGAGATGAGGCTTTGAAGTAGTACCAGCATGATTTCTCCTTGTTTGTTCTACAGCTTATGTATGTAGTGTCTTCAGCACTAGGAAAAACAAATTTTGGGGGGAGGTAGGAGGCTTTATTCTTTTGGCAGATCTTCTCAGTCATTATAGATATTGCTGCACTGTTAGTAAAAAATATATGCTTCTCTGTAAAGCATCTAAAAAAAAAATTCCAAGGATGAGATGGCTGAGGTCTCAGCTCAAGAATCTCCAGATATATTGTTGTCCATTCCCTGACTTTCCACATTATTTCTTGGTTGTTTTCCAGATCAATGCCATTCTTTGTTTATGAGCTTCTGCGTACAAACCTTTTTGTAGGGTTGGATTTCTTCAGCGCCAAATCCTGGAATCCACATATTCCACTGGTGCTGTAGATGCAACTGGACATCTTTCACCTCCAGGGTGCTGGACTTGCGATGCCAAGCGAGCTGGAAGGCTGCTGTCCCCACACTCTCAAAATCATCAGCAATCTGCAGCAGCATCTCCTCCACATTGTCATCCAACTGCTCGTTAGGGTCCACTTCTCTTATTAAAAGTCCTATCATTTCTTCTTGGTCAATACCTGATTATTTTCAGGGCTCAGGCAACTGCCTGTCACAGGAGTGTGCATCTTTACCACAGTAGTGCTATTGGTCATGGAGCCTTGTGGTGGTGTGCTGGCTGGCTCTGGTTTTATAGATGAGAAATTGGAGAGGTTGATTAGGGCTGAGGGGCCAAACTGGTTCATAAAATGCCAAGCTTTGGACTTTAGCTCATAGAGCTTATCAAGATCCTTGTATTAGTTTGTTTCTCCATTGCTGTGACAAAGCACTCTGACCAATACCAACTTGGGGAGGAAAGGGTTTATTTAGCTTCTCCCAGGTCACAGTTCATCTGGGAGCCCAAGGTAGGAACTTAGGGCAGGAACCTGGAGGCAGGAGCTGGAGCACAGGCCATGGAGGATCACTGCTTACTGGCTTGCTCCCCTGGCCCCTGCTCAGCCTGCTTTCTTATGTAACACGGGCCCACCTGCCCAGGGGTGGCACCACCCACAGTGAGCTGGACCCTCCCACATCACTCAACAATGAAGAAAGTGCCCCATGAACATGGCCATAGGCCAGTCCAATGAAGGCAACTCCCCAATTGAGGCTCCCTCAACCCAGGTGTGTCAAGTCAACACTAAAGCTATCCAGCACAATCCTGTTTCCTCTTGGAGCTGTGATGATCAAGGCCAATCAAAGGCAGCAGCATCTGTCTCCCCATGATATGCGGAGACTGCCCCAGTGAAGCTAACAGCTGGGTAGGAGTACAACCCAGAGAGAGCTTCCCTAGCATACATGAGGAACCCGTCCCTTGCACTCAGAAAAGAAAGTAACAAAGAAAAACTAGTTAATATTTTGTGTATCTGGCAAATTCTAGCCCCCTTGCACCTTTAATACTGGCTTTTTGGATTATTATTTGGAGCTATGTAACAACCTGTTTTTCCTGCCTTCAGGGTTGGTGTCTTACACAATGGGATTTTCTAAGATGATTGTTTAGCTTCTGCCGTCTCTCAATTTAAAACCCTCCAGTGACTATTGTCTTCCTGTTAAAACCCAAAGTACTTACTGGGATAAAGCCCTTTATGATTTGGTTATTGCTCCCTCCTCCATATTTACTACATGGGCGAGTTCTTCCTCTTCCCACACCTCAGAACTTTGCACAGGCTATGCAACACTTCCACTGAGCTCTAGCCCTAGCTACGTCCATTCTTTTAAGCTGAAGCTGTATACTAAACCACAGATACTTGTTGATTATGAACAAGTTAGGCTTGAAATGGCAGCTTTTTAGCCTGTAAGTCTATAGGCCTACAGTGACTAAGAAGTAAATATTTTTTCATTCGATAAACTTTTCCTGACCATCCTTCCAAAATTAGCAGATACCTTCTGCATAGCATTTTGCATTTACCTGACACTTAACTTATTTTGTTTATATATTTACTGTCTTCCCAGTTTGTTTGTTTTTCTCCTCCTTCTCTCCAGTATTAGGGATTGAACTCAGGGCCTTGGATATGGCAGGCAAGCACTCTACCACCAATCTGCATCCTCAGCTCTGCCCCCCCCCCCCGCCTTAAATCTTTTTGATACAGTATCTCCTGTATCCCCAGCTGGCCTAGAACTTGCTATGTAGACCAGGCTGGGCTTGAAGTCACAGCAATCCACCTGCCTCCCTCACCCCCCTTTTTAATATATATATATATATATATTTTAAGCTGTGATGCATTCCTTCAATCCCAGCACTGGGGAGGCAGAGGCAGGCTGATCTCAGTGAGTTTGAGATCACCCTTGTCTACGTAGAGAGTTTCAGGCCAAATGTAAAATCAGTCTGACCTTGAATTGTTACCCAGGCTGGCCTGGAATGTACAGGGAACACAGAGCAGCACCTTAACTTTTTGAGCAATTGTAATAGAGTGATTGTCAGGTGTGTGTTGGGCTCTGGGTTTGATCCCCAATAGTAAGAGAAAAACAAAAAGTTTGGATGACCAAGTTGCTTACACCTGGCATTGTAGTACAGGAGTAAGAGTTTTCCAAGACCAGATGCTCCTGTGGTCACTGCATGTTGTTCATGCTGGTAGGTGCCTTATGTTCCTCAGCTCCTCATGGCTGTCTCTCTTTTTATTTCATTGTCAATGATGATTGTTTAACAGTTTTGTGTATTCCTTTTCCAGTCTTGTTTGGTTTGAGACAAAGTCTTCCTGTAGCCCCATCTGGCCTTGAACTCCCTATGTAGACCAGGCTGTCCTCCACCTTACAGAGATCTGCCTGTCTCTGCCTACCAAGTGCTTGGATTAAAGGTGTGCACCACCATACCTGGCCTGCTTTTCCAGTCTTTAAATAATCAGAGTCACTCAGGTTAACTATGTCAAAGTTAGAAATCTCTTGCCAATAAGTGAAAATAAAAGCTTGGTTGAAGTAATTGTTACTATGCAAAACTGTCACGTTGTAAGATTTTTAGTTGTTTTTTAATATAGAAATAAAATAAACCAGGCATAATCCTAGCACTTTGGGAGGTTGAGGCAGAAGAGTCATGAGTAGTAGGCAAACCTTGGCTACATGAGATCTTGTTTCAAAAACAACCTTTGCCATGCATGGTGGTAGAAGCCTTTAATTGCAGCACTTGGAGGCAGAGGCAGGTGGTGCTCTGTGAAGATTAAGGCCAGCCTGGTTTAAATAGTTCCAGGCTAGCTGGGGTTACAGGGAGACCCTGTCACAAACAAACATGAACAAACACCAATAAAACAACCCACTAAGGCTGGCAAGATGGTTCAGTGGGTAAAGGTGCCTGCTATGAAGCCTGACTTATTTCAACTCCTAGAACCCACAGGTGAAATTCAGAAAGTTGGCTCTTCAACCTCCACAGGTGCTTGGTTGTGATTGTGCGTATGCACATACACAAAAGAAATGAATGTAAAAAGCTGGGGGCGGGTGGTCAGGGAAAAGATTCAATGGGTAATAAGCTCTTGCTACTAAGCTTGGGGACCTGAGTGTGATCCCTGGAACCTGCAGAGCAGAAGGAGAGAACCAACTTCAGGAGAAAGTTATCTTCTGACCTCTTTGCTCCTGAGCACAGTATACACAACAGATATACAAAAATAATAGAAAATGTAAAAAGAATTTAGAAAGTAAATGTAAACCATAAAACAAATATATACAAATATCAGGTAGGTAAGGCACGGAATGGAGCTTTGGGTTTTCTGAATCTCATGTTCCTAGCGTAGTAACAAGTCACTAGATGGCGCCCTCCCCTCTTGGGATAACAGTTCTCTGACAACAGGTTTGCTGGTTCAAATTTGTAACCGATACAGTGCAAGGTTTGATTCTTGTTTTACAAGCTGGGCTCTTACTGTGTGCGCACGTGTGATCTTAGGTAGTAAGGCACATAAAGGAAATGTAAGACGGGAGCTTAAAGCACAGTCCGAGGACATAGCAACAAGCAAGAAAGTTAAATGTCAGCACAGTGTTTATGTTTTAGTCCATTTAAAGATCTCCACAAAAGTATTCATACATTGTGTTTAGAGACAGGGTCTCACTATGTAGCTCTGGCTGACCTGGAACTTCCTATGTAGACCAGGCTGGCTTCCAACTCACAGAGATCCACCTGCCTCTGCCTCCTGAGTGCTGGGACTAAAGGTGTGTGCTACCATGCCCACGTAGCTTTTCAGACTAGGTCTTCTTTAGCCCAGGCTGGCCTCTTAATTCTTTGAGTTGGTTAGGATGACCTTGAACCTCTGACCCTCCCTGTTTCTACCTCTGAAGTGCTAGGATATCAGATGTGTACCCAGCTGTGTCTAGTAGTTTTTAAACTAAGTGCTGGGAAGAGTAATATCCATCGGATATGGAGTAGAGACTGCATTTGGAATTCTCTCCCATGTTCTTTGGACTTAAGGTGGCAGGATCTTTTCTAGAGAATCTCATAACAATAGCAATTATAGTTTTAGCCGGCACATGATATGAAACTTTATGTTAATGTTTTAAATACAGTACCTAGGGCCAGGCTTGGTTGTGCCCACCCCCAGCACTTGGGAGGCAGAGGCAGGAAGATCAGGATTCAAGTTCATACTCAGCTTCATGGCAAGTTCAAGGCCAGCCTGAGCTACTTGAGCCCCTCTCTCAAAAATGAATAGCTAATTTGATAAAATAACTAGTGGATTGTTACAGCTAGCCTCCCCCCACCCCTTCATATGTTGAAGTCTCTAGCAGATCTTTAGCATGTGACTGTTTGGAGACCAGGTCTTTAAAGAGGTAATTAAATTAAAATGAGACCATTAGGTAGGTCCTAATTCATGATGACTAACTGGTGTCATACAAAAGAGTAGGACACAGAGTACAGAGGGATGACCAGGTGAGGGCCTGGGAGATGACCACCTAGAAGAAAGGCCTCATAAGAAACCATCCCTGCAGACACCGTGGCCTTGGAACTATCATGGCAGCACTAGCAAATGCATAGGCATTACATCCATTTTACTGATTAGAGAAATGGGATCTAGGAGAAGTGAGTTGTCTGAAAGTCTGCAGCCAGATACAAGCAGAAGGCATTTTCAGGATCTGATCCATCTGCTTAGGGTTGAGACATTACACGTGGCTGGCATTCATGTAGGACTTAAGCAAACAGCTGGAGGAGGAAATGTAGATATCTGACCCTACATGGCCAGCCTTCCAATCTCTCAAGCCCTGTGAGTGTAAGGCTGGATAGAAAGATGGGAAGTTACAAGGATGTGAGAAGGGAAAGGAGCCCCTCACCCTGGAGGCTGGTAGAAACCTCCCACCAGCAGCCAAGCAAGAATGCCAGCACAACAAGAGCTCAAAGCTTTTTTCCCTCTTCACTTTTCTAGGAATTTCACCAGAAACTCCATTTGCAGGGAAAGGACATGTGCTAAACCCCTTGTGTAACTCTAGTGACTCCTGGTTTGGTGGCACACACCTTTAATCCCAGCACTTGGGAGGCAGAGGCAGGCAGATCTCTGAGATAGGAGCCAGCCTGGACATAGCTAGTTCCAGGCTAGCTGTGGCTACAGGGAGACCCTGTCTCAAAAAGACCCTCCCCAAAATAAAAATAAAATACTTTTAACAAAATCTCCAACTGTGCTTCAAATGAAAACTGAAATTCTTTTATGCCTCCAAGCCACAAATCCTGGTTTGGCCTGGTGGAGGTCCCTAAAAGATTAGGGGAACTCCCCAGTCTGCTGAGGATGGCAATGTGGAGCTGTGTCTTTGTCCCTTCGCTCTTGACAGGAGGAAGGGAAGGCTGGAGTAAGTTTTCTTCACCTTTAGATCTACCATCATGCATGAATCGATGGCCATAAATTGGCAGTGATTAAAATAATCTGATTTGATTTTAAAACAAACAATTGTCACTCTGGTCTTAACTCTTTCCACTTTATCTTTTGCATCCAAATCCTTAGCTGGGCAGGGTCCTTATCATATTGTCTTATGGGGCCAGTGAGATGGCTTAATAGGCAAAGGTGCGGGCCACTATACCTAATGACCTCAGTTCAAATCCTGGAACACCCACATGGTGGGAGAACCAACTCCCTCACACTGGTTTATAAGTGCAGGGCTAGCTAGGAACCACACGGGAGCCATCTAGCTAATATAAATTTGAAACGTAAGTGTTCTCCCTGTCTCCTCTGTCTCCCTTTCCCTTCCAGCTTCTCCCCTTTTTTTTTTTTTTTTTTGGTCTTTTTGAGACAGGGTCTCCCTGTGGCCCCAGCTGGCCTGGAACTCATTATGTAGACCAGGCTGGACTCAAACTCACAGAGATCCTCCTGCCTCTGCCTCCCAAGTGCTGGGATTAAAGGCATGTACCACCATGCCTGACTGCTTGTTTGCTTTTAATGAGTCATGTTAAGTAAATTAGAGGAGTTTCTAAGGTAGAGAAGAAAGGTGAGAGTGAGGATTCAGGATGAATTACAAAGCAAGACTGGCTCCTTGTGCAAGAGGACAGTGCCCCATGAGCTGGAGTATGGTGGGCTGTCACCTGGGCTAGGGACAGGGATGAGGCCAACACAACAGGCAAGACTTTTATGACCTTTGTCACTCAGAGCAAACTATCTTAGTTACTTTTCTGTTGCTATAACAAAAGAGCCCAACAAAAGCAACTTAAGGAAGAAAGGATTTATTTTGGCTTAAATTCTGGGGGCCAGGAACCTGGGGGTTACAGCCCATCCTGGTGGGGAAGACTTGGTGGCAGGAGCAAGAAATGGAGAGAGAACAGGAAGTGGGGACTGGCTATAAAACTGTAAGGTCCACCCACAGTGAGATACTTCCTCCAGCAAGGCTCTGTTTCCTAAAGGTCTTAGAACCTTGGCCCAGCAACTGGGGACCAAGTGTTCAATCACATGAGCTTACAGGGGACATTTCACATTCAAACTACAGCACGTCCATTCATGAATGCTTCACTCAGTTCCAGGCTTTAGATACGCCTACTTAAGCAATTTTTTAAAAAAAGTTATTTTTATTTTATGTCTGAGTGTTTTACCTGCATGTAAGGGCACCTCTGTTGTGCAATACCTACAGAGGTCAGAAGAGGGCATAAGATCCCGTGGATGCTGGGAAGAGCAGCCAGTGCTCCCAACAGCAGAGCCATCTCTCTAGCCCCTACTTCAGTGATTTAAAAAAAAAATCCCCTTTACTCTCAATGTGCCTCCCAAGACAAGACTGGAAAGCTAAGGGGAAAAGACAAATTACTTAGCTATTCTGAGATCACTGAAGAAAGGCAGCATTCTGGAAAAGCGGCAGGGAGAATCCAGAGCGTGATAGCTCACGCCTGTCATCCCATCACTCAAGAGGTAAAAGGATGAAGGATTTGAGGCCAATCCTAGCAACATTGTGATATATAGAAACCCTATCTCAAACACCAAACCAAAGATTTAAGAGGCCAGGTAAATTTTATTCATTCAAAAGATTGAACTTGCAGTGTGGGTGTGGTGGCGCACACCTTTAGCCCAGCACTCTGGGAGCAGAGGCAGTCAGATCTCTGTGAGATCAAGGTCAGCCTGGCCTCCATAGAGTTCTAGGCCAGCTGGGGCTACAGGAAGACACTGTTTCAAGAACAAAAGGAAAAAAAAAAAAGATTGAACTTGATACCTGGGCTGATATGAAGAGTGCCTCCTAACATACTTGAAAGTCAGCCTGTTTCCACCTGCTCCTCAGGAACATGCATAGACCACTGGCATTTGGGGCAGGAGCATCTGCTGAGCTGCAGAATTTGCCAAGACATTGGCTGTGGAGGGAATGGGTGTCCAGGGACAAAGGGCTATAGAGCTGAGACAATGACCCTCCTGTGTGCTCCCATCCAGTGGGCCTCAGACGATGCCTGGAGACATTTTTGTTAGGTTACTGTACACCCACAAATAGCTACTTAAAAAGAAAATGAACAAAATTGAACAATTCAAGAGCTATTTAGAACAGGCATTTAAAAACTAAGAGACACTCAGATGCGCCTGCCATGGCTTACAATAGACTCTAATTTGTGCTCCTCGCCTCCAGTTTCTCCCACTTGGGTCCATTCTGCACATTGTGGCGCGACTAAGCTTTTCAAAACACAGATCTGATCTTGGCAGTGGCACCCGTTTTCCCCATTCAACTTTTGTTTCTGTTTTAAGATTTTATTTTAAATTACATGCATATGGGTATGTCAATATGGGCATGTACATGTGAGTGCAGGTGCCAGCTGAGTCCAGAAGAGGGCATTGGTCCCCTGGAGCTGGAATTACAGGTGGTTGTGAGCCTTCTGATGTGGGTGCTGGGAAGTAAACCTGAGTCCTTTGCAACAGCAGTATGTGCTCTTAACTGCTGATCTATCTCTTCAGCCCCAGTTTTTATTTTTTTATTAAATTTTATCTATTTTTATTTTATGTGTATGAGTGTTTTGCCTGCATGTGTGTAAGTGTACCTGTGTCATGCAGTGCCCATGGAGGACAGAAGAGGGTGGTGGATCCCCTGGAACTGGAGTTATTGACAGTTGTTAGCCGCCATGTGGGTGCTGGGATTTGAATCTGGGTCTTCTGCATGAACAGCCAGTGCTCTTAACCACTGAGCCATCTCTCCAGCCCTTTACTCCTTTATTTTTATTTTTCTGCTGTGTATCCCAGACTGACCTCAAACTTATGGTCCTCCTTCTTCAGCCTCCCTAGTGCTGGAATTAGAGGTATGTACCACCATAACCAGCTCTGCTCAAGCATTTTCTTTCTTAAAAAGTTTGCATTTACTTATGTGTGTGTATATATGTATATGTGTGTGTAAGCTCATGTTATCACAGCATGTATGTGGAGATTAGAGGACTGACTTTCAGGAGTTGGTTTGCTCCTTCTTTCATGTAGATCCTGGGAGTCTAACTCAGGTCACCCCACTTGACAGTGAGCACCTTTACCCTCTGATCCACTCACTGGCCCTGCGCTCAAGCATTTTCAACAGCTTCCTGTTGCCTTTTAAAATAACCAGGGACTGAAGATCCTTCCCACTGGAGCCTCTGCTGTCTTTCCAGCCTATCTCTGTCTCCTTTGGACTTTTTTCTAAATGGAAGTGTTTCTTTCCTTCTTTCTTGCATCATTATTTTATTTCTTTTCCTTCCCTCCACTCCTCCCTGGACACACTGTCTTCCACTCTTCATTTAGATGTTATTTCTAACATTTCATATTCCCTACTTACCCTTGTGTTTTCTGGCTGAGTTAAGTGCCCCAACAAGAAGTTCATCCAACACCTTGAACTTCCTCCTGTCCTCAAAGGATTTTTTTCTGTCCAACCCCCCCGCCCCGCCGGAGGCAAGTTCTAGTAGGTTGGGGACCATGTCTGTCTTGCAAGAAATTAAGAACAGGTGACTGAGCTTTTCTTTCCTCTATCTTGGCTGTAATTTTAATCAATAAAATTTCCAAACCACGTGTGCAGTTACTTCATTTCTGACAAGTTGACATTGCAGTAAAACAGGCAATGGACAGTCTCATTTGGGGGTGTTGCATAGTTTATATGACATTTGGGGGTGACTTAGATAAAACGGCTTCCCATAACCCCTGCACCATTCAAAGCCCCTCCCTGCGGTGTCCATAAGCTTTTGCGCATAGGGGGCCCATGGTTTGAGTGCCTCTTGCCTTGGCGCATGCCAACTGGCCCCACAGAGTTGGCTGGGGCTGCGCTGGCACTTGTCAGCAAGTGGAGCTGGGCTAACTGGATATCTGCATGGAAAATGGGAATTCAGAGCTCAACACGCACGCACGTGCACACCCACACACACACAAACACCCACACCAAAGTCAACTGTAGTTGGATCTGTGTATCATGACAGGAAACCTAACAGGATAAGACCTTTGGAAGAAAATGTGGGAGAGGCACTAGGAATGTAGTTCAGGTGGTGGAGCACTTGCCTAGCAAGCCTGAAGTCCTGAGTTAACTCCTCAGTACTGCATAAACACCTAGGGTGGTGGTGCAGGCCTGTAATTCCAGCACTCTGGGAGGTAGTGGAGGTTGCAGGATAGAAGGTCAAGGTTAAGGTCACCATCAGCTAAATAGCATGTTTGAGCTCCGTCTTGACTACATGAAAAAAAGGGGAGGGGGCTGGAGAGATGGCTCAGTGGTTAGGAGTACTGGCTGTTCTGGCAAAGGACCTGGGTTTGGTTTCCAGCACCCAACATATTGGTAACAACCGTCCCTAACTCAAGTTCCAGGGGGATTCAGTACCCTCTTCTGACCTCTACAGCATTGCACAACACAAGTGCACTTGCATACATGTATGCAATACACTCATACACATAAAAATAATAAATATTTACAAAGAACAAAAACCCAGCACAGAACTGTGGAAATGAACAGCAGGCCCCAATCTTAGTCCAAAAATTACTGGCAGCTGATTACTGCTGGGTGAGGAAGAGCTGATCTTCTTAAAGGGAGGGACTCTAGAGAGGCTGGCTAGACCTCAGTGGATGAACTTGCACTGAGGGACACTAACTTGACATGATAGGCCTTAACACAAATGAGTGTATGAATTCCACTGGGGGGCTATGTGAGGGTACCAGTAGAGAAGGGGGTATAAAGATGATTAAGCTGTTCTGTACGGAATACACAGAAACTCAATAAAAAAATAAAAGAGGGCTGGAGAGATGGCTCAGTGGGTAAGAGCACTTGCTGCACAAGCATGAGGACCTGAGTTCGGATCGCTAGCACCCATGTAGAAAGGAGGGTATGGCTGCTCACACCTATACCCTCAGCACTGGAAAAGGATGGAAAGAGAAGGATCCCTGAGATTTATGGGCCCCTAGCCTAGTCAGAAAAAAATGTGGCGTTTCAGGTTCAGTGAGAGACTTTGCCTCAAGGGACTAAGGCAGAGAAGGGCCGAGGAGAGCACCCCGGGCCTCCACATATCTTCATGCATGCACATATTTGCACTCAGATATGTTCACACACTAAATGCGCATGTACATGTACGTGATGCAAGCACTCTCGCATGCACACCCACACCCACACCAAAATACTGCATAGGGAGTCACTCTTGACTTTTGTCATAATGTTTATCCATCAGACCTATTGTTCCTAGAACACACATATAAGAAATTTTATGTTGGGATTAAGTGGGATTATTATTTTATTGGGACAGGGTCCTAATCTGTAGCCCAGGTTGGCTTTGACATATGGCAGTCCTCCCTCATGACTTCTAAGTGCTGGGATTACAGGTGTTTCTATCATGCCCAGCTGGACTTGATGAGATTTATCTCAGAAATGCAAAATAGGTTTATCATGTGAAAATTAGGCATGTGAGATGGCACAGCAGGTACAAGTGCTTGCCACCAAGCTGATGACCTGAGTTCAATCCCTGGAACCCACACGCTGAAGAGAACCAGCTCTTGTAAGTTGTCCACATTTTGGTGCACACACACCAGTGAATACATAAATAAATGTAATAAAAATTAAAATCAGCTGGCGTGGTGGTGCAAGCCTAAGCAGGTGGATCTCTGTGAGCTCAAGGCTAGCCTGGTCTACACAGTGAGTTCCAGGACAGCTGGGGCTACAGGGAGACCCTGTCTCAATAAGACCCCCCCCAAAAAAAATTAAAATCGGTGTACCAAATTAAAAAGAATAAGCAAAAAAGGACAAAAGCCTCGTGGTTGTCTTAACTGATGCAAAAAAAAGCACCTGGTAGAATTCAATGCTGTTCTTTAAAAAAAAATTCTTTTCTATGTGTATGAATGTTTTGTCTGCATGTATACCTGTGCCATGCAATGCCTGAGGAGGCCAGAAGAGGGTGCTGGATCCCCTGGAAAAGGAATTATAGATGGTTGTTAGCTGCCATGTGGGTGCTGGGAACCAAACCTGGGTCCTCTGCAAGAGCAGGAAGTGCTCTTAGCTGCTGAGCCATATCTCCAGCCCCTAGTGCTGTTTTCTGATAAAAACACTTAAACTAGGAATAGACTTAAGTGCATTTCTTCAACTTCATAAAAGCCAGAATGATGGTAACTCTTCATCAACTTGATTAGATTTAGGGTCTCTTTATTTTTTTATTTTTTTGTCTTTTTGAGACAGGGTCTCCGTGTAGCCCCAGCTGTCCTGGAACTCACTATGTAGACCAGGCTGGCCTTGAACTCACAGAGATCTGCCTGCCTCTGCCTCCCGAGTGCTGGGACTAAAGGCATGTGCCACCATGCCCAGCTATTTTTTAATATTTTATTTTTATTTTATGTATATGAGTTTACTGCTTGCATATGTGTAAGTGTACCTGTGTCATGTGCAATGCCTGTGGATATCAGAAGAGGGTATCTAATCCCCTGGAACATCATAGATGGTTGTTAGCTACCATGTGGGTGCTGGGAATTGAACCTGGGTCCTTTGTAAGAGCAGCCAGTGCTCTTAGCCACTGAGCCATCTCTCCATCCCTGGGTCACTTTATTTTTAAATCCTTTAAACTTTATTTTATGTGTGTGAGTGTCTTGCCTGCAGATAAGTCCATCTGTGCAGGCAGTGCCCATGGAGGTCAGAAAAGGATGTTGGATCTCCTGGAACTGGAGTTAGGGATGATTGTTAGCTACTATATGGGAGCTGGTAACTGAATCTGGTCCTCTGAAAGAACAAGCAGCCAGTGCTCTTCAGAGCCATCTCTCCAGCCCTTTTTTTTGGGGGGGGCATTCTTTTTTGAGATAGGATCTCTTTGTAGCCCCACCTGGTCTGGAACTCACAGAGAGCTGCCTGCCTCTACCTCCCAAGTGCTGGGACTAAAGGTGTGCACCACCACGCCTGGCTCAACCCTCTTCTTTTAAAGGCAAGCCACAGGATAGCAAATGGCTTATGCTTTTGTCTATAACGCTCTTTCTTTTAAGTTAAAATTATTATTATTATTATTATTATTTGGTCTTTTTGAGACAGGGTCTCCCTGTAGCCCCAGCTGTCCTGGAACTCACTATGTAGACCAGGCTGGCCTTGAACTCAGAGATCCGCCTGTCTCTGCCTCCTGAGTGCTGGGACTAAAGGTGTGCACCACCATGCCCAGCTCAAGTTAAAATTATTTTTAATTTTGTTTTGACAGGGTCTCCCTGGTCTCAATGTGCCTGAAACTTACTACGTAGACCAGAGTGGCCTTGATTTTACAGAGATCTGGCACTTACCTCTGCCCCCATAGGGCTGGGATCAAAAGTGCATGCCACCACACCTTGTGTTTATTTCTCTCTCTCTCTCTTTTTTTTTTTTTTGGTCTTTTTGAGACAGGGTCTCCCTGTAGCCCCAGCTGGACTAGAACTCACTATATAGACCAGGCTGGCCTTGAACTCTGCCTCCCAAGTGCTGGGATTAAAGGCATGTGCCACCACGCCCGGCCTTAATTTTTTATATGTATGAATGTATTGCCTGCATGTATGTAAGTGCACCTATGTTGTGCAGCCTTCAGAGGTCAGAAGAGTGCACTGGA
Organism: Nannospalax galili; assembly: GCF_000622305.1. Lineage (NCBI taxonomy): Eukaryota > Metazoa > Chordata > Mammalia > Rodentia > Spalacidae > Nannospalax > Nannospalax galili. The sequence continues at coordinate 98,610 of NW_008358817.1, read as the reverse complement.
TCCCCTGGAACTGAAGTTACGAGTGGTTGTTAGCTGACATGTGGGTGCTGGTAACTGAACCTGGGTCCTGTGTAAGAGCAGCCAGTGCTCTTAACCAGTGAGCCATCTCTCCAATCCCTTGTCTGTAAAACTCTTAAAAATTGGGACAGACCAAAGTAAGGATACCACCAAAGTCCAACTTGGTGAACCAATGAGCTTTATTGGGGTTACATAACTTACAGGAGCAGAAATGACTCAAAGACAGGTGGATCACCAAAAGCCCACCCCAGCATGGGTGGCAGCTCACTGTTGTGAGCCAGAAACCAAGCCACGCCACAAGGTCAAAGTTGAGATAAGAAGGATTTATTAACAGCCGGGCTGTCCCTGTACTCTGGGAGTGAATACAGAGAGCAGCTCTGAAGATGGCTTCTAAGAGCCTTTTATACACGTTCAGAAAGGTTGCAAAAGCAGGAATACAGAGAACCAATCACCATGGTTAAAACACAAGTATACATTTGCATAAGTCAGTTAAAGTACAGAGTTCTTTTTCTCTTAACAAGTCAGTTTCAGGAACTCACGGTCTCTATAGAATAACTAAGCCAGGACACGCATGTAGAGTAACAAGATGGACACCCTCTAGTCAGGGGCCTGCTACATTCACAAAAGCTGGAAACCTGGAGCTCATTACACAGCCTGTAGACAGCGCAGAGGGTTGGAGAGTGCCCTTTTCAGGTAGCTCTGCAAGTCTGAATCTCTTCCAAGCAGCTCAGCTTGTCTGAGCATGTCTCTCAGCAGTCCTAGGGCTCATATAAGCTTAGGGAAGGAGGGGCCTAGTACATCTGCTCGGTTTTAGGGACTTCCTGAAGTCTGAGTTGTTCACTTCCTGAGCTTAAGGAGCTTCTCTGGGGGTTGGAATGTTTCAACTCCTTTAGAGCATCCTGGGTCTCAACAAGCTTCCCTCCAAGATAGAAAGTTTTATCTCAGAGGAAATTGCTACAGGACACTGGTGTGTCAGAGACATGGTGGGAACTCAGTTTATGGTAGCTATCTTGGCTGATGATCTGAAGTTCATGCTAATGTTCACATCCTACAATCCCAGAGGTTCCCAGCTCTTGGCATCTCAGCACCTTTGGTGTTTAACTGTGGGCTATGAAAAAGGATTCCTGTTGTCCATTTGAACAACTTAGCAAGTTTTCTAACTCACAAAAAGATGTGGCAGTGGCTGCCTACCTTTTCCCTCCCAAAGTGCATTATGTAGCCCAGGCTGACTTCGAACTTGTGCCAATTCTCCTACTTCAGCTTCTTGAGCTCTGAAACCACACCACACCTAGCTTGAAGGAATTGTTTTTAAAAAGGCATTACTTAACTCTACATGTAATTGAAATAAATTCAACAATATTTGATTTAAACCTTTTTTTAAAAAACATTTTATTATTTTTATTTTCCGTGTATGAGTGTATTACCTGCATGTATGTGAGTGCACCCGTGTCATGCAATGCTGTGGAGGTCAGAAGAGGGCTTCGGATTCCCCTGGAACTGGAGTTAAGGACAGTTCGTAGCTGCCACGTGGGTGCTGGGAATCGAACCCAGGTCCTCTGCAAAACAGTCAGTGCTCTTAACCGCTGAGCCATCTCTCCAGCCCCAGATTTAAACCTTTTTTATTTTAAAACTTTTTCACTTAAGGCATTTACTATCTTTTATTGAGTCCATAGCCACTTGAGGGAGAACCTGTCCAGATGAGAAAGGCACCTGTCAGAACTGGAAACAAAAGGGGCTGGGGAGAGACTGTGAAAAGCAGGGGCCTCATCTTCCTGCATTGCGCAGCCCCTCAACTGGCACACAGAAGCCACCGTAGGCACCCACTGAGTTATCTTCATTATTGAAAAACAGAACAAGGACCTCTCCTGCCTATCCTGCCCACCTCTTTCATTCCCAAGCATTAATCAACAAAGTATGTACTCGACCATAACCCCAGAAGATCTCCTCCTGGGTAGGAGAGTCTAGTTTCAAGACTAGAACATTCCAGGTGTTTGTTTTTTCCCAGTATTGGGGATGGAACGCACGGCTTCACAAGTGCTCTACCATGGAGCTAAACCTCCAGCAGGTTAATTTTTAAAATTAAAAAAAAATTTATTATTTTTATTTTATGTGTGTGAGTGTATTGCCTACAGAAGGTGTTAGATCCCCTGGAACTGGAGCTATGAGCATTTGTTAGCGGCCATATAGGTGCTGGTAACTGAATCCTGGTCCTTTGAAAGAGCAGCCAGTGCTCTTAACCACTGGGCCATCTCTCCAGCCCAGCAGCATGATATTTTTAAAGCAGGAAATGTTCAGGGGAGCAACATCTGTTTGGGCTGGCGAGGGCCTCGACCCTGGGCCTGAGCTGAAGCACATGAAACCCTAACCCTGAGCTCAGGTGGGTCAGAGGGCTCCTTTGGCTACGCACAGCCATGCGACTTTGGGAAAGTGCTTATTCTTTTTGAATTGGAAATTCTCACCTGAAAATGGGAAAAACAGTATCTCCCCGGCTTACAGGGAAAATCAAATCGCAATTACTTAGTGTAAGCCTCTTGCAGAGTGCCTGGGACTTGCTGGATATTTAGACACAGAAAGAAGAGGGGGCCACAGGGTGAGGATGATGATTTACTAGGATTTTTCAGAGCTGTACAAGGGAGTCATTTTTTTTTTTTGAGACAGGGTCTCCCTGTAGCCCCAGCTGTCCTGGAACTCACTATGTAGACCAGGTTGGCCTTGAACTCACAAAGATCTGCCTGCCTCTGCCTTCCAAGTGCTGGGACTAACGGCGTGCGCCACCACACCTGGCTAGGAGTCATTTTTTTGGATACAGGATTTATATAGCCCAGGTTGACCTTTAAGTTTCTAAGTAGCCAAGGATGGCCTTGAACTCCTGATCTTCCTACCTCTACCTCTTAAATGCTGGGATTACAAGTGAGAGCTACCATGGTAGGCTTGAGTCACTCAAAAAAAGTATTTTGGTGTGTGTTGCATGGGTGTGGTACATGTGCATGGGTGTGTGTGCACACATGCACCTGTGTGTCCATACATGGGGCCAGAGGAAGATATCAGGTGTCCTGTCCTATGACACTCTGCCTTATTCCTTTGAGACAGGTCTCCCACTGACCCTGGAGTTAGGTTGTCAGCCAGCAAACCCCAGTGATTCTCCAGTCTCTGCCTCCTCACAGTGCTGGGGCTACAGGTACACTCAACCACACCTGGCTTTTTGTGTGGGTGCAGGGGATTTGAACTCAGGTCCTCAAGCTTGCAATGCAAGTGGTCTTACCCACTGAGCCATCTCTCTAGCCCCCTCCCCCACCAAGTCATTTATTTATTATTTTTTTTGAGAAAAGTTCTCACTATGTAACCCTAGCTGGCCTGGAACTTGCTATGTAAACCAGGATCTCTGTGAGTCAGACCAGCTGGGGCTACAGGGAGACTGTCCCCAAAACAAAAATTTTATGTGTATGTGTGTATACCTGAGTACATATATGTGCACTACAGGTATGCAAGCACCCATAAAGAGGGTGTTAGATCCCTGGATCTGGAGTTACAGGCAGTTGTGAGCTGCTTGAAGTGAATGCTGGGAAACCAAACCTGGGTCCTCTGTAAGGACAGCAAGTGTTCTTAGCTGTTGAGCCATCTTTCCAGCCTCCTACTTCTTTGTTTTTAGACAAACTTTTAATTACATTTTATCTGGTGTGTGTGTGTGTGTGTGTGTATGACCATGGTATACATGTGGAGGTCAGAGGACAACTTGAAGGAGTTGGTTCTTTCTACAATGCGGGTCCCAGGGATCAAACTTATGTTGTCAGGCTTGGCGGCAAGCACCTTACCCACGTAGTCACCTCACCAGCCCCTGAGGCACTTTCTCAAGGTCAATCAGGGGTAAGGCTTGGACATAAATATTAATTCTAAAATGTTTGTCCCTATTAGTGGACTGTCGTTTGGCCTAGGGCTCGGAGATCAGCTGTCACAGATAATGAGTTTGTCCACATAGTGCTTTGATTCTGTCTCTGTAAGGTACCAGGAAGGACACAGGAAAGTCTCAAAATACTGGTCCCCAGAGGCAAGGATTCTGTCAGGGTCGCTTAGCATTCAAATGAAGGGGAGTCTGGAAAGAAGATGGAGGCAGGCAAGAGTAGTCTACCCCCAGCAGAGGTCAGAGTCCTGAGCGGGCACAGGTCAGTCCAGATCCATGGGGAACACAAGCCCTCCTCCTAGAGAACTCTGTTCCTCTGGGCCACACTGTCCCTTTGACTCACTATTAAGGATGTCAGATATTTTTTAGAGAATACTGTTTGTCCTGTACCTTTTCTTTTCTCTTTTTCAGATAAAACTAGCCTTGAAATCATAATCCTCCTGCTGGGATTACAGGCATGTGCCACCAAGCCTGGCTTTCGTAACATTTTTTTTTTTTTTTTTTGGTTTTTATGAGCAAGGGTCCCCCTGTAGCTTGAGCTGGCCTGGAACTCACTATGTAGACCAGGCTGGCCTTGAGCTCACAGAGATCCGCCTGCCTCTTTGTCCAGAGTGCTGGGATTAAAGGCGTGTGCCACCACACCTGGCTTGTACCTTTTCTTAAAGGGTGAAAACATTCTGACCAACCCTCAGGAGCTGGCTAATAGTTATCTAGTACTGGAACAGGTTAGACATTACCAAGCTGTTTTCCGGTTAGTTAGTCCAAGTTAGTTCTGTTGTGCCTGATTATGGGATTGAGGATTTGTTCTGCAAAACTGTGGACAAGACACTTAATCTGAGATGCAGCCAGTGGCAGACCCTGGGTAAAATTTTCAGAACCATTCCCTGGCCCTGACTCCTGACCAGAAGAGTCAGGACTGTCTGTCTGTCCATCCGTTCATCTGTCTGTGTGTCTGCTTATTTGTCTAGCTGTACCATTTGTGGGGACAGAACCAGACTCATACCAGTATTCACCAGCATAGACCTTCTCATCAGGTGACAAAAGAATGTCCCCAGCTCTGTGGCAGGAAGGCAGCAGGGATACAGACACTGCTGGGGTAGTCAAGGCAGAACATGGTTAAGGATGGCTTCAAGCTGCAGGGGTTGCATGAAGGGTGCCTCGGTCAATCTGACCAGAAGGGCCTCAGTGAAGCTGCCAGAAGAGTGTGCCTCCGGGTCCTGAAAGCTCTTTGCATAGGCAGAGACAGTGCCAGGCAGGGTCACCGAGTCTCTACATGGGCATCAGCAGGACTGAGGGTCACAGTCGCAGGCTGTGGGCCACTGCTGCTGTTTGGGTCCAGGGCAGGAGGGACAGGTAACTTTGGGCCCTTGGGCTCCAGCTCCCTCCTCGTCCTCATTCTCCTGTAATGAGACAGGCACACTTTGAGTCCTCTTGCACAGTGGGGAGCAGGCTCAGTGACCTATATGGCTCCAGCTACGAGATGAATGTGGCTTATCACAAAATTACATTGCTTAATTGCCACTATTACAACTGGAAAGGACCTTAGACCTCAGCTTGTATGGCCCTGCAATTTTTTTAATATTTAATTTAGACTACTTCATTTTATTTGTACCTATTAATGATGACTAGAGAGAATTGACTATATTCAAGACAAAATAGAGACCTTATATGCTTCTGTTTAAAGTTGTAGCTTGCTGGGCGCAGTGGTCCATGCCTTTAATCCCAGCACTCAGGAGGCAGAGTGAGTTTGAGGCCAGCCTGGTCTACAGAGTGAGTTCCAGGTAGCTGGAGCTACAGGGAGACCCTGCCTCAAAAAAAGACCAGATAAATAAATAAATTAAATAAAAATAAAAATAAAGTTGTAGCTTGAATTAAACTTTGCAATATGATTATGCTTACTAAGTGTATAGCTAGGAATATTTAAGATCTTACATAATTGAGAAGGGAATGTACTTAAGATATGTCCTGCCAGGCACGGTGGGGTATACCTGTAATCTCAGGATTTGTGAGGCAGGAGCATCATGAATTTGAAGCCAGCCTGGGCTATATAGCAAGACCCCTGTCTCAAGCAAACAAACAAAATGCATATCCAGTCTTCATTTCATATGCCACAAAATTCAATAACAATCATAAATTCTGCTGTCTACAGGCTATTTCTTCCTGTTGATGGATGATAGTTCTTTAAAAATTTTTGAACTCCTCAGAGAAGCTGTTCAATACAGTTAATACTCTAATATGCTTTGCTAAACAAATCCTCGGTTAACAATTTGTCAGATTTGGATCTCTCCCTTCATGAGAGCACACAGAGGGTTTGTGTGTCTACTGTGTGCAGGAGTCCATGTGTTTACGTGAGCACACACACATGTGCCCACAAATGTATGTGGAGGCCAGAGGTTGACATCAGGTGAGCTAGATCCCCAGTCCACTCCACCTTATTCTTTGAGACAGGTCTCTCACTTAACCTGGAGCTCATGGGTTTGGCTACACTGGCTGGTCAGTAAGTTCCCAGGACCTGCCTGTCTCTCCCTGCTTACCTCCCAGTGCTGGGGTTACAGATGCATGCCACCATGCCTAGCCTTTATGTGGGTGCTGGGGATCCAAACTCAGATCCTCAGGCTCATGTTACAAGCACTTTATTGCCTGAGTCATCTCCCTAGCCCTGAGGGTTAAAAAAAA
>NW_008358817.1:57157-91994 GCF_000622305.1 Nannospalax galili | reverse complement strand
TTGTAGCCCCAGCTGACTTGGAACTCAATATGTAAACCAGGCTGGCCTTGAACTCACAGAGATCTGCCTTCCTGTGCCTCCCGAGTGCTAGGAAATATTTTTAATTGCAATTGATTTGTGTGTGTGTTGCGTGTGCGCATGTGTATGTGTGTGTGTAAATCAGAGAACAACTTCTGGGAAGTGGTTCTTTCCTTTTGCCCTGTGGAGCCTAGAGAGTGGTCATCAAGCTTGGTGGCAAGTGTCCTTACCCACTGAGCCATCTCACTGACCCCCCCTTTTATGTTTGTTTATTTTTTTTAAAACAGGGTCTCCCTGTAGCCCCAGATGACCTGGAACTCACTATGTAGACCAGGCTGCCTTGAACTCACAGAGATCTGCCTCCCAGTTTCTGGGACTAAAGGCATGCACCACCAAGCCCAGCCTGTCCCCCCCTTTTAAAAAATATTTTATTATTTTTTATGTGTGTGACTGTATTGCTTGTAATGTATATAAGTGCACCTGTGTCATGCAATGCCCACAGAGGTCAGAAGAGGGTGTGGATCCTCTGGAACTGGAGTTACAGACTGTTGTTAGCCACCATGTGTATCCTGGGAATTGAACCAGGTACTCTGCAAGAGGAGCCAGTGCTCTTAACCCCTGAGCCATCAACCTCCCTTGCTTTTAAAAATTATGATCCTTGTACCAAGCACCATGCCTTTAATCCCAGCACTTGGAAGGCAGGAGGCAGGAGGATCTCTGTGAGATGAGACCAGCCTGGTTTACACCATGAATCCCAGGTCTCCTGGAGCTTGTAGCTCTCAAAAAAAAAAAAAAAAAAAAAAAAAAATTAAGGTCCACACTGTGGAGGTCATACCACTTTACTCCCACAAGCTCTTAAATTCAAGGATGTTCTCCATTATACCCATAATGCAACTGTCATACTTGGAGATCCTTTCATTCCAAAAACAACAGAAGTGAGACAGAGATTAAATCATTTGCCAAGTTCTGACAGACCAAACACTAAATCCAGGTCTCTCATTCCCAGGCTAAGCATTTGTATGAGCAGTTTGAGGTGAATGGGGTCTTCACTACCTACATGTCAGTCTAGGAAAGGGGCTCCAGAGCTCCAGCAATAATAGCTAGAATGAGCTGGGCATGGTGGCACACACCTTTAATCCCAGCACTTGGGAGGCAGAAGCAGGCAGAGCTCTGTGAGATCCAGGCCACTCTACATAGTGAGTTCCAAGCCATCTGGGGATACAGGGAGACCCTGTCTCAAAAAGACAGAAAAATAAATAAATAAAAAGAGACTGGGTTCAATGCCACCGCCTTGTTTGGAATAGTCTTATGTGGTAATGACCTAAAGACTTTTTATTTATTTATTTCTATGTATATGAGTGTTATGCTTGTCTATGTGTAAGTACACCCATGTTGTGCAGTGCTCGACAGACGTCAGAAGAGGGCATTGGATCCCCTGGAACTGGAGTTACAGACAACTGTTAGCTGCCATGTAGGTGCTGGGATTCGAACCTGGGTCTTCTGCAAGAACAGTCAATGCTCTTAACAGCTGAACCATCTCTCCAGTCTCCCCAAAGACTTTTAAAATAGCACTTAATGCTATTATTATTCCTGTAGTCGTTGTTGAGACAGGGTCTTGTGTATCCCAGGCTGGCCTCAAACTCCCTGTGTAGCTGAGGATGGCCTTGTACTTCTGATCTTTGTATCTCTACCTCCTGAGCGCCACCATTCCTGATTGATGCAGTGCTGGGGATTGGACCTGGGGTTTCATACATGCTAGGCAAGCACTCTACTAACTGAGCCACGTCCCCAACTTCTATTGTTATTATTATCATTACTAGATGTTATGGTGGGAGTGTTTCTTTGAAACCAATTGGCATAGGTTGAATTCCAACTCTGACAGAAGGCTGAGCCACCTTGGGTAGGAGCTAATGCTCTGCACCTGGAGGCAGTGGGCTCAGGGCAATACCAGGCTTTCTGTACCTGTTGTACATCTTCAGCAGGATCAGAACCACTGTGACGATGATGATGACAACCACCACGATGGCAGCCACGATGGCTCCAGAACCTACAGGGAACAAGGAGCTGAAAGTGGATAAAGTGCCTGGCACACTAGCGTAGACCTGAGTTTGAATCTCCAGCAAACAAGTAAAGCTGGAGGGTAATCCCAGTGCTCCTATGCGCGAGGGGAGGCAGAGCCAGGAGGACCCCACCCCCCAGAAGCTCGTGACCAGCTAGCCTGGTGTATGCAGTGTGGGAAAACAGCAAGAGACTGTCTCAAACACGGTGGGCCAGCACTGACACCCAAGGTCATCTTCTGACTTCCATGTATGTGTCATGGCACATGTATGTTGACATTCAAACATAAATGAGTACACACACACAGACTAAAAATAAATCAAATTTAAAAACAAAAGAAAGCTGAAATGGCAAAGGTACAAGCTGATGTGCAGATTGGGAGGAGCTGATAAGCAGATTGGGAGGGGCTGATATGGAGCTTGGGAGGGGCTGATGTGTAGACTGGGAGGGGCCTCTGTGGGTACTTGTCCTGGCTTGAACTTGAAGTGTCCCCCAAATCTCACATATTAATGGTTTGGTCCCCAGCTGGTGGACTGGACTATTGATCAATGATTGGAATATGTGGGCCCCAACCTATTTGGCACATTTAGCGATCGAATTCATAGATTGTTGGCATTATTGAGAGGTGGCAGACACTGTGGGGGAGGGAATTTTGAAGGGTCATTTTTCTTTAAAAGATTTATTTATTTATTTATTTATTTATTTATTTATTTATTTGTGACTGTTTTTGCCTGCATGTGTGTGAGTGCACTGTGGGCCTGTACTATCCAAGGAGGCCAGAAAAGGGCATCGGGTCCCCTGGAACTGGAGTTATGGATGGTTGTTAACCACCATGTGGGAGCTGGGAACTGCAATCTGGGTCCTCTGCAAGAGCAGCCAGTGCTCTTAACTGCTGAGCCATCCCTCCAACCCCTGAAGGGGTTGTCTTGACATACTCCTATTCCATCTGTCTTAGCCTTCTTGAAGCTCTAGCAGCTCTGCTCCACCAGGTGCTCTCTGCCAGGATGCTTTGCCTTGGCACAGGTCCACAGCAGTGGAGCCAAGTGACCAGGGACAGAGACCTCTGAAACCTGACCCCAAATAAACTTTCCCTCCTCTAAGTTGATTTTTTTCAGGTGTTCTGTCTCAGCAATAAGAAACTATCACCAGGAGTGGGTGGCACACACCTTCAATCCCAGCACTCAGAAGACAGAGGCAGGGGGAATTCTGTGAATCCGAGGCCAACCTGGGCTACACAGAGAGACTACAATCCTTACTTAGTGCATCCGTAGCCAGACTCTGCATTAGCCTAGTTCTCATGTATTTGGTGGTATTCACTGTGTGGCCAAGGATGATCTTGATCATCCTGCTTCCACCCTCTGAGTGTTGAGATGGTAGGTGTGTGCCACCACACCTGGTTTATGCAGTTCTAGGGACTGCACCCAGGACTCTGCATACTAATTAAGTATTCTACCAATTGATCGACTGCTCAGTGCCCCCCTCCCACACACCTTTTTTGAGACAGGCTATAGCCCAGGCTGGTCTCAGACTTGCTAAGTAGCCAAGGATGGCCTTGAATTCCTGATTTTCCTATATCCACCTCCCAAGGGCTGGGATTAGTGGTATATGCCATCATGCCTGCCTTTTTTAAAGATCTGCTCCAAACTTCTGTGAACAGTCAAGTAAAACTCCTCCCCGCTTTAAATTTTTTTTCTTTTTTTTTTTTTTGCTTTTGATACAGGCTCTCCCTGTAACTCTGGCTAGCCTGGAACTTGCTATGTAGCCCAAGCTGGCCTAGATCTCACAAAGATCCATCTGCCTCTGCCTCTCAAGTGCTGGGATTAAAAGTGTGTACCACCATGCCTACCTAAATTTTTAATTTTTTTAGACAGGGTCTCACTATGTAATCCTGCCTGGCCTGGAATTCAATATGTAGACTAGGCTATCCTTGAACTTATAGAGAACCACCTGCCTCTGACTCCCAAGTGCTGGAATTAAAGGCATGTGTCACCACCCAGTCTTTAAATTTGTGTGTGTGTGTGTGTGTGTGTGTGTGTGTGTGTGTGTTTTGCCTGCATGTATGTAAGTGCACCTGTGCATGCAGTGCCCGTGGAGGTCAGAAGAGGGCATCAGGTCCCCTGGAACTAAAGTTACAGATGGTTATTTTTTGTTGTTTCTGCTTTTTTTTTTTTTTGTCTTTTTGAGACAGGGTCTTCCTGTAGTACCAGCTGGCCTGGAAATTGCTATGTAGACAGACTGGCCTCAAATTCACAGAGATCCACCTGCCTCTGCCTCTCAAGTGCTGGGACTAAAGGCATGTGCCACCACATCCAGCAGTTACAAAGGTTGTAAGCCAACATGTAAGTGCTGGGAACCAAATCCACGTCTTCTGCAAGAGCAGCCAGTGTTCTTAACTGATGAGCCATCTCTCCAGCCCTACACCCAGCCCTTCAAAGATGACTCTTTGAGATTAAGACTAACATGGAAATACTTATAACAATCTCAGGTATGGCAGGTAGGATGAGCTATATCTGGGTACATGGTTATGCCCATTATGACACCGGGGCTTTAGAGTATGTGCATGGGAACACAAGGTTCAGCTGAAGAATACAGACACAGAGAATACCTCCATCCTTCCAGTCACACAAAATCCAAAACCAGAGAGAACTAATCTGTGGTGCAGAAGTCACTATATCAGTGCATTCCTTCTGGGAGCAGAAGAGGCAGTGGGACCTCGGAGACACTGTTCTTGTCTCTTGATATGGGTGCTGGCTACACAAGTATGTGCACTTTGTGAAAATTTATACTTACGATATGTGCACCTTTGTGAATGTATGTGATGCATTTATTATTAAGGGTTTGTTAAAAATAAAAAATAAATGGCACAGGTCTGTAACCTCGGCTCTTCAGGAATCTGAGGTAGGGGGACTGCGAATTCCAGGCCAGCCTGGGCTATCTATGGAGACTTGGCCTCATAAGGAGCACCAGAATCGTTTCCATTAGGGTGTCAGTCATTCCCCTCCTCTGTAGCTCCCTTCAGGATGGTCTGGAAACACAACAGGCTGCCTCCATACGGACACTCACCGCAGCAAGGTGCAGGACAAGTGTGTGTGGGGGGTGGTGATGACCGACAACATGCAGTGTGTGCAACTGGTGACCCTGTCCTGAAATCCCCTCTGGATCTCACAGGAAGGGATGCATCCTGCCTCCGATCCAGCCCAAAGTTGCTACCCATTGTAGAAACAGTGCCTGCTGTGGGGATACCTGCACCACAGGCAGAGCTATGCATAGGGAGCCAAGCTGCAAACTGAAAAGCGTGAACGTCAGATGGGTAATGTGCCGGTGTGTGACAAGGTCTGAGGGCAGCACATGTCACAAAGTCGCGTGAACACCTAATCATCATGCTTATGAACCAAAAAAAAAAAGGATCAGGCCCTATACTTCTTATACAATCAATTTTTTTCTTTTGAAGCAGGGTCTCATGTAGTCTAGGTTGGCTTCAAATTTACTCTGTAGCTGAGGATGACCTTGAACTCCTGACCTTCCTGCCTCTACTTTCCTAGTGCTGGGATGCCATGTATTTGCCACCACAGTTAGTTTATCCAGTGCTGGGAATCAAACCCGGGGCCTCGTGCATGCCAAGCAAGCCCTCTATCAACTGAGCTACACATCTAGCCCAATCCATTGATTTTTCTGGAGTCTTGTTCAGATTCCTTATTCTTGGAACCCTGGTTCTTGGTAAATATTTCCCAGGACTACCTCCTCCTACCTTCATTCATCTGCTCCGTTATAAACTGACAGAATCTTTTGGCCCTGTCACATGGCATGCAAGTACAGTTACTTTAATTTTTTTTTTTTTTTTGTCTTTTTGAGACAGCGTCTCCCTGTACCCCCGACTGTCCTGGAACTCACTATGTAAACCATGCTGGCCTTGAACTCACAAAGATCCGCTTACTTCTGCCTCCCAAGTGCTGGGATTAAAGGCGTGCGCCACCACGCCTGGCATACTTTAAATATTTTAAAAAAAAATATTTTTATTTTATGTGTATGTGTGTATTGCCTGCATGTAGGTAAGTGCACCTGTGTCATGCAATGCCCTCGGAGGACACCCCTGGAACTAAAGTTATGGACGATTGTTAGCCATTGTGTGGGTGCGGGGATTCGAACCCAGGTCTTCTGCAAAAACAGTGCTCTTAACCACTGAGCCCAAGTATAGCTACTTTTAAAAAAATTATTTTTATTTTATGTGTATGAGTGTTTTGTCTGCATGTATGTAAGTGTACCCGTGTCATGCAGTGCCCTTGGAGGTCAGAACAGGTCATTGGATCCCCTGGAACTGGAGTTACCAATGGTTGTTAGCCACCATGTAGGTGCTGGAAATCAAACCTGGGTTCTCTGCAAGAGCAGCCAGTGCTCTTAACTGCTGAGCCATCTCTCCATCCTCTAGTATGGCTACTTTTTAAAGTGACCTATTCAGATATCTTTCCATTACTGCCTAGACCCCAGATTCCCTAATGAAGAGAATAGTAACAGCAGTCAGTAGTAACATGATTGTTTCTTCCTTGTACGCACCTGGAGCCACTCTAAGCTCTTCATGTCAATCATTCCAGTCCTTACAGCAACCTTACATGGCATGTATATTGATATTCCCATCTTACAGATGAGAAAACCGAGGCCAGGGCAGAGATGTCATGCACTCAGAGACATGCGGTTGGCAAATGGTAGAAGCAAGAAGCTGATCATGACATGAGCCCTGCCAAACTTCCCCTGCCTCCAAACCAAGTTGACCTTACTCTGATATAGGAAGTCTTCTCCCCTGGTCATGTTCAATGAGAAGACGGCATCCCCCAAAGTGGTGGCTGTGGTCATCTCGATCCTGGTGAGAACAAAGAAGAAATGCTGCTTAAAACCAGAGTTAGCCTTACCGTGTCTGTATGGTGCCTTTCTTGGTCATTGTCTGGATGATTCTAGAACTCACAAGTATACACTTTGCTTTCTTTCTCTCTTTCTCTCTCTCTCTTTCCTTCCTTCCTTCCTTCCTTCCTTCCTTCCTTCCTTCCTGTCTTTCTCTCTTTCTTTGTCCCTGCTTCCTTCCCTCCCTCCCTCCCTTCCTTTCCTCTCTCTCTCTCTCTCTCTCTCTCTCTCTCTCTCTCTCTTCCTCCCTTTCTTTCCTTTTTTGTCTCTTTTTTGAGATAGGGTCTCTCTCTGTAGTCTCAGCTAGCCTGGAACTTAAAGGCATGCCCACCATACCTGGTGCCTGGTTTGGTTTTTTGCCTGTAGCCCTTGGAACTCTCCATGTAGACCAGGCTAGCCATGAACTCACAGAGATCCACCTGCCTCTGCCTCCTGAGACCTGGGATTAAAGGCATGCACCACCCAACTAGTATGCAATTTCTTTTAGCAGCAAGTAAATATGAGGCTTGTTCCTAGAAACTATATGCATATAGGTGTAAAAATAAAACCCCCAAATTATAAGGAACTTTCTTTATTTTTTTCAATATTTTATTATTTTTATTTTAAGTACACCATGTGTGTGAAGTTCCCTGAAGAGGCCAGAAGAGGGCGCCTGATCCCCTGCAAGTGGAGTTACAGATGGTTGTTAGCCACCATGTGGGTGCTGGGAATTGAGCCAGGTCCTCTGGAAGAACATCAAATGTTCTTAACTACTGAGCCATCTCTTCAGCTCCAAGAACTTTCTTTTTGTTTTTGAGGCAGGGTCTCATATAGCCCAGGCAGGCCCCCAACTCCATACATAGCTGGGGATGACCTGGAACTCCTGATCTTCCTCCACCTCCATAGCGCTGGGATGATAGGCATGCATCGCCATGCTCAGCAAGGAACTCAGTTTTTCTAAGCAATTTAAATTCATTAAATTCCTCCTAAGAACCCAAACCCACAACTCTGCCAAGTTGCAACTGAGGGGTGAGTTGGGAGGCAAGTGGTTAATATGCCGTCTCACTACTAGGAGGAAGCACTGAGATCTGAGAGTGACATATGGAGCAGGCTGATGCTACCACTGTTTCAGGGGCTAGAGATACAGCTCAGTGGTAATGTGTCTAGCATTCATGGGTCCCATAGTTCACCATTATCTAGATGCTTCAGTATCGGGAGTGACATTTTTTTTGAGAAAAATCTAGGCCTATTTGAAATTCTAAGAATTCATAAGGACTTGACACAGCTTTTCTGTATTCAGGAGAGGAAATATTCTATACATTAAAAAATTCATAATTTCGGCCATGGTGCTGAACACCTATAATCCTAGCACTTGGGAAGCTGAGACAGGACTGCCTTGAGTTCCAGGATAGCCTGGGCAACAGAGGGTGATCCTGTCTCAGAAAACAACAGCAAAAATAAACAACAAAAAAACCAGGGATGGGACTGTAGCTAAGTTGGTAAAGTGCTTGCCTAGGTTACGTGAAGTTCTGGGTTTGAACCTAGCATTGCCTAAAATGGGAGTGGTACTGCATGTCTGTAATCCTTTGGTTTATGTGTGTACATGTGTGTCTGCATGTGAGGGAGGGCAGTGGTAAAGGGCAGAAGCATCAGATCCCCTGGAGCTGATTGTGAGCCACCCAACATGGGTGCTGGGAACCAAACTTGGTCCTCTGCAAGAGCAGAGTATACTCTTAACTGCTAAGCCATTTCTCTAGCCCCATTAAAAAGCAAATTTTTTAAATTATGAAGATTAATATAACAGGAACTCACGTGCCTACCATTCGGATTTAACAAATACTTAAAGTTATATTTTCTTCAGCTCTTTGGGGTTTATTTATTTGTTTATTTTTTTGTCTTTTTGAGACAGGGTCTTCCTGTAGCTCCAGCTGGCCTGGAACTCACTATGTAGACCAGGCTGGCCTTGAACTCACAGAGATCCACCTGCCTCTGCCTCCCAAGTGCTGGGACTAAAGGCATGTGCCACCATGCCCGGCTTATGTATAATCATTGTATATACTGTCCTTCCACATATTTGTAAAATAAGTACTGATGGAGCTCCTACTGAGTCACAATCCCTGGGTTAGCAGAGCACATTATCAAAGTGCAAGAGGAAGCTCTTTGTCTGAGAAGCTCACATTGTAGAGAAGAGACTGTGGGACTGAACCCATCACTGCAGAGTCCACAAAGTAATCACCTTCCTTGGAGCCTGCTTCTGTATCAGACAGTCAGCCCTTCTCTGGCTGTCCGCCATCGCCAGCCTCTCAGTTACATCGGCTCTGTTGGATTAGCAGACAAGGGACCCCACCGTCTTCCCACATGCCTCTGTGCTGGCTGCCCCAGGCTTCAGCCCCTCACTCTCCACAGTTGGTCTCCCCAAGAATCCTCTCCTGCACAGAGTCCAGCACTGCCCAAGGCATCCACTGGAGGCAGGCCATCTGCACTCACGCTGGAGGGCCTGCCAGCTTGGCCTCCTCTAGGCCCTCAATGGCCTGGCCCTGTTCATCTATAGGACAGGCTCTGCCTTCACCTTCTCTGTCACACTTCCAGTTCAGGGTCCTGCCTGCCCCTTCCTGGATCTTGTATTTTCCCTCCCATGCCTCAGACTCTTATCAGGAAGCCTGCAGGGCTCTTCTGTCTGACCTCCCCACACCTGCCAATCAGTCTTCTAGCCTGGGCTTCCAGTGTCCTGATTCCTTTAAATGGATTGGGGTAGTCTACTGCTCCCCAATAGGGTGAACACTCAAGACTCAGCCAGCCACCTTCTCCAGAAGACTCCCACTCAGACAGAATGAGCAATTCCACTCTCTACCTTCCCACAGCCACCATCTGCAAGAAAGCACAGTAAGTGTCCTGGTGGCTTAGCTTTGCCTGCTCCCTGCCAGTCCCAGAAGGTACAGGCTGTGTCTGGTTCTTTTTTATGTCTGTCCTACACCTCCCCCAGATAAAGCACTATCTCCCCTTGGTTAATGGAAGAACGGCAGAAAGAAACAGAATTCCTCCCAGCGTTCGCTTATCTGTAAAACGAGGGGCCTTGGGGTTAGGGAACCGGGGAACTGGTGGTTAGGGGCAATGAGTGGAAAGAGCTTTTTGTTTTAAGATAGGCAAGGCTCAAACTTACCACGTACCTGAGAATGACCATGGGCTGATCCTCCTGTCTTCACCTCCCCAGTGGTAGGATTACAGGTGTGTGCCACCACACTTAGTTTATGTGGTGCTGGGGTGGATCCTATGGCTTCATACACGCTAGGCAAACACTCTACCAACTGAGCTACATCCCCAGTTCAGAAAGTGCTATTAAGTGTTCAATGATCTGAGCATAGTGGTACATGCCTGCAATGCCAGCCACTGGGGAGATGGAGGCAGAGGATGAGGATTTCAGGATCATCCTTGGCTACATAGGGAGTTTGCAATTAGTCTGTGATTAAAAACAAAAACAAAAACAAGAAAAGCATGGGCCTTCAAGACGAGAATTTGGAATGGAAGTCTCCCTGTTCCACTTTCTGGGTTTTGTCTGGCTTTCTTCTGCTTTCTTTTTTCTTTTCTTTTCTTTTCTTTTCTTTTCTTTTCGAGATAAGGTCTTTTTATGTAGACTAGGATAGCCTTGAACTCACAGAGAGCTCCTGCCTCTGCCTCCTGGTTGCTGGAATTAAAGGCACGTGCCACTACGCCCAGCCTCCCTGTTTTAATCTTGAGGGGAGACAGTTGCCTTCCCATCCCAGCAGGTAAAGGGTACCAGCATCCATTTGTCCAAACCTTCTGTTCTAGCCCACTGGTTCCAAGCTGAAAATACTCCCCAGTGATGCTTTTTTACAATCCCTTTAAAATAGAAATGCAACTAGGTGGCCATTGCCCAAGGGTCACTTAGTAAGAGATATTTTTCAGACTCTCTGGATAGTCCAACAAGTACCCATGAACACATCCATGGATAAACCAACATGCACACAGATGAAAGAAGCCACCATCAAAGCACCTGCCACACGCCAACACCTTCACCTTATACCAGATATTCCTTACCCATGCACAGATTCAATCAGCAAGAAGCCATAGAAGACAGGACCTCCCCCCACCAGCTCCCAGTGGGGACCCCAAGCCCAGGACTGTGATATTTACTCTGAACCGCAGAGTGGCGTGTGAACCTGGCCTTGCAAACTGCAAAGCCTGCATTCTTCGCACCGCCCCACCTGCTCGATGTGCACCTAGGGGGCGGTCCATGAGCAGTCACTGCAAAAAATACACACACACACACACACACACAAACACACACACATATATCCACATGCACATACTGACCAGTGAGTAGCCTCCCAAGGCTGCAGGACACAGGCTTCTCTGCAGGTCCCTCTGGGTCTCCTCCTGGGTGCTGAGTAGTTCCAGGTACAGACTCCTTTTTGGTCAAACCAGTCACTCCTGCTTCAGAGAGAACAGTGAGTGATCCCTGAGCTGATCTTGCCTCATCCTGGGAGTGAGGGCTCTCAATGACATCTCTGCCCGGCTGTATCAGAGAAAGTGGGAGGAGGGCGGTGGAACATTGAAGGCCAAGGGCATGAGTACATGGTGGGAGGCCACAGTGACTGCTGTTAACCAAGTCAGGCCCAAGAGGGGGGACCGAGTACTGTGTGTGCCTGTGGCCCAGGGAGACTCTAGGGAGGACAAGGCTGTTTTTCACAGGCTGAGGCTAATCTCACAACAATAACAATCACAGTAACACAGCCAGTGTCAGAAGTGGCTCTTGGAGCTTTACAGATAAGATGCCATTTCAAAAAAAAGATGCCATTTCATCTTCATTCCCACCTGGTAGGGAAAGTACAACCATTGTGCCCATTGTACAGATGAGGAAACAGGCTCATGCAGAGAGGAACCTCACCTAAGCTCACAAGGCTAATGACAAAAGCCACACTAGGACGCAGGCTGGGGTCTGTGACTGTACAGTTCCTTCTCCATAAATCCTCCTCAGATTGTATCCATTGATTGCGAACAGCAGAGATGACCTGAATTAGTGTGTGTCTCTGACAAGAAACCCACCCAGGCTAAGGAGCGTTCAGCCAGAAGAGCACTTGCCCTGGGCCCTGACCCTGACTCCTACATTCGGTGCCTTTGGCCACACTCTGAACTTGGCTCTTCAGTTCATCCTTAATTACATTTACAGAATCGACAAGGAACTCTTGTTCCCTTGGTTGTTTACAAATGGTCCTGTGTGGGAGGTGGGCTTAGGAAGTGGTAGAGGGTCAGGATCATTTACTTACTGACTCATCCCTCTCTGACTATCCTTTGAGTCAAGTGTAAGAGTTGTTATCTGGAAGATAAATGCTATTGCCTCTACACTAATATAAAATACCTGCCCCTTTCCCTCTCTCCTGACTTCCAAGTTCATCCCTGGATAAGATAATAAAACATTACTGTCCCCAGCAGACAGCCCCACAAATAACAGGCTACAACCCAGACTTAGAATAACCCATAAGAGCCCTTGACCTTCCATGGGGTGAGGACATAGCTCAGTTGGTGATGTGCTTGCCTAGCATATACAAGCTCTGGGTTCAATCTCCAGTGCTGCATAAACTGGGCCTGGTGGTGCCATTTGTAATCCCACCACTTGGGAGATGGAGGCTGGAGGATCAGAAGTTCAAGGTCATTGTTAGCTACGTATGGAATTTGAGGCCAGCCTGGGTTATATGAGACCCTGTCTCAAAATATAAAAAATAAAAAATTAAATAGGAGCTGGTGAGATGGCTCAGTGGCTAAGTGGGTAAAGGTCCTTACTTTCTGCCAAGCCCGACGACCCGAGTTCAATTCCCAGGACCCACATGGTGAAGGGAGAAAGGTAATCCCCAAAAGTTGTCTTCCAACATCCACAAATGCACTGTGGGCACACACACACAAAGTAAATAAATGTAATAAAACAGAATAAACGAAGTTAAATCTCTTGCCCTTCAAGCCACTGGGGATTCAGAATGGCGTGAGCTTCTCCATAGAGAAAGGCTGCATGACTCAGACATGGTCCCTCGAGTTCTTGGGCTATTTTGTCAGACAACAGGCTCTCATGCTGAAAACCCTGTAGCTTTCACCCACTGGCATTCATTTCCTTCCACATGACAACCTGTCAGGTTTAAAAGTTGTACTCAAAGCCTCATGGATCCAGGGGCTGGAGAGACGACTCAGCAGTTAAGAGCACTGGCTTCTCTTGCAGAGGACCTGGGTTCTATTGCCAGCACTCACACGGTGGCTAACAACTGTTCCTAACTCCAGTTCCAGGGGATCTGACCCCGTCTTCTGACCTGTACAGGTATTGTACTACAGGGTGTACTTACACACATGCAGGTAATATACTCATATACATAAAATAAAAATAATAACTAAAATATAAAAAAACAGTTCATGAGCTGGGCGTGGTGGCACATGCCTTTAATCCCAGCATTTGGGAGGCAGAGGCAGGTGGATCTTTGTGAGTTCGAGGCCAGCCTGGTCTACATAGCGAGTTCCAGGACAGCTGGGGCTACAGGAAGATCCTGTCTCAGAAAGAAAAAAAACAAACCAAAAAAACAGTTCTTGGATCCATCCAACAATTACCTTGGTGATCAGCATGGGTGGCAATTCTACCTCTGTCCAGCAGGTGGCAATAGCAGTTAGCGGTAGGTTAGTAAATAAGCCTGCCAACCCAGACTCTTAGGAAGGTTTTCTGCTCTGGAAAACTGCAGTGGTATGTTCTCTGACAATTTTATCCCCTGGGTTAAATATTTTCAGCTTCTCAAACAATTCTCAAGGCCTATTAGGAGCACCAGAGGGCCAGAGGAAACCTACAGCGTTCAGAATGGCTCTTTGATACTCAGACCTGTGCCTGAAATTTACTATTCCTACCTGGGCTGCCTTACCCAATATTTTTCACCTCTTGCTTTTCTGACCTGTTAAAATAGAGCTTTTCCATAGGACTGTTGTGAGAATTAGATGAGATAAAAAACGTAATCGGAAGGGCTGGGCATGGTGGTGAGCGCCTTTAATCCCAGCACTCAGGAAGCAGAGATAGGTGAGCTCAAAGTCAGCCTGGTTTCCATAGCCATCTGAGGCTACAGGGAGACCTTGTCTCAAAAAAGGGCTGGAGAGATGGCTCAGCGGTTAAAAGCACTGACTTCTTTTGCAGGGGACCCAGCTTCAATTCCCAGCACCCACATGGTGGCTACGAACTGTCCTTAGCTCCAGTTCCAGGGGAATCCGAAGCCCTCTTCTGACCTACACGACATTGCACGACACGGGTGCACTCACGTACATGCAGGTAATACACTCATACACATAAAAATAATAAATAAAAAAATTTTTTTTGTCTTTTTGAGACAGGGTCTCCTTGTAGCCCCAGCTGTCCTGGAACTCACTATGTAGACCAGGCTGGCCTCAAACTCACAAAGATCTGCCTGCCTCTGCTTCCCAAGTGCTGGGATTAAAGGCCTGTGTCAACATGCCCGGCAATAAATAAAATATTTTTTAAAAAGACCAAAAAAAAAAAAAGGTAGCCAGGTGTATAGGTACACATATAACCTCAGAACTAAGGAGGCGAGGAGGTAGTGTGGGCCACGATGCCTGGCTATTTTATTAAAGTAATTAATTAATTAATTAGTCTGTGTGTGTGTGTGTGTGTGTGTGTGTGTGTGTGTATAGGCCAACCTTGGGTGTCATTTCTCTTGTGCCTGTTTTTTTGTGACAGGGTCTCTCACTAGTGTGAAATTCACCAACTAGTTTAGACTAGCACGCCTGGCCCATCCGCAGCTTTTTACACAGGTGCTAAGAATCAAATTGAACTCAGGTGTTCATGCTTGTGTGACAAGGATTTTGCTGACTAAGCCATCTCCCTCGTACACTTAAAAAACAAAACAAAAAAACCAGGCAGCCGAGCATGGTGGTACATTCTTACCATCCCAGTTACCCCAGAAGCTGAATCAGGATTGCTGCAAGTTTGAACCCAGCCTCGTCTTACTATGTAGCCCAGGCTAACCTTGTACTCAACCTCCTACCTCAGATTCCCTAGTGCTGAGATTACAGGCCTATTCACTGTACATGACATGGTCTCGATTTTGGGTCCTGCCTCTCCCTCGGCCTTTCTGGGGGATGAGACTTTCCTTAAAAAGCACTTGCTATTAATGACAGAGCTAAAAACAAACAAACAAACAAAAAAAAACTCGCTAGAGCGTCTGGATAGAGAAGGTGGGCCAGGCAGCCAGTGCCCTGTAATCTGGGCATGCTGCTCTTTCTTGGAGCCTGATTGTTCCACTCTATGGTCTCATCACCGTGCCTGTCCTTGGGGCCACCGTAGAAACCCTGACAATGGGAGCCTTGGTGTGGAAGGGAAGGTTCTGGATTCAATTCTTACCTTTGTTACTTGCTGTGGGACTGTGAGCAAGTCTCTTGTTCTGTCCAGCCTGCAGTCTTCTCTTCTAGAAAATGGTCAGCTGGGACCCAGTGAGTTCCCTCTCAGCCTCCTTCTACCTTGGGACGTGTGGTTCGGGACGTGGGCCCTCACACTCTCCAGGCTGGGTTGCCTCCCACACCCTCCATTCCAAAAGGCGCACGCCTCCTCTTTCCTGCCCAAGCTAGGGCCTGGCAGGGCTGGACAGCAGAGAGAACAGGGAGAGACCAATCCCAGCCGCCCATGGTGAGTGCTGGCCAACTGCCAGCCACAATAGCCTCGAGATACAGAGGGGCATTTGTCTGGGGACCTGCAGCCTCATGTAAACCTGTGCTTTGGTCCTGGCAAGCCACCCCTTTTCCTCCCCACCCTCTCTGCCCACAGTGCCAGCCCCCAGCTTGGTCTGAGGTGGGATGGGAATGCAGCACAGAACCCTCCATGGGGCTGGGAGCCTGAGCAAGGAAAGGGGTGGGAAGAAAGCCAGGGAGCCATCTGTGCAGGGTGCAGCAGTGAGGGTCATGGTGAGGACAGAGGGAGACAGGAAAGGCTCTGAATGTGGCCAGAGTCAGCCAAAAGGGTCAGGGGCTGATTCCTGATGCCCTCACTGGCTAGTCAAGGGACTGTGGACACAGAACTTTCTTCTGTCCAGGCCTTGGTCTCCTCACCTGTAAAATGGGATGACTGTCTTGCCCTCAGGCTGTGAGGACTCTACCAAATAAAGTAACTTTGTGAATGCCCAGTGGGGTACAATAAAGAAGGCAAAGTTTGGGCCGAGGTGGACCTAGGTCCAAATTCCATCTGTCAGGCTGGGTGTGCAGCTCAGTGGGTAGAATGCTTGCCTAGCATACATGAAGCCCTGGGTCTGATCCTCAGCACTGCATAAACTAGGCATAGTGGTGTACACCTGTAATCCCTGTACTTGGGAGGTGGAGGTTGAAGAGGCAGGAGTTTAAGGTCGTTCTTGGCTACACAGCAAGTTTGAGGCCAGCCTGGGCTACATGAGACCCCTGTGTCAACAAAACAAAATTCTGTCTCAGAAAAATAAGGCTGTCTGCATGTATGTAGACTATGTGCAATGCCCAAGGAGTCCAGAAGAGGGCATTGGATCACCTGGAACTGGAGTTACAGCAGCTGCCATGTGGGTGCTGGGAACTGAACCCTCATCCTTTGCAAGAGCAGCCGGTGTTGTTAACTGCTGAGCCATCTCTCTAGTTCCTTCACTTTCTCCTTTTTAATTAGTCCAGGATCTCCACCCATAGGGTGGTGCCAGCCACTTTTAGGGTGAGTCTTCCCACCTCAGTTAACCCAACCTAGATAATCTCTTGAAGTCTAGCCCAGAGGCTTGTCTCTAGGATGATTCTAGATCCTGTCAAGTTTGAAATATTAACCATCACAGGTTCTAAGGACTTTTTAGTTTTTAATGAGGGGGGGAGCATTTGTCCAACTTAAAAATTGTCCCTGTATTTTGTTTTATTTATTTTAGTTTTTTAGCTTTTGCTTTTTAAAAAAACTTCTTTTTTGGTCTTTTTGAGGCAGGCTCAGCTCCAGCTGGCTGGAACTTGCTATGTAGACCAGGCTGGCCTCAAACTCACAGAGATCCACCTGCCTCTGCCTCCTGAGTGCTGAGACTAAAGGCATGCACCACCACGCCCGGCATTTAAAAAAACATTTTAAGTGGGCATGGTGGTGCACGCCTTTAACCCCAGCTTTAATGGAGGCCAGCTTGGTCTCTATTAGTGAATCCAGGCCAGCTGCAGCTACAGGGAGACCTTGTCTCAAAAAGACCAAAAAAATTTTTTTTATTTATTGTTTTTATTTTATGTATATGAATGTTTTGCCTGCATGTATTAAGTGCACCCGTGTTGTGCAATGCCCACAGAGGTCAGAGGAGGGCATCAGATTTCCTGGATAGATGGTTGTTAGCTGCCATGTGGGTGCTGGGACTTGAACCTGGGTCTTCTGGAAGAACATCAAGTGTTCTTAACTGCTGAGCCATCTCTCCCAGCCTCCTGAGTGCTGAGATTAGAGGTGTGAGTCCCTACTCTGGTGATTCACCATGTGGTGGTTTGAATGAAAATGTCCCCCATAGGCTCCAAGTATTTGGACATTTTGTCCCCAGATGATGGTGCTGTTTTGGGAGGTTTTAGAAGGTGTGGCTATCCTGGAGGAAGCACGTCACTGGGGTGGGCTTACAGACTTCTTAAGCCTTGCCAGATCTCCAGTTGTTCTCTTGCTTCCTGTGCCTGCATGATGATGTGAGAGCTTAGCTTCTGCTGCTCCTGCTCCAGCCACCTCCAGCCACCATGCCTCCCTGCTATGACCAACTGTAATTCCCCTGGAACCATAAGATCAAATAAACCCTTCTTTAAATTGCTTTGGTCAGTGTTTCTAGCACAGCAACAGAAAAGTGACTAATATATACCACTTCCAATTTTAAAATAAACTACAATCTCATTAGAGGGCCTTCTAAACACTGTGTCTGGTGGCCCTCACATTGGTTCAGAATTGTCTATGCCAACCTGCCTGGGTACCATCTCCAAGGTCTGCCAGACTGTATCTTTGTTTCTGAGGACCTACCACAGAGCTGAGCTCAGGGTCCTGGGACCTGGTGCCTCACCTCTGCAGAGCAGAGCTCAGGGGCTCCTGTTGGTGAGAAATATTCTCTCTTCAGTGTGGCATAATTCTGTTCCCACAGGCTGACCTGGGCCTCAGGAACCTCAGCATGGAGGCTGGGGGCATCCAGGTGTGTCCCTAGACAGGGCCTCGTGTTTGAGCTAGCCTGACTCTCCACAAGCCTGGGTGGGGGCGGTGAGCACTCCCCAAACTAACCGTTCCTTTCAGTCACTTCCTCTATGACAGCTCTGTGTCACACCCCAGTCTACTTTACACCCAAGGAAACAGGCTGAGAGGCCGTGTAGCCCTAATCACAGGTATCGGGATAAGACCCAGATCCCACCTTCTGCCTTCAGAAACTTGGAAGAGACTCTGAGGTATGCAGAGCCCTGGGCAAGTATGCAGGGCACAGGGAGGCTGTGGAAGATGTCCTGGGTGTGCCAGGGCACTGAGGAGGGGTGGGCTGTCAGTCATTTCCAGGCCCTTCATGTCCCCATTTGGCCAGAGTGTGGTTCAGGAGGACAGTTTCTAAACAAGCTCACAAGGACCTTGTCTCCTCACCAAGCAGCTCAGAGCCGTGTCTGTTTACTATAAACCACAGCAGCTGCAGAGTACAGCCCAACTGTGCCCATTCGGGGACCCCCTGAGCACCCGGGAGAGAGCTCAGTCACCTCGGCGAAAAAAAGCAAAACAGAACAGCAATGATTATGTTCATATCCAGACTCCAAAGCGTCTTACAAAAGACACTGGAGAAAAGCACGTGCATCTCTGAAATGCTGATGAAGAGACTTTGCAACCAACTTTCTGGGTCTTATTTGTGTTCCTTTAGAAGTGTGTAAGGTGGGAGGCCCGGGCCGAAAGTTCACCCCAGGAGCTCAACTCCACCTCCAAATCCCAGCCAGTGGTATAGGGTGTGAACCCTGAAGGTGGCCTGTCTACTCCAGAGTAGAGAGGATGGGAAGCCAGCTCTACTAGAAACCCACAGGCTGCCCAGCCACCCCAGAGAACTTTCTAGAAATAAATCTGACCATGCTGCCTTTGCCTTGACCTTTGATGACCTCTTACCTACTTAGGAGGCCTGTCACCACCCAGGAGCATCTAGACTTATACTCTCTGAGATGGCAGGCATTTGCCCCACAAGGCTATGGAGCGTGTGTGTGTGGTGGGGCTATATGGGTGCAGGGGTATGTGTATATATATGCATGTACATATGTGTACATGTGTCTGTATGTGTATATATATGCATGTGCATATGTGTACATGTGTCTGTATGTGTATATATGTGTGTGTATGCATATCAGTATCTCTATACACCTGCCTGGGAACAGGCTCCATCTCTTCTGACAGGTAGGGCCTCCCTCCGCTCTGAGCGCCCCATCCCTCCCCACTGTGCAGCCTTGACAATCTTTACAACTCATTGGTGCAGGATCTGGAGACCATAGTTCTCTGCCACCTATCTCCTCCCTGTCTTAGTTCAGCCAGACCTGCTCCTCTCAGCCCTGCCTCAGAGCCTTTGCACATGCAGGTCATGATTTCCTCCCATGGTGATGGTGACGCTTCTCATGCATTAACCTAGTGTCCCAAGTCCTCTGACATACATTCACGCAGTTGGCTGTAGTTAGCAACTCCCAGCTCGCAAATGCCTGTGTCCCACACAGGACTCCAAGATCCACGAGTAAGGGCTGTGCAGGGTTTTTTTCTCCCCATCAGAAACCACAGTGCCTCCACTACTTCCGGTGATTACAGGCAGAACACACAGCTGGTGAAATCAGATCAGTTCACTGCCCAGGGAATGAGGCGCAGGCTGCACGGTGCGCCTGCGGGCAATGCTCCCTCCTTCTGCCACCAAAACGAGGTGACTGTGCTCTGGAGCTCAGAGGGGCAGACAGGGATGCAGCTGAGGGTGGGTAGGTGGCTGCTGGAGGGGTCGAGTTGAGTGTGACTTCTAGGCTCTTGGGCCATGGGGTCAGAGCAACTTGGGACTGAGTCTCAATAAATCTGGAAAACTTTCTTGTCCATTGAGCTGTATGGGCCACGTCCCTGTGGAGCACCACTAAACAGAACACATATTCTACTTGTGATGGTCAAACCAGACGTCAGCTGGACTGGATTGAGAGATTCTAGGGCACTGGTGAGGCACACCTCTGGAGGTATCTACAATGGCCTTTCTGGAGACCCTAGATTGTGAAGGCTCTGACAGAACCCATGGATTTGTCCCTTGCCAGTGTGACAAGATGATGATGTTACTGGAGGGCAGCGGGGGTGGGGGCGCAGTGTGACAAGATGATGATGTTACTGGAGGGCAGGGGGGGTGGGGGCGGGGGTGGGGGAAAGCTGGTGGGAAGAAGCTGGCCACTGGAGCATCTTTGAGACTGTGTCTTGCCCTGGCCCGTCTGTGACTCTTTGCTTTGTGTCAATGATAGAGTTGCTCTGCCACATCTTCCCTGTCACAATGGACAGACCCCTCTGAAACCATGAGCCAAAAGAATTCCTCTGTTTTCTCAGGTAGATAGCTGAGGAGTGGTACAGAGTAACTAATAAGCCTCCTGGAATGCATGTGAGGAAACTGAGGCCCAGGAAGTTTGGATTAAGTACTTCATCTGGAGCCCCCAATGGCAGCAAGAGCTGAAGCCTGGGAACCTGACTTCAGAGACTCATCCATAGTTTAAGGCTCAACTGCAAGAACATGTCCAGTGAGTTTTTACCAGGTACCAAGCGTTTCTCTAAAAACTTTACCTATGGGGCTGGAGAAATGGCTCAATGGTTAAGAGCACTGGCTGCTCTTGTAGAAGACCTGGGTTAGGGTCCCAGCACCCACATGGCAGCTAACAACAGTCCATAACTCGATTTCCAGGGGATCCGATGCCCTCTTCTGGCCTCAATGGGAATTGCACCACACGGGTGCACTTTCATACATGCAGGCAAAACACTCATACACATAAATTAAAAATAAATAAAAAAAATTGAACTTTACGTAGAAGTTTTCATTTATGTAGCTCATACTGATACAATTCATTCCATCTTATAAGGACTGTGAGGTAGGTATCATGAGCCCCATCTCACAAGTGAGGAAACCAAGTTCGGAGAGGTTAAATAATTTGCCCGAGGACACAGCTGGTGAAATGGCAGAACCTGGTGGCTCACAGACCAAATAATCCAGAGTTCACACTTTCAGCCATTCAGCTTGGCTCTTCTGCTAACCAATGGGTGTTTATGGAGTGTTTGTAGAGAAAGGAAGACCGATTGGCTGGGCAGAAACGTGGGAAGACTGGAGTGGGGAGGGGATGAACATTCCAGAAGGGAAGTGTAGGATTTGGGGAGTGGATGGTCAATGAGGGACCCAAAGAAGGAGATTAGCAAAGTGCCCAGGGAAGGCCAGCTGGGGATGAGATGTGAGGGAGGTCTTGGGAACTGCTCTGCATTCTCTAGAATCTCTGTGTTAGGGATTCAATGTGAGATGCTTGAAAACCAGGACTGTCAAAAGTCAGCCTGACCCGGCTCTGCTGGGTGGCCTTCAGAAAGTCACTTATCCTCTCTGTGCTTCTGTTTATTTTGCTAAAATGGAGGTGGACATGTATGATGGTTAATTTCAACTGTCAACTTGATGTGATCAAGAATCACCTGAGAGATGGGTATACCTCTTGGGGGATTATCTGGATTAATTTGAGGTAGGAAGACCTACCTGCTGTGGGGGGCATCATTCACTGGGTTGGGATTCTGGACTGTATAAAAGGAGAACATAAGCTGACCACTAGCATTTGTCAGTCTCTACTTCCTGACTGTGGATGCAATGTGACCAGCTGCCTCAGGCTGTCATCAAGACTTCCCCACCATGATGGACTGTACCCTTGAACTGAAGCCAAAATAAATTCTTTCTCCCTCAAGTTGCTCTAACCAGGGTATTTTATTTTATTTTTATTTTTTGATCTTTTTGAGATAGGGTCTCCCTATAGACATAGCTGGCCTGCATTCACTATGGAGACCAGGCTGGCCTTGAACTCACAGAGATCCGCCTGCCTCTGCCTCCCCAGTGCTGGAACTAAAGGCTTGTGCCACCACGCTCAGAATAAACCAGGGCATTTTATCATAGCAACAGGAAAATAAGACAATTAGGCTTTGTTGCTTGAATAAAACGAAATATAAATATAGAAAGCCCTGGTGATAGCTGACATAAGGCAGCACTGAACAGATGTTGTTTCTCTCCCCCCCAACACCTTTTGGAAGATCTCTCCGCACCCCCAGCTATCATTCCATTCAGGACACAATCAGGGCTGGGGAGATGGCTGAATCTGTAAAGCACTTGCCTAGAAAGCATAAGGACCTGAGTTCAAATCCTCAGAACCTGGGTGGCGCATGTCTGTAACCATGGAAATAGTGAGACGTAACCATGGAAATGGTGAGACTGGAGGATTCCTGGAAGCTCCTGGGCCAGCTAGGGTTTGGTGTTGCCTATGTGGTGAGGTTTGAGGCTGATGAGAGACCTTGCCCAAACAAAAGGTGTGGAAGACACCTGAGGACCCATGGTTGTCCTCTGACCCCTCCTCAACACATACACACATACACTCACATGCAAATAAAAAAAGAAAATCAGCTCAGGCTCTAAGGTGAGGGAGGAGGGAAATGTCAAGCTATCCAGGTTCAAAATATGTCCAAGACTAAGAAGAAAAAAGAATAATTTAATTTATTTCCTTCTCCTTCCTGCCCTGTCAACTTAGACTTATATAACTGAACTTCTCCTAGAAGTATCCTGGGTTGGCGGCAACATCAATAAATAGTCCCTGTTCTCCCTGCCCCAGGGCCCAGGTTCTGAGCAAACACAGCAGCCTGAGAGGGAGGGTAGACAAGGAGGAAGTGGGTGAGGATGGAGCTACAAGCTGCCCATCCCGCCAAGAGAGACAGATGTGGCACTCGTAGGGCCTAGTTAGCTGACAGGTTTCAAGCAGTGTGGCCTGGGAGGAGACAGCGGCAGGGTCAAGAGGGAAGTCCTGTGAGGCCCAGCGTCTCTCCTGCCCCTCCACCCACTCAGCACCCACCACATTCACAACTGGGCTCTTTGGGAGCACTGGATTTTCCCAGCAGGGTGTCGCCCTGGAGCGTTCTGCCTTCTGTTCCCCATACCCTGGTGTGTGGTGAGGAGGGCAGAAGACAACTTTAGAATTGGGCTTGGGTTCGAATTCTGATCTAGTTATGTTCTAGTTGTGGCCTCTCTCAACTTGTCCACCACTGTCAGCTGGCTTGTTCCTTGTGACATCAGAGAGGCCAACTCTGAACAGCACATGCTAATGGCTTAGCCTTATTGTGGATGCCAAGCCCAGGTGGGGTTTTGCCACCTAAGTCACTTAGGCACACTGACACCTAGGGGCTGAGCCACAGGGGCTGGAAGAAGCTCCAAGCTCCCACTCCAGTTAGAAGCCAGTCTCCCCTGGGAATCTTCTCTACTTTCCCCAGGTCCCCTCTTGAAGCATCTGGCACGTGAACATGCCAGGCCTCTGCTGCTGTCTTAGATGGTCACCATCTTGCAGAACCCTTGTTTTGGAAGGTTGTATGGCGAGCTGAGCCTTGCGGATACCCTCAGAGGGGCTAGCTCTGACAAGGATGAGTCCCTGAGCTCAGGTAACAGCCAGCAGCGCCCCTTTCTCAGTGTTGCAGGAGGGTAACCCACAACCTCAGATGCCTAAGCTCCCACTTTGCCTGGACTCCAAGTATATTCTTCCAGTTAAAAACCAGGATATTGGAGCTGGGTGTGATGGCATCATATGATTGTAGTCCCAGCACTTGGGAGATGGGGACATCTTTGGCTACATAGCTACATAGCCATAGACAAGGCTATGTGAGACCCCGCCTTCAAAAAAATAAAAATAAAAGCAGGTTACTGCAGTAATCCTGGTGACACAGGCAACCTGGCTTGGTACTGGCACACATCAGCTTCCATGTCCCTGGATGGAGCCTGACTACATCATGTCCTTGATTTAATAGCTCTACAACCTGTCATTCCTATGTGATGAATTAGGCCACCTGGTTCCCAGTGTTCATGAAGCATCCAGGTGTTCCAATATTTAAGAGATTTAGACATATAAAATACCCAAAGTTGTGGTGAAATGCCTGTAATCCCTGAACTTGGAAGGATATCAGGTTCAAGGCTAGCCTCTGCTACATAGTGAGAGCTTGTCTCAAAGAAAGAAAGATCTGGGGGAGGGGGGGTTGCTGGAGAGATGGCTCAGCGATTAAGAACACTGGCTGTTCTTGCAGAAGACCCAGGTTCGAATCCCAGCACCCACATGGCAGCTAACAACTGTCTGTAACTCCAGTTCCAGGAGATCCGACGGCTTCTTCTGTCCTCCAAAGAGTACTGCATGACACAGGTGCTCGTACATACATGCAGGCAATATACACATGTACACAAAATAAAACTAATAAATAAAATATTAAAAAAAAAGAACGATCTGGGTATGTAGCTTAGTTGGCAGAAGGCCTGCTTAGCAAGCACAAGGCCCTGGTTCCATCCCCAGCACCACTGAAACCAGGCTTGGTGGTGCATACCTGTAATCCCAGCACTCTAAAGGCAAAGGCAGGAGGAGGATTGAGGGTCAGGAGTTCAAGGTTACAGAGCCTGGGGTACATGAGAGCCTGCCTCAAAGAAACCTAAACACCCTCCTCCCTGAAGTTTGGAAGACCACTTCTGTTTCCCACACTGCAGCAGGATTGGCACCTGGCCCTCCATATTGCAGTTGACTGCATTTTCTTTTATCATTTAAGTATTTCCTCCCATTGTGTTCTCAGCGTGGGTCCTTGTGTGTCACCTTCTGAGGTTTTATTAGTGTTTGCCTAGGAATGTTTCTGTGATGAGCTCATGGTTTGGCTGGCCTTAGGGTTCTGGATAGAAAGGTTCTTTTCTTTCAATTCCAATGACACCGCTGCCTCACTTCCTTAACCGAGTGTGGTCGGTGTGATCCTGGCCTTTGTGACATCTCTGTTCTTCCTCTTTGTCTTCCACGTTTTTATTTTTATTTTTTGGTATTTTTGAGACAGGGTCTCCCTGTAGCTCCAGCTGACCTGGAACTCACTATGTAGACCAGGCTGGCCTTAAACTCACAGAGATCCGCCTGCCTCTGCCTCCTGAGTTTAAGAAAAATTGATTTATTTTTATTTTTTATGTGAATGAGTGTTTTGTCTGCATGTATGTAAGTGCACTCGTGCCGTGTGGTGTCCATGGAGGCCAGAAGAAGGCATCAGATCCCCTGTAACTGGAGTTACTGATGGTTGTTAGCCACCATGTGGGTGCTGGGAACCAGATTTAGGTCCTCTGCAAGAGCAGCTAGTACTCTTAGTCACTGAGCCATCTCTCCAGTCCTTATTTTTTTTTTTTTAAGACAGGTTTTCATGTAGTTCAGACTGGTCTTGAACTCTCTACACATAGCTGAGAATGACCTTGAACTTCTCAGTCTCCTTTCCTCCATCTCCCAAGTGCTGGGATGATAGTTGTGCACCACCACACCCCAGCATCTCTCACCTTTAGTATAATTGTCATGCTTTCCCTTAAAATCTGGGTCTGTCTCTTCAGTGATTTTGCTTTGTGTGTGGCTTGATTTTCTGTCTTTCCTTCACAGCAGTTAGGCTTCTTGGATGTGATTATGGTCTGGGTCTGAAATGTCCCCCACAAGCTCATGTATTTGAACACATGGTCCCAAGAGATGGCACTGTTTTGGGAGGTTGTGGAACCTTGGGGAGGGGTGAATTCCAGCTGATGGCAGTGAGTCTGTGGGGTGGGCCTAGAAGGCTATAGCCACCTCTGGTTCTATGGAGCTCTTTGCTTCCCAATTCCAAGATGTGAGCAAACTGCTCCCCAAGCTGCTACCAGCACAGAAAAAGCTTCCCCAGCTGCCAAGCCTTCCCCACTGTTAGGCAGCTAGACAGCTATTAACAGCCCCGGCAGCCGCAGAAGATGGCCCCTCCTTCATGATCCACTTTTGATCCCACCTCCCATTCCCCTCCTTAGTATTTAAGTTCCCTTATGAGGATTGGGGAGATGGTTCAGCAGTTAAGAGCATTAGCTTTTCTTGCAGAGGACCTGGGTTTGGTTCCCAGCACCCACATGGTGGCTCACAACTGTCTGTAACTCCAGTTCCAGGGGATCCGACGCCCTTTTCTGACCTCTGTGGCATTGCATGGCATAGATGCACTTACATGCATGCAGGCGATACACTCATACACATAAAATAAAATAAAAATAATATAAAAAATATTAAAAAAAGAGTTAATCCAGACAGGCCTGCCACTCACCCAGCCAGGAGTCCATCCCCCAGGAAAGGTGATTCACCAGAAGACATGCTAATCGACGGGAGGAATAATTATGCCTTTAATAAGACTGACCCACTGCTACATTGTCGGATAGCACTGTGAAGCCTGCCCATATGTCCTCAGGTACTGTCCTGGGTGATGGGGAGGATGACAGACTCAGGTTCAGGTCCTGGTACCACCCCTTGGAAGCCTGTCTCTGCAGCTGGAGCTGAGTGTCCTGTCCATGGGGTGCCTGAAGCTTCTGGAGGAAATGAGCCCAGGGATGATGCCTGGTTCACTGTAAGTTCTCACATCAGTACTAAGATCAGCAACACTCTGGCTGGGATTAGGGAAGAATGGGGAGTTGCCTCTCAAAGATAACTGAATCTGTCTTTCACCTTCTGGAAAAAACCAGTTACACTTAAGTCTGAAGCTAGAAAGGGGGCTGAGGTGGGACTTCCAGAATGACAGAGGACTGATCGAGCTTGGCTCTTCCAGAAGTTCTGGGCAGAAAGAGGCAGGGCAGCAGGGACAGGGAGCAGACAGAGCAAGTTCCAGTCTCCATAGCAAACCATCAGAACCAGTTTCCCTTCTCTTTCCCTCCTTTCTTTCCTTCCTCTCTCCCTTCTTCCTTGCCCATTTCTTCTTTTTTGCCTTCTTTTCTTGCTAAGGGGCAGCACAGCGCTTCTACAGTCCTGGTGTGGGCTGCCACCTCAGCCCTGCCTCTGGTCTGGAACTTACTATATAGACCAGGTTGGTCTTGAGCTCACTCACAGAGATCAACCTGCCTCTGCCTTTGCCTGTGTGCTAGGACTAAAGGCATACATCATGCCTTAGTACTTCTTGAGGGCCACAAAAAAAATATACATATTTTTTAGAATCCCAAGAAAAAGGGGACTTTCAGGTTGAGGATATTATCTTAATATATTAATGTGATCATAAACTTAATTAAATTTCTTTTTTTAATGGAGGAAGGGCTTCACCAAGGTGAAACTGCCTCAAGCTGGGGAAGTAGGCATGCATCTCTGACTGACTGGACGGCAAGCAGCAAGT
The DNA here is from genome assembly GCF_000622305.1 of Nannospalax galili. Classification (NCBI taxonomy): domain Eukaryota; kingdom Metazoa; phylum Chordata; class Mammalia; order Rodentia; family Spalacidae; genus Nannospalax; species Nannospalax galili. The sequence goes on along the minus strand of NW_008358817.1, from coordinate 64,672 downwards.
GGCTCATCTTTCTGAATCCTCATAGGGACCCAGGGGGATGGCAAGGTCTCCCAGGATGTGGTGGGTGTTTCAGGGCTGAGGAATGGGAAGCAGGTGGATGCCCTCAGCAAACCAGGGTGGTTATCTGCCTGTGTCTAGGACCAGAAAGCAAAAGCCTCAGAACTCTCCATCAGGAGTGAGGGGAGGGTGCAGTGCAGGGGAGTGTCACACAACTGTTTATCACACAACAGACTGAGACCCTAACAGAGAGATGCTTCAAAGCAAGGCCACAGGATTCAGAGGGCTACAAGAAACCTGTCAGTCAGGCAGCAGGAAGGGGTCCCTTAGTTTCCCAGTGCCACAGGCATCACAGACACTAAAGGAGTAGCCCTAGTGACCAAACAGAAGAGGGGTGAACTGTGACAAGAATACAAGAATTTTTATTTATTTGTATATTTATTTTTATTGTTTGAGACAGGGTCTTACTTTGTAGACCAGGCTGGCCTAAAACTCACAGGAATCTTCCTGAGAGCCGGGATTACAGGCATGAGTCACTATACCTGGCCCTGTGTGTGTGTGTGTGTGTGTGTGTGTGTGTGTGTGTGTGTATGATAAAGTCTCCTTGTGTAGCCCATGCTGGTTTTGACATCATGATCCTCCTGCCTCATCCTCCCAAGTGCCAGTATTACAGGCGTATTCCACTGTGGGAAGAATTTTATTTTTTTATTTACTTAAAAATATTTTACTTGTTATTTTTATTTTATGTGTATGAGTGTATTGCCTGCAAGTGTGTAAGTGCACTCATATCATGCAGTGCCCTCAGAGGTCAGAAGAGGGCGTTGGATCCCCTGGAACTAGTTATGAATAGTTGTTAGCTGCCATGTAGGTACTGGGAACTGAACCCAGGTCCTCTGCAAGAGCAGTCAGTGTTCTTAACCCCTGTGCCATCTGTGTATGAGTTTTTTTGCCTGAATGTAAGTGTACCTGTGCAATTCCCTCAAAGGCCAGAAGAGGGTATCAGATCCCCTGGAACTGGAGTTTACAGCCTATTGTGAGCTACCATGTACCCACATGTTCCCTGTTTGGGAACTGAACCTGGTCCTCTGCAAGAGCAGCCAGTGCTCTTAATGGTGGAGCCATCTCCAGCCCCTGTGGGAGGAATTTAAAAACCCTGAGGCGGTATGCCCTAAAGGTTGTCATGGCAGGCCCCAGACACCAGGTTCTCCAAAGGTAACATCGATACTTATTAAGTGACTGCTCTAAACATTACTGTCTCTGGCTAATAAATCAGGAAATGAAGGCTCAGAGACAAACTGTCTTGAACCAGATGCCAGACCCAAGGGCAGAGTGTGGGGTGAGGTCCCTGGTGGTCTCCCCCTCCTTGATGCTGTCACTGCTGCTCAGGAGCAAGGACAGCTGGCTCTCCAGGGCCTACGTGGTTCTCTAAGATGCCTGTGTTCCAACACCACCTATTCTGCTGCCACTGGGCCCCTGGCTTAGGCCCCATCAGCTCAGGTATGCCTGGCCCAGACAGGAGGCCCTCAGAGCAGGCCTGCCTATAGAACAGACCTCTGTTTGTTTCAGAAACAGACACACCCTCTTTTCCTTCCTCAAACCAAGCTGCAGCCTATATGCCTGAGGGCTTCAAACCACCATGAGCAGTTCCAGCTCCACTGCCTCTCAGCCAGCCCCCAGCTATACCTACACTGAGGCAGACTTAGCTTGGCTTCAACCACTCCCTGTCTTCCTGCCTCCTGCTGCCTACCTAGGATCACTGGGAATCAGGAATTCATTTCAGAGCAAGTCACAAGGGATCTATCCTACCAGATCTCAAAGCAAAGAGAGGGATGCTGGGGACAGAGGTAGCATGGGCGTATTCTAGAGGTTCCTGATGGAGATGGGGAAGCTGCTGGGGTGGGGTATGGAGGTCAGCTAGGGAAACCAACACACTACTGCCACATGCTGGGTGCAGGGGCTGTTGCAAAGTGTGCAGTAGAATACAGGTGCTTCTGGGTTTTCCATGCATTTTTGAGACAGGTTCTCACACATCCCAGGCTCTCCTTGAACTCACCGTATAGCCAAAGATGACCTTAGACTCCTGATCCTCCAGCCTTCCGCTAGTTCTAACATTCTATCCTCAGGTCCTGGGGCAGTGAGGTGGGGCCATTATGGTCATTACTTTCTCCCTCTCAGACTTAGGAACAACCACCCAGTGCCCTGGCCCCTCCTGAACAAGGTGTCCAGCAGGGGACCATTATCTGAGAAGAGCCATTGATGTGGTAGAGGAGAAAGTGGAGGTGTCCCATATGTGAGAGGGTGCACCTCCCACATTGGAGGGAAAGACAATTGGAAGGTTTTGTAAGGACCTGCTCCATCAAAGTCCAAAGTGCAGAACCCAGCCTGGAATTCTGCATTCCACAGAACTCTGTGAGCACTGGTGTGAACCTGGCACTCTGGGAGGGTGGCATCTCCCAGCTCCGGCCTATACATCCCCTAGAACCTCAATTCTCCTCTTTAGACCTTTGGTTCTCACATATTTTTAAAAACTTCATTTATTTATAGTTTGTTTTGTATTATATTTTGTTTTGTATTTGTGTTTTGTGTGCATGTATATAAGTGCACCTGTGAGCGGGCGTGGCGGCACATGCCTTTAATCCCAGCACCTGGGAGGCAGAGGCAGGCGGATCTCTGTGAGTTCAAGGCCAGCCTGGTCTACACAGTCAGTTCAAGGTCAGCTGGGGCTTCAGGGAGACCACCCCAAAAAAGACACACAAAAAAAATAGATAAATAAAGTACACCTGTGGAGGTCAGAAGAGGGTGCTGGATCTCCTGGAACTGGAGTTACAGACAGCTGTTAGCCACCATGTAGGTGCTGGGACTCAAACCCTGGCCCTCTGCAAGAGCAGCCAGTGCTCTTAACCACTGAGCCATCTCTCTAGCCCTTCTCACATATTTTTGCTCACTCAGAGTGATGTAAGGCCACCACAGCTGCCTTCAGGTTGCCAGAAAGCTAAAAGCCCCTGATCTTGCTTAGAGCCACCCTACAGACACAGTTCTGTCCTTCCTGAGTCCAGGAGTAGTGATGTGGAGTCAGTGACTGGCCACTAAGGTGTTGCTAAGGAAACAATGATGATGATCACAGAAACCAGGTATTCCTAAAGCCAGGCCACCACCTGTGCTTGGTTCACCCCCGACCCCCACGGGAGCATGGGCCCCAGGAAGTACTTGGCTGCCCCATGCCACCTCCCTTAGGATCCTTACCTGGAGCCCAGCACCTTGCTGGAGCTGGGGTGGCAGTAGTGAAGCAAACAGAGGAGGAGCCTAGTCTGGCAGAAATTAATAGCTTCCATTTACACAGACCTTGTGTGACTTAATTTGTCAGATAAATTGTTTCATTTAACTACAAGAAACTGAACTGCATAGAAATGAAGGGACTTGACCAAGGCCAAGGAAGGATTCCAACCCCCGTACCTCTCAAATCCCTCGACCCCTAGCATCTTCCTCCCACACCCTGGGTTCCCTAATGCAGCCATCTCCCATCTCTTTCCCAACCTTAAGGTACCCAGACATCAAGGAGCACTTTGTTCAACAGCATGCCTGTTGATTTTGCTGGAAGCCTGGGTCTCTCCCGGGGCCTCCATCTCACTAGAGCGCAGACCCCCTGGGGGTGGTGGTGTGTGGGCTTCGCAGAGGGGCCCCAGTTCACAGACCAGGCGAACTCAGGTCTTGAGGGGCTCAAGGCTCCCGGTGGGGAGGCAACAAGAAAACCACCTGCCTTCTCCATGCCCGAGATGTTGAACCCAAATGCAGCCAGACTCGGGGCTTCTTGGTTTGCACCCAGGACCCCTCTGTGCACCCAGGTCTGCAGACTCGGGGAGATACTGGCTTTCCACCCACGCGGCGCGCGGACGTGGACACCCGGCACTCGCTCCCGCAAAGGGGGCGTCAGGTGGGGGCCCCTCGGCGCCACCCAGCGCGGTGCAGGCCTTGTCCCGACCTCCACCTTCCTCTCCGCGGACCTCGGAGCTCCCTACCTGCTCCGCCTACCGCAGACTGCACTCCCCGAGGCTCGGTGACCGCTCGGTCGGCTCGGTGCAGCCAGACTGCCCCGCCCCGCTCCGCCCCGCCCCGCAGGTGGCCCAAGCCCCGCCTCATCCCACCCAGGTGCTCAGGGCCGGGCATTGACAGAGCCGGGCCCCTGAAGGAAGGATGACCACTAGCTGATGGAAGGGCATGGGGACACGTAATTTAGACTGCAGCTGAATGTGAGACCCGGGACCAGACGGCTGCCAGCTCCCAGGTGATGGGAACTCATCAAAGACTTCTCTCTCAACCCAGCACACAGGAGGCAGAGACAAGGGGATTGCTGCAAGTTCAAGACTGGCCAGGACTACAGAGTTCCAGCGAGCTTGAGCTACAGAGTGAGATCCTGTCTCAAAAACAAGGACACAGGGCTGAGCGAGATGGTTCAGTCCGTGAAGTGCTTGCCTTGCAAGCATGGGAACCGTGATTTGGAATCCCCAGAATCTGCTTTAAAAAGCCAGCTGGTTGTGCAAGCTTGTAATCCCAGCACTGGGTAGGCAGAGGCAGGAGGTTCCCCGGGGAAACCAGGTTTAATGAGAGACTGTCTCAAAAAATAAGATGAGAGGCAGTTATGGCTGCTGGGGTGGGGGGAGGAGTCCTATTTCTCAGTGGTGTGGCCACTGGTAAATGGCTTTTGCTCAAGTAAATACTGCTGGTCCCCCACCCATGCTCCAGCAGGCAACCCTAATTAAATGTAGTAGAGGTAAAAATGACTTAAAAGTAGACTGGGACTTAAGACACGGAAAGGGTTCCATGGGAGAGGGAAGAGGACGAGAAAGGGGAGTGGAGGGTGTGCTCAAAGTAACCAAAGTACATGGCATATGTGTCTGAAACTATGAAAGAAAGAAAGAAAAAGGAACACAAACCTCCATTGTTGATCACGCTTTCTGCTTTCCCATGGTCTCCTGGGGGCCCAGAACGCTATTCCTGGCACACAGTAGGCCCTCAACCACATTTATGGAAAGAGAGATCTTGGAAGAATCTTAACACCCCCTCCTTGTTCAAACAGGGAAGCTGAGGCCCAAGAAGCAGAGGTGAGCTACAAGTCACACCGCAGGTGAGTGACAGACCAGTACTGGAGCCAGTTTCAGTTACATCCAGGAAGTGACTGGGTCTGGGCCCAGTGCCTGTGGGATGCTTGTGCTCTGGCCAGTTACTGTCCTCTAGGTATGCAGCCAGGGAAGTGTTCCCTGTATTTTGGTAGGAAACTCATGGTGGTGTTTGTTAACATTTGCTGCTCAAGATGGGTAGTACCATAATTGACTTCTTCACCAAAGACAAGACAGTCTACACTAGGAGACTAGAAATGAGATGCTTCAAGTCCTGGGCGGGTGGGGCCATGCTTATTGGTAGGAGGAGGGAAGTGATCACAACCACACCAAGAGGCAGCTCCCCTCCAAGAGATCAGCTTGCTGGTCCTGTCTTCCGAGATTCTGCTTCTTTTCTTTCCCAAGCTGCCATGCCACACCACGTTAGAAGGAATTCTCATACTCCCGTATGAAGGGATATGGGGACAGGCCCTTTCTCACACAGCCTTCCCCGTAACTAGGGCCAGCCAAGCCTTGGGTGGGACAAGTGTGGAAAGGCTCAGAGTCTTTTATCTGCCACCTTTGTCTTGCATTACGCTGTGTTCATATGGGGTAGGTTCTTTGTTTTTTTTTTTTTTTTTTTTTTTTGTTTTTTTTTTTTTGGTCTTTTTGAGACAGGGTCTCCCTGTAGCCCCAGGGAGACCAGGCTGGCCTTGAACTCGTAGAGATCCACCTGCCTCTGCCTCCTAAGTGCTGGGATTAAAGGCATGTGCCACCACGCCCGGCTTGAGCTAGGTTTTTAAAGAGGTAGCACATGGAAGTCCTCGCCTCTCAGTGAGGTCAGATTGGGTGAGGCACAGGTGATACCCAGCTTCACAGGATGATAACACAGAAGAGAGAACATCTGAGAAGTTATGTGAGGGAAAGAAAAACATCTGCCATGGAACATTCTAGGAGGCAAACACCATGTGTAAGAAGACAGGTGAGTAAGGACATGGGGCTGGGTTCCATGTGTGCCAAGTCCATAACCAGTGTAGTGACCTAAGTGGGGGCCATGAGGGGAGTGTTGAGGTCAGGTAGACAGAGAGCAGATGTGGTGAGGTCTTACCTGCCAGAGTGAGGAGTTCAGTTTCACTCTATGATGGTGGAAAGCCAGGGGAGGGTGAGGAGGAAAATCATAAGCTCCTTTGGCCTATGTCAAGGAGGTATAGAGGGATCTCAGCTGGAAAGTGGTATGGGTGGGAGGTGGCAGGAGGCGGAAAGGAAGTGGTCAGAGCTGGGATATATTCTGGAGGAAGGCAGACAGGAATTGTTGAGAAAAAGTTCAAAGAAGGCTATGTGGTGATCTGGTCACTGATGCACCAATTCATGCCTCCAGCTTTGGAGGCTACTGGAACTAAAATCCCAAGACCTTGTGGATGCTAGGCAGCTGTACTACCACTGAGCTATACCCCAAGCCCTGGGACCAGAATCTGGACCCTTCTCTAGTCAAGAAGGAGGCTTTCAAGTCTCCCCGGTGGCATACTCAAAGTCTTCTCCCAGAGAGGTAGAAAACAAGGACAGGCCTTGTGAGCATGTTCTGTAGAAATACTCATGGCCAGTCTTACTGTGCTTCATAATGCAGGGGCCAGACACATGTGCTCAGGGTCTCCAACTTGGGGGTAGTGTGTACTTACACAGAAAGTGGAAATACCGCTGTGTAAGGCACATACCTGTGCACTGAAATTTGAGGGAAATTTGGTGACATGTAAATTGTGGTGATTTTCTTCATTCTTTTAAATTTATTATTTTAAATATTTTGTTTATTCATTTTGTTTCTTTTTTAAAAAAATATTTTATTTTTTAATTATTTTTATTTTATGTGTATAAGCACATTGCCTGCATGTATGTGAGTGCAGTGCACCTGTGTCGGGCAATGCTGCAGAGGTCAGATGAGGGCTTTGGATTCCCCTGGAACTGGAGTTAAGGAGGGTTTGTAGCCGCCATGTGGATGCTGGGAATCAAACCCGGGTCCTCTGCAAGAGCAGTCAGTGCTCTTAACCACTGAGTCCTCTCTCCAGCCCCTATTTATTTATTTTTATGCCTGAGTGTATTGCCTGCATGCATATAAGAGCACCCGTGTTGTGCAATGCCCACAGAGGTCAGAAGAGGGCGTTGGATCCCCTGGAACTGGAGTTAAGGACAGTTGTTAGCCTTATGGCCATATGGGTGCTGGGAACTGAACCCGGGTCCTCCGGAAGAGCAGCCAGTGCTCTTACCCTCTGAGCCCCAATTTTCTTCATTTTTATTCCTGTAAAGCAGTTTTATAAGTCAGTGAAAATTTTTCATAAAATTACTGATCAACCTCCCCGTGTTTCAGATGTTCCATATGGATTCTATATGCTCTCTATGCTGGGAGATTTTTTTTAAATTTTTTATTAGCATT
>NW_008358817.1:49592-57037 GCF_000622305.1 Nannospalax galili | reverse complement strand
CCTGCCTCTGCCTCCCAAGTGCTGGGATTACAGGCATGCGCCACCACACCCAGCTTCATGCTGGGAGATTTTAAACAGGGAAGAGGGCTGGAGAGAAAGTTTAGTTGGCGGTGCTTGTGTACAAACGTGAGGACCTGCGTCTGGATCCCCAATACCCACATACAAAGTGGGGCACAGTGGCATAGATCTGTAACTCCAACCCTGGGAGGCGGATCCTGGAGGCTTGTTGACCAGCCAATGAAGGTGAAATGATGAACTCTAGGTTCAGTGAGAGACCTTGTCTCAAAAAATTAAGATCAAGGCTGGGCATGGTGGTACACACCTTTAATCCTAGCACTTGGGAGGCAGAAGCAGGTGGATCTCTGTGAGTTCAAGGCCAGCCTGGTCTACATACTGAGTTCCAGGACAGCTGGGGCTACAGGGAGACCCTGTCTCAAAAAGAAAAAAAAAAAAAAAAAAAAAAAAAAAAAATTAAGATCAAGCCGACATGGTGGTGCACTCACAAAAAGGAGAAGGGCTGGGCCTGGTGGTGTACACCTTTAGTCCCAGCACTTGGGAGGCAGAGGGAGATCTCTCTGAGTTCAAGGCCAACCTAGTCTACATAGTGAGTTCTAGGCCAGCTGGGGCTATAGGAAGACCCTGTCTCAAAAAAAAAAAAAAAAAAGAAAAAAGAAAAGAAGAGAAGAGAACTGACTCCCACAAATTGTCCATTGACCTCTACATTCATGATCATGCACACAATAAATAAGAAATAAATAAATAATAAATAAATAAGGTAGAGAGTGATTGAGGAAGACATCCATGATGACCTCTGGTTTCCACAGCACATGCAGGGGTGCACACACTTGCACACACACATATCTTGCATGCATACATCTCTCTCTCTCACACACACACATACATACACATACACACACATATACATACACACACACACACACACACACACACACACACACACACACAAACAGGGAAGAGGAGTTGGAGATGTATCTCAGTGGTAAAACACCCACCTAGCATGGGAGAGTCAATGTGTTATTGTCCCAGCATCAGACATGGTGGTTAAAGGACTAATCATCTAATGAGGGAGGCTGAGGCAGGAAGAGAGACAAAAATTCCAGGCTGTCTTCGGTTACATAGTAAGGTCCTGTTCCCCCCGCCCAAAAAAAAACCTAAAAAGAAGGGTTGGATATAGTGGTGCACACCTTTAATTCCCAGCTCTCAGGAGGCAGAGGCAGATAGATCTCTGAGATCAAGGCCAGCCTGGTCTTCTGCATAGTGAGTAGCTGGCCAGCTGGGGTTACTGGGAGAACCTGTCAACAAAAACAAAAACAGAAGAAGAAAGAGGAAGAGGAGAGAGGAGGGTCAGGAAGGGAATGACTGCTTTCAAAGCACCCAGTGGAAGCACTCAAAATCAGCAAGCTCCTTCCAGGCTTGTTAGCAGAGGATGCCTCAGTGAAGCATACCTCTGAGCACTGAGATGTTTTGTTTTGAGACATGGTCTCATGCATCCCAGGCTGGCTTCGAACTTATCTGATTTATTTGATGCTGGGGATGGAAGCCAGGGATTCTTGAATACTAGACAAGCACCCCACTGAGACACATCCCCAGCCTATCACTGAGGTGTTATGGGTGTTTTTTTGGTCTTTTTGAGACAGGGTCTCCCTGTAGCCCCAGCTGTCCTGAACTCACTATGTAGACCAGGCTGGCCTTGAACTCACAGAGATCCACCTGCCTCTGCCTCCCTCTGCCTCCTGAGTGCTGGGATTAAAGGTGTGTGCCACCACGCCCTGCTAAGGTTGTTTTTTTTTTTGTTTTGTTTTGTTTTTTAATCTCAGTCAGGATTTCCCAGTCTCCAATCTTCCCTCAAAGTCTTAATCTGCTGTTTATGACTTTTGAGATGGTTGCTGGGGAAACCAGCCACATGTCACATAGGATTAAAATGCAATTTCAGTTGGGAGACAGCACAGGGAATCACAAATCCAAAGACACCTAAGTCCACATTGATTAATCCAGTACCAGAAAGCAGGGAAGCCAAGCTTCTAAGAGCAATGACTTTTGAAATCAATTATTTGCTTCTCAGCCAAAGGGGTGGAGGATACAAAAAAGGCCATAAGACTCAGGTAGTGGCTCTTTTTAAAAAATGTTGATTTATTATGATTTGTGTGTATATGTGTTGATTTATTATGATTTGTGTGTATATGTGTTGATTTATTATGATTTGTGTGTATATGTGTTGATTTATTATGATTTGTGTGTATATGTGTTGATTTATTATGATTTGTGTGTATATGTGTTGATTTATTATGATTTGTGTGTATATGTGTTGATTTATTATGATTTGTGTGTATATGTGTTGATTTATTATGATTTGTGTGTATATGTGTTGATTTATTATGATTTGTGTGTATATGTGTTGATTTATTATGATTTGTGTGTATATGTGTTGATTTATTATGATTTGTGTGTATATGTGTTGATTTATTATGATTTGTGTGTATATGTGTTGATTTATTATGATTTGTGTGTATATGTGTTGATTTATTATGATTTGTGTGTATATGTGTTGATTTATTATGATTTGTGTGTATATGTGTTGATTTATTATGATTTGTGTGTATATGTGTTGATTTATTATGATTTGTGTGTATATGTGTTGATTTATTATGATTTGTGTGTATATGTGTTGATTTATTATGATTTGTGTGTATATGTGTTGATTTATTATGATTTGTGTGTATATGTGTTGATTTATTATGATTTGTGTGTATATGTGTTGATTTATTATGATTTGTGTGTATATGTGTTGATTTATTATGATTTGTGTGTATATGTGTTGATTTATTATGATGGCAGGGGCAGTGAGTAGGTGTGCACATGCCGTGGTGCACATACAGAGGTCAGAGGACAACTCTGTTGAGCCAGTTCTTTCGTTCTGCCTTTATGTGGGTTCTGGGGATTGAATTTGGGTCACCAGGCCTGCACAGCAAGTGCTTCACATGCTTAACTACCTCAACAGCCTAGTTCTCAGTTCTTAATTGCTTCCAGGGCACATGGTGCTGTCTTGTCCAGAGCCAGCCCAGGAAATTCCCACAACTGCTTCCTCATTTTTTGCTACATTTTAGGAATTAGCCGCAGCCATTTGCAGATAATGAAAGGAAATATTTCTCTTCCCACAATGGAAGAGAAAAGCTGTGAATTAAGTTTAGCTTTCAGCTATCCACCAAAGTGAGGACCTGAGTCTACTTCTAGAGGATTCTAAGAGCATTTTTCTGGCTGTAGTTAGTCCATTCATAGCCATCTTGGCTGCTGAATCAGGCCCCAGTATTATCAGGGTCACTCTGGGAACCCCAGAGTCGGAGAAGAAAGGTCACAGGAGAATAGACACAATTCAACAGCATCTCTATTTGCTGTGTGACTCTATTTGCTGTGTGACCCCTCTTGGGGTTTTGATTTCCTTGTCCACAATTCATTCATTCAATGAATACTTACGGAGTGCCAGTGGAGAATGAAGGAGTTGACAGTCCCTGCTGAGGCTGACATCCCAACTAAAGGAAACCAACAAAGATAAACAGGTGGGGAAGTGCTCCGGAAGAAGATAAGGAGGAGCTGGAGCAATGTATCTGCTCCTGGTCTGCCCCAAAGACTTGTGGGAATGAACCAACCCATAAGTGCAACTTTGCTGGCTAGTAATGGGCTGTGCAAATGAAACCAGGAGTTAGAGTATTGTAAACGGACATTTTGTTCAATGAAAACATTTATAGTGATTCTAAAGGCCCAAGGGGCAGGGGGAAGTGATCCAGGGAGAGAGAACTGAAGTTTGGATGAACTTGACCATCCTCCAGCCCAAGAAGTCTCAGTCCGACTTCTCCCTTAGAACCTTAAAGTCCTCTAGGCACTCAAGCTGGCAAGATGGCTCAGTGGGTAAAGGTTCTTGCCAAACCTGATGATGTGAGTTTGATCCCTGGAACCCATATGGTTGAAGGAGAGAACCGACTCCTGCAAGTTGTCCTTTGATTTCCACACGCTCCCCCGTGACACACACACACACACACACACACACACACACACACACACACTAAATATAGTAAGACATTTTTTTTTTTGGAATTCCCTGGGCACACTTTGAAAGACTTCTTTCTGCAGAGGCCACAAGGAAGCAGGCCTCTGGGCAGGACCAGATGGTCCTGGTGTGTGAGTAGGCAATGCTGATATGTGACTAGGGTTGGGGCTATAGAAAGGGAGAGACCTGCCCAAGGGCAGCTGGCACCCAGTGCTGCTGATATCCAGAGCTGTTGGCACCCAAGACTGCTGGCCCCCAGACCTGAGCTTTCGTCTCCCAGGCTGACTATGCCACTGGGGGTGGCTCTGTGCTGGCAGCTCCTGCAGGAAGTCACAGCCTCTTCCCCTTCTTCCTGCCTTCCTACAGGTTGGGATAATTTGCTCATTTGAAGGCTAAACACCCCCTCACCCTCCTGCCTGCAAACCTGATGGCTCTGGGCTGGGGATGCAGTTCAGCATGTAGAGTGCTTGCCCAGAATGCATGAAATCCAGAGATCCATCCTCAGCACTGCATAAACCTGTCATGTCAGCACTTAGGAGGTGGAAGTGGAAGGATCAGACCTTCAAGGATCAAGACCTTCAGTTATCGAGATAGTTTGAGACCAAAGTTCAAGATCCTTCTTAGCTACATAGTTTGAGGGCCAGCCCAAATTATAAGAGACTCTGTCTCAAAAAAAACTAATAACAAGCCAGGTGTGGTAGCTGGTGCATACCTTTAATCCCAGCACTAGGGAGGGAGAGGCAGGCATATCCCTATGAATCTGAGGCCACCTTGAATTACAAGAGACCCTGTCTCAAATAAATAAATAAATAAATAAATAAATAAATAAATAAATAAATAAATTAAATAAATAAATAAAATAACATATGTTATGGTAAGGGAGCCTGTGTTATAAACATAATTCACTTGAGTGTCTAGACAGTTCCATGGGGGGGTTACTGCTACTGCAATTTACCTGAAGAAACCAAGGCTTGGACAGGTCATATAACTTCCAAAGTCACCTTGAGAGCCTGGCCCTGGAACTTTGGCTTTAGCCAAAAAAAGTGTTTATCATTGCGGTAGGGACAGAGCCAGGAGGAGCTCTTAGGTAGAGAAACTGAGATTCGGGAGGCTCTTGGGGAACATAGGGCTGGGCAGAGGTGTCAGCCATCCACAGCCTGACCATTTGCTGAACTCTGGGTGGAGTTACCCCAGGCACACCCCCCCATGCCCTTCCCAGGGCAACTCATATTTCTTAAACATGCAAGGACCAGTCCACCCAGAGATATGTGATCTGTGCTCTCCTGTCTTCTGTCCCCTGTTCACTAAGGGGCCTGCTTCATAATTCCATTTCCTGTCATGGAGTGCCATCGAAACTGCAAGTCACAAGCAATGTTTTTTAAAATATTTTATTATTTTTTATTTTATGTGTATGAAGGTATTGCCTGCATGTATGTAAGTGTACCCATGTTGTGCAATGCTCACAGAAGTAAAAAGAGGGTGTCAGGTCCCCTGGAACTGGAGTGGATAGTTGTTAGCCATCATGTTGGTGCTGGGAATTGAACCAGAGTCCTCTGGAAGAGCAGCTGATGCCCCTAACTGCTGAACCATCTCTCCAGCCCCACAAGCAAGGTTTACCTTCTCAAGGCCTCCAAGCCCCAGTCTGCCCTTGAACCTTGCCCATGATCCTCTGGCTTGCCTATTGCTGGCTGTTTGTGAATCTAGGGCTCTTGTGGGGTGATGACTGACTTTACTTTCTGTTTCTCAAAGCACTTAAAACAGATTTTTTTTTTTTTTGAGACAGGAGTTCACTTTGTAGCCTAGGCTATCTTGGGACTTATTCTGTAGCCCAAGCTGGCCTTGAACTTATGACAATTCTCCTGAGCCTTCCTAGTACTCTGATTATACTTGTGAGCTACCTGGGTGAGCAACCTAGGTAGTGGGCATTTTAGAAGAACTGTTTCTTTAGGGAGCATCAAGCATCCAACTAAAGGATTTGGGGACTATCCCTGACCTGATCATGGCTTTCTTTTTGCCTAGAACTGCTCTGCCGAGGGCTGCCAATGAGAAAGTCATGTCTGTGGGAACTGTGCCAAACTCATGGGGATTATAGATTTCATTGCTTTCATACTACAATCTACTTAGGTCCCAGGGGAACTGAAGGTGGCCGTGACCCAGGACCCAGGCTTCTAAAGACAGCCTTAGCTGCCTACTGGCTTGGACACTATGGGATTTTCTGGAGAAACTGGTGTCCCAGAGCTTACTTCCAGGATGGGTAGGTGAGGGCAGAGCATTGTGTCCCTGCTGTTCCACAGAGTGAGCTGAGTTCATGTTCAGGGAGAACTGTGACTACTGGAGTAGCTCGACAACACCAGCCTTGGCTGCAAGGTCTTTGGTACTAAGAAAGAAAACCAAAATTAATTGAGAAAAACCCAGAGCAATTTGCAAAAGAAAACAAACAAACAAAACTAATACTGGGGCTCACACTTTTTTTCTTGTAGCCCCAACTAGCCTGAAACTCACTATGTAAACCAGGCCGGCCTTAATCTCACAGAGATCTGCCTGCCTCTGCCTCCTGAGTGCTGGGACTAAAGGCTAAATGAAGCCTTCTATCTGCACACTTCCTTTGACTCCAAGGCTCCCCCCAAACCATAGAATGGTGAATGCAGCCTTTGTGAGCCAGGTACAACAAGACATCCAGAGCAAATTACAGATACTGGAAGGGTTTGCAGGGAGGAACAGTAGCCAGCTGCTGGAGGCCCACAACAAAGTATTTGTGAATTGGAAATAGGCCATGGGAAGGGAGGCAGGAGATTGAAACAAAAGGCAACCCTTCTGGCGATGATACTGGGCTGACCAGCTCCCTCAAGGCTCAGACAGAACCAAACAGAAAATAAGTCTCACACTCACCTACTGAAGGATCAGTGACCTCCTGTGAGGAAAAATGATACTGAAAAAATTAACACCCCAATAAAAAGGGGAGAAATAAGAGATTGCATTCCGTACTCCCCTGGGCTAGCAGAATTGACTCTTACTGAGGCAGACCCAGACACATAAGACTGGACCCCTATGAGCTCATGGTCATAATGAAAGTTGTGGGCCACTTACTGGACTTTATGGTAGACACTGGTTCTGCATATTCAGTTGTTACTGCACTGATGGACCCTGTCAAGGAAGGTAACAATATTGGGAGCCAAGAGGGTCCTGTCTAGGTGTGCCTTCTTTTTTTTAAAAATTAATTTATTTTTATTTTGTGGGTATTTGTGAATGTATGAGTGTGTTGCCTACATGTATGTAAATGCACCCATGTCATGCAATGCCTGTGGCGTCCAGAAGAGGGTGTCATATTTCCTGGAACTGGAGTTAGGGACAGTTAGCCACCATGTGGGTGCTGGGATTCAAA
>NW_008358817.1:46870-47812 GCF_000622305.1 Nannospalax galili | reverse complement strand
AGGCACCTTCCAGAATACACAGGCTAAGGGTCCTGTTGATTTGGGGTTGTGAGGCTTCCCATCAACCCCCACCACAGAGATCTGTGAGGGAAAAACTTTACCAGACTAGGAAGGGAGAACTGACCATGACGTGCCAGTGTCAATAATGCAATTAATAATCTTATCCGCCACCATGGCTGAAACCCTGGGCTCCTCCACTGTGATAATCATAGAAGCGGTGGGGGCCGAGAAGCCAGGGCGTTGTCAGTCTTCAGCTGCCAGGCCCAATGTCCAGTCACTCCGCACTTGAAACAGGGTCCTGGCAGATGTTGTTGGGCCCCACTGGTGTTTGAAGTGTTCTTGGGAGGAGCCCTTAGGACTGCAGCCATAAGCTGGTACTTTTGCTTGGACAGGGTAAGCTTGTCTGCCTTCTCCTGTTCCTCTCGGTTATAAAATACTTTAAATGCCGTGTCCAACAGATCTCTCGTGGGGGTTTCAGGGCCCTTGTCTAAGCACCTAAGTTTCCTTCTAATATCTGGAGCTGATTGTAAGATAAAGTGGTGGTGAAGCATAAGCTGTCCCTCTGCAGACTCTGGGTCATACTTGGTATACTGGACCAGAGCATCAGTGAGTCTGTCCAAAAACTGAGCTGGGGTTTCAGCAGAGCCCTGAGTAATCAATCGAAGCTTTTCAAAGTTAACTATCTTAGGGGGTGAAGCTCTCTGAAGGCCTGTCAGGAGGCAGGTGATCATGTGGTCCCTGGCTGCTCTACCTGGGGAAGGTCCTGTCTGACCTCCTGGTGGGGGTTGGTAATCCCACCCAGGGTCCTGAAGGGGAACTGCCTCACTGCCAATAGGGTGAGCTTGGTTAGTAGAATGAAGCTCATTAGCATATTCCTGTGCGGCTGTCCAGACCCTATGTCTCTCATCAGGGGTGAGGGTAGACTGGAGAATCATAAAGAGA
>NW_008358817.1:41416-46046 GCF_000622305.1 Nannospalax galili | reverse complement strand
CTGCAATCACTGGGGGGGCAGGGATACGAGTTGTGCGTGTCCCTGCCAGTGACCACAGCGTCCTGTAGTCAAAGGCAGGGCGGAACCTCCCACACACCGGTGTGATTTCGAGCGAGTAAAAATGAGTTAGGAGAGGTTCTGCACTGTGGTGCGCGACCAGCCAGTAGGAGCCAAAGTATAAGGAAACAAGGTAGTGGGCCCAGAGGCCGAGATGGACCTGGAATGGAGAAGAATGGAGAGGTCTAGATGAAGCTCAGAGTAGCCAGTGAACGAAGGGAGAGGAGAGAGAGAGGGAGGGAGAGAGAGAGAGAGAGAGAGAGAGAGAGAGAGAGAGAGAGAGAGAGAGAGAGAGAGAGAGAGAGAGAGAGAGAGAGAGAGAGAGAGAGAGAGAGAGAGAGAGAGAGAGAGAGAGAGAGAGAGAGAGAGAGAGAGAGAGAGAGAGAGAGAGAGAGAGAGAGAGAGAGAGAGAGAGAGAGAGAGAGAGAGAGAGAGAGAGAGAGAGAGAGAGAGAGAGAGAGAGAGAGAGAGAGAGAGAGAGAGAGAGAGAGAGAGAGAGAGAGAGAGAGAGAGAGAGAGAGAGAGAGAGAGAGAGAGAGAGAGAGAGAGAGAGAGAGAGAGAGAGAGAGAGAGAGAGAGAGGATATGCTAGGGGAAAGCAAACGATGGCAGGAGCGAGGAAGGGAAAAGGATTTGAGCGCGACGGGGAGGCAGGTCTGACTCCCAGGTGGGCGTGGACAGGCACAGTAACTGTGCCAGGCAGTTCAACGGTCACAGAAACCAGTGCTGTCCAGTGGCCGTGAGTGAGGTCCGGGAGTGACTGAATTTGATTGGAAAGGAGATGAAAAGAGAACTGGCGGAGAGTAGTGAAGGGGAAAGAGGAGAGAGAGGGGGGAGAGAGAGCTGAAAGGAACGGGACAGGGGAGAGAGATAGAGGGTGGAAGTGTACCTTAATGCTGAATTAGTGGTGTTCGCAGAGGCCAGTAACGACAGGTGAGTCCGAAAGTTTTATGTGCGAGGTCCCTTGAAGTAAGAGCTGGGTTTTGGCACCATCTGATAGGTAGAGAGTGGGCGGGAGTGAGCGGCGGGTGGTTGGGCTTGTTCTACTGGTTTGACCCCCTGCATTCACGGGGCCATCCTTAACAACATGAAAGGTTACTGTGTCATGGTACACCTATTCCCCAAGATGACTTACTATGAGGAGACCCAGATGGAAGTAGCCTACCCACCCCTTTCCACCCCCAGAACTAAGAGAGCCATAGGGACAGCAGCCATTTTGTTATCCTCCTTAATTGCCCTAGGTATAGCTGGGGCGACTGGAGTGGGAACCTTGGCCTTTATTTTGCAGGACCAAAACTACAAGACTCTCCAGGTAGTGATTGATGCAGATCTCAGAAATCTGGAACAGTCTGTAACTAAATTAGAACAATCCCTAAACTCATTAGCTGAGGTCACCTTACAGAATAGAAGAGGTCTTGACCTCCTTCTTATGCAACAAGGGGGCTTGTGGGCAGCCTTAAAAGAAGAATGCTGCTTTTATGCTAACCATTCTAGTGTGATTAGAGATTCTATAGCTCTACTCAGGAAATGTATCAAGGGTAGAGAACAAAAGGACCCAGGGTGGTACGAACAACTGTTTAATTGATCTCCCTGGCTCACCACCTTGCTCTCAGCCTTAACCGGATCCATAATCCTCCTATTAATGTTAACTATTGGGCCATGTATCATCAATCAGCTGATTGCCTTCATTAGAGAACGGGTGAGTACAGTACAACTCGTGGTCCTGAGGTCCCTGTATCAGCCCTTAGAACCCCTTATAGGGACCCCAACCTAGACCCATGATTGGGTCTTCTCTAAGCTACAAAGAGGGGAAAATGTGAATCCCTCCTTGTCCCCCTGCCCTGGACTCCCGAGACCCCTGCCCCTCTTTAGGACTAACTGCTCTTTTTCGCTTCTGTAAACTGCTTGATTGCTTGATTGAAAGGACAAACTATATCGACCCCATTTTGACTAGCTGTTTCAGGCAAGCCTGAGCATGCCCAGGCATGTGGTAATCTCCACCTGCCACCCCCACCCCAGGAGGCTATAGGTCAAGCAAGCCCAGACATATGGCAGCCTTATAAGGTAGAAACAGAGACTTCTGGCTCTACAGATAACAGTCAGAACATTCCATAGCTCTGAGGGTAGCACCCACCAATGAGAAGCCCCCAGGACTGCATCCCTTATAACCAATCAATTCAAAAGTGTGTTGGTGCGTGCAGGCTCCTCAGGCCAATCAAAGTGTGACTCTGTTATTCCCCTCCTTCCTTTGTCCAAAACCTATAAAGTGCTTCCACCCCCTGTGATCAGGGCTCTCAGCACAGATCCATTGCATTGGTGAGGTCTGAGAGCCCGAGCTTAAGCCCGAATAAAGACTCTTTGTTCTTGCATGCCCTCTGGATTCCATGGTTATTCTTGGGGGTCCGATCTCTGGGCACAACATTTGAGGGCTCGTCCGGGATCCCCAAGGCCCCCCCCCCCACGGGACCCCAGAGCGCTGAGTCTGCCTGATCCGATCGGTGAGTGTCTCTTGTCTTTGTGTCTTTTGTATTTGCGGTGTCTGGTTTTTGGGCCCAGTTTGAGATTGCCTGTTGGAGGTCTAGGCAGACACGCTGGAAGGCCCCAGGCCGTGGGACTCAGGAGATGTCCCGGACCCACCTAGTGGGGATTGGATCCTCTTGGTAAGCTTGGAAGGACGAAGTGGGGCCTGATCCGATCGGTGAGTGTCTCTTGTCTTTGTGTCTTTTGTATTTGCGGTGTCTGGTTTTTGGGCCCAGTTTGAGATTGCCTGTTGGAGGTCTAGGCAGACACGCTGGAAGGCCCCAGGCCGTGGGACTCAGGAGATGTCCCGGACCCACCTAGTGGGGATTGGATCCTCTTGGTAAGCTTGGAAGGACGAAGTGGGTCACTAGGAGGTGAGAGGCCATCGTCCTATTTTCAGTTTAAGGCGCCAAATAACCATGTGTTGTTTTTCTGTGTGTTTGTGACTTTTACTGTGTTAGAAGAGATGGGACAGACCAAGTAACTCCTCTTAGCCTTTTCCGGGATCACTTCTTGAAGTTCAAAGCCCAGGCTGATAGCCTGGGGTTAAGAGTAAAGAAAGGGAAGCTTTTTATGTTTTGCAGGAATGAATGGCTGACCTTTGGGGCCAGTTGGCCTGAAGAAGGGACGTTCGACTTGCCCACCATCTACAGAGTAAAAGATATAATTTATGGCCGTCTAGGCCACCCTGATCAGGTCCCTTACATCACGACTTGGCAGGTTATGGTGGAGGAGCCTCCAAAATGGTTAAAGCTGTTTCTTCCCCCCACCACTGGCCCAAAGCCGACCATCCTCACCCTGGGTGAGGATGAGTGACAGAGAAATGAAACTAAACCCTCTGCCCCTCTTGCAAGGAGGCACAGGGGAAGAACTTCTGCTTGAGCCACCCCCCATCAGCCTGTCCCACAAGCAGAGCCTCAGGACACCCTGGGGCAGGTGGAGGCAGCCCCACCCCAGGAGATGGAAGAACACCCTCCCCAGACACAGAGGAGGGTCCAAAGGGGGCAGCCACGGCTGATGGAAGACTCTACTGTCCTCTCCCTCCAGGCTGTGGGGCCGCTCACTGAAGCAGGAGACCAACAGATGCAGTATTGGCCATTTGCAGCTAGCAACCTCTACAATTGGAAGCTGCAAACAGCTAAATTCTCTGAAAAGCCCCAAGGTCTAATTGATTTGCTAGAATCTGTTCTGTTTACCCACCAGCCCACCTGGGATGATATTTAGCAGCTTTTGCAGGTCCTGTTCATCACTAAAGAAAGAGACTGGATCCTGGTTGAAGCCCGCAAGCTGGTCTTGGGGTGGATGGGAATCCCACCACCAATCAGGCCCTGATAGATGAAGCCTTTCCCCTGGTTAGGCTGAATTGGGACTTCAATGTGGCTGAAGGTAGGGAGAGGATCTGGGTCTATTGCCAGACTCTAATGGGGGGCTCTCCAGGTGGCCGCAAGGCATCCCACCAATTTGGCCACAATTAATGGTGTGCAGCAAGGGAGAGCAGACTCACTCGCAGCATTCCTAGAAAGGATCCTTGAGGCATTCTGTACCTATACTCCAGTGGACCCAGAAGCACCCAAGAATAAGAAAGCAGTGATCCTGGCATTCGTGAACCAGTCTGCACCTGATATTAGGCACAAATTGCAGAAATTGGGCAGACTGGCAGATAAAAACCCTGCTAGAGCTTCTGGCAGTGGCTGAGAAAGTCTACAATCATCAAGAGAGTCCTGAGGACAAGCAGACCCAGGTCACTGCTGCTGCCAGTGCCAAGAAGACCCATGACTTTGCCAATATCCTCCTGGCCACATCGACCAGGTCCCCAAGTGAAAGAGAATGCCAGCTGCGATGCCTATCTGCTGAACAAGGTAGGAGATGCCCAGAAGGGCAACCAAAATTGTTGAAAAACCAATGTGCCTATTGTAAGAAAATGGGCCATTGGAAGAAGGAATGTCCAGAAAGACCGGTCGGGCAGGAGCAGGTATGTGAAGGAACACAAGTCCTGGAGCTTGGGGAATGGAACGAATAGGGAGGATGGGGTTCAGATCCCCTCCTCGAGCCCA
>NW_008358817.1:31723-41303 GCF_000622305.1 Nannospalax galili | reverse complement strand
GCAATGGTGTGCAGGTCCTCGAGCTCAGAGAATTGAGTCACTAGGAAGGACGGGGTTCAGATCTCCTCCCCGAGCCCAGGGTAACTCTCAAGGTGGAGGGGACACCTGTGAATTTTCATGTGGATATGGGTGCTCAACATTCGGTGCTAACCAAAACCCCAGGGAGCAACTGGTGTGAACCAGTATTCGTGGACCACCCAAAGAAAAGTGGACCTAGGCATGGGCCAGGTGTCCCACTCCTTCCTAGTCATGCCAGATTGCCCCTACCCACTCTTAGGTAGAGACTTGCTTACCAAAATTGGAGCCCACATCCATTTTTCACCTAATGGGGCTTATTTAATGGATCAGCAGGGCCTCCCCGGTCAGGTATTAACCCTACAGTTGGAAGATGAATTCTGCTTGCATCAGGGACTTGCTCCACAGCTGGAAGAGGAGGTTTCTGTCTGGCTGTGGGAGTTCCCCTTGGCATGGGCCAAGACTGGGGGGATAGGACTAGCAGCCCACCGGCCTCCTGTCTGGGTAGAGCTGAAACCAGGAGCACTTCCAGCTTGGGTGAAGCAGTATCCCATGTCCCACGAAGCCAGATCATGGATTACCCCACACATCCGGAGGCTAAGAGACCAGGGCATCCTAGTACCCTGCAGGTCTGCATGGAATACACCCCTCCTTCCAGTAAAGAAGCCAAACTCAAACGATTACCAGCCAGTACAGGATCTGAGAGAAGTAAATAAGCGGGTCATGGATATCCATCCTATGGTGCCCAATCCCTATACCCTCCTGAGCTCCTTGCTGCCCTCCAGGAGCTGGTATACTATACTAGATTTAAAAGAGGCTAGAACTCGCCCACTCTCCTTGATGAGGCACTTCATGAAGATCTGGGTGAGTACAGGCTGGAACAGCCCCAGCTCACCCTATTGCAGTATGTAGATGACATCCTGATAGGTATGGATGACGCTCTACTATGTCAGCAAGGAACTAGGGATTTGTTGGAGACTCTGGGCAGGCTAGGATATCAGGAATCCACTAAGAAGGCACAAATGTGTCATTGAGAAGTGATTTATCTAGGGTACATTCTAAAGGAAGGACAAAGATGGCTCACAGATGCTCAAAGATGGCAGGAAAGAAACAGTGCTGAAAATTCTGCTCCCCAACACCCAGAAAGCAATGAGGGAGTTTCTGGGATCAGCAGGGTTTTGCTGCCTCTAGAACCTGGGGTTTGCTGAATTGGCTAAGCCTCTCTATGAGGCTACAAAAGAGAATGAGAATTTCGTTTGGATGGGGGAAAGAGAAAGGGCCTTTAACGAAATTAAGCAAACCCTCCTGACGGCCCCGGCTTTGGGACTCCGTGATGTCACCAAGCCTTTCCACCTCTACATAGATGAAAAGAAAGGAATAGCCAAAGGAGTCCTGACTCAAACATTAGGACCCTGGAATAGACCAGTGGTATACTTGTCTAAGAAACTTGATCCAGTAACCGCAGGATGGCCACCATGCCTGTGGATTAAAGCTGTTACTGCCCTTCTAGTCAGGGATGTGGATAAATTGACATTAGGGTAAGAACTGCACATCACCACTCCTCGTGCTATTGAGGGAGTTCTTAAGTAGCCACCGGATTGCTGGTTGAGCAACGCCCGAATAACCCATTATCAGAGCTTACATCTTAACCCTCCGAGAATTTGGTTCCTCCCAAACACCGCCCTTAACCCAGCCACCCTGCTGCCCGACCCCGACTTGGATGCGCCCCTGCATGATTGTGCGGGGATCCTGAGCCAGGTACATGGGCTCAGAAATGACCTGACGATCGGCCACTCTCCGATGCAGAAGCTACTTGGTTCACCGACGGTAGCAGTTTCATGAAGGATGGGCAGAGGCATGCAGGGGTGGCAGTGGTAACAGACTGAGACTGTTTGGGCGGTGGCTTTGCCAGCGGAAACCTCGGCTCAGAGGGCCGAACTGATAGCTCTGACTGACACCCTTAGGCTTGGAAAGAACAGATGATTAAATGTGTACACAGCCAATATGCCTTTGCTATGGCCCATGTGCATGGAGCCATCTACCAGGAAAGGGGGCTGCTCACAGTGGAGGGAAAAGCTATTTAAAATAAACAAGAAATTCTTGACTTGTTGGCAGCTCTGTGGCTGCCTAAGAAGTTGGCTATTATCCACTGCCCCGGGCACCAGAAAGCTAACACGCCCATAGCTTGAGGAAATCAGAGAGCAGACCGGGTTGCCAAAGACGTAGCTCTGGTGGCATATAGGACACTGTAGAATTATTCTGCCGAACGACTTGGCCAAAGACCTCCTCACACACATCCACTGAACCATTCACCTGGGTACAAGGAAGACAGCTGAACTCTTAAGAAATGCTCACTTAAAAGTCTTGAATCTCCGCCCACTGGTTAATGCAGTCGCCTCTGCATGCCTTAGTTGCAAGCTGACCAATGCTGAAAACCATCCTAAGGAACAAGGGGCTTGAATGAGGGGCTCTAGACCAGGGGTCCACTGGGAGATGGACTTTACAGAAGTTAAGCCAGGTAAGTATGGTTACAAATATCTACTAGTTCTGGTAGACACCTTTTCAGGATGGACTGAAGGCTTCCCCACCAAGCATGAGACTGCTCAGGTGGTAGCCAAGAATCTGCTGGAGAACATCTTACCCAGGTATGGCATCCCAGCCCTTCTGAGCTCTGACAACAGGCCAGCCTTTGCATCACAGGTAACCCAGGAATTGGCATCCCAGCCCTTCTGAGCTCCGACAACGGGCCAGCCTTTGCTTCACAGGTAACCCAGGAATTAGCTAGGATATTGGGGGCAAGATGGAAATTACATTGTGCATACAGGCCCCAGAGTTCTGGACAGGTAGAGAGGATGAATAGGACTCTAAAAGAGACCCTTACCAAATTAACCATGGAGACTGGCAGGGACTGGGTGGCTCTCCTTCCCTTCACCCTGTATAGGGTGAGGAACTCACCCTATCTGCTAGGATTGAGCCCCTATGAAATCATGTTTGGAAGACGACCCCCCCCATCCTCCCCAGTCTAAGAACTGAACTAATTGCTGAGTTTGATAACCAACAGCTGCTTGAGTCTCTAGAGGCAGTAGCTCGGGTGCATAGGGACATATGGCCCCAGCTGAAAGCTATCTATGAGACTGCTCCCCCTCCTACCCCCCACAACTACCAGCCTGGTGATCGGGTCTATGTCCGCAGACATCGCCAAGAGACCCTGGAACCCCGCTGGAAGGGACCCTAACCTGGACCCAAGATTGGGTCCTCTCTAAGTTACAAAGAAAAGGGGGGAATGTGAAGCCCTCCTCCTTGGCCCCTTGCCCTGGACTCCCGAGACCCCTGCCCCTCTTTAGGACTAACTGCTCTTTTTCGCTTCTTTAATCTCCTTGATTGCTTAATTGAAAGGACAAACTATATTGACCCCATTTTGACTAGCTGTTTCAGGCAAGCCTGAACATGCCCAGGCATGTCATAATCTCCACCTGCCACCCCCACCCCAGGAGGCTATAGGTCAAGCAAGCCCAGACATATAGCACCCTTATAAGGTAGAAATAGAGACTTCCGGCTCTACAGATAACAGTCAGCACATTCCACAGCTCTGAGGGTAGTACCCACCAATGAGAAGCCCCCAGGACTGCATCCCTTATAACCAATCAATTCAAAAGTGTATTGGTGCACGCGGGCTCCTCGTGCCAATCAAAGTGTGACTCTGTTATTCCCCTCCTTCCTTTGTCCCAAACCTATAAAGTGCTTCCACCCCCTGTGATCAGGGCTCTCAGCACAGATCCATTGCATTGGTGAGGTGTGAGAGCCTGAGCTTAAGCCCGAATAGAGACTCTTTGTTCTTGCATGCCCTCTGGATTCCGTGGTTATTCTTGGGGGTCCGATCTCTGGACACAACATATCCACTTATAAAAACAGAATGGCAGGAACAGACTTGGAAAGGAAGGTCAGAGGTGAAAGGGCAGAGTGGGAAAGGAATTTTCAAAAATAAAGTTAACAAGATGGCTGTTCCAGAAGGGGGCTGTGAAAAGGACATGGTGGACCGAAGTCTGTTAGTCAAGTGATGATTCAACTTTTAAATTATTCTTTTGCTCTTTTTTGTTGGGTGTTTGTTTGTTCAAGTCTAGGTTTTTGGAAATGCTACTCTTTAACAATAGCCAGCAGGAAATATAGGATCCCTCCTGTTCCCCAGCCTGCCTCCACTGAAGCCACCACCACCATCTCAGTGGCTGGATGCTGGAGGACTCCTCCATGTTTGTGCACTCAAGATGATAGGGCAGCCTCTTCCTGTGGTTGCTGGGCTTGTGAACGCTGCAGTATCTTTTGGCTTTCCACATTTCTAAAATGTTTTCAACTATTTTGCAGACATGGCTCAGTGCACTCCCCTCTTTGCCTCTACAGTTTTCCACTTGATATGGGGGTGTAATAACAACTTCTTCTATGACTACTGTTAAGGTTCAGATAGCCCTGGCCCCTCACCAATAGCCCTGCTCCCTCAGCTCATGCTCCTGAGAAAAGGGAACCAAGCTGATAAGCACCTTGGTCTTTGAAGTTAAGAGAAACAGACTTTTCTCCACGTTTGGCCAACACAGCAGGCTTCCCCTCTGATCTCTAAAGAGGACAGGTTTTAACAGTCCCGCTCTCCCACTTCCCCCCCACCCAACTTAAAAAAACAAACAAACAAACATCTTCCCGCCTTCTGCAGGAGGTAGAAGCCTCCCTTTTTAAAAGACCCCAGCTCAAGACCTGGGCAAATATTTTCCCTGCCAGGAAGGGAATCTGTCCCATGTGTTCCTTTGTTAATAAACCCTATTTTGATGGAGTTTTATCTGTGTCCTTGTGCTTACTCCTGATCAACCCTATTCATACCCTAGTCATACGTATTCATGAACCCTATTCATCAACCCCAGTCATATGGCTACTTTTTTAATCTATCAACTACGATGCTTTTTTCTTGCCATTTACAGTCTTTAATGGTCTTGTGAATGGTCTGGAAGAGTTGCTGGCCTTCCAGGGAGACCCCAGCACTGATTGCATAGGCCTGGCTCAGCTTCTCCTCCTCCTCCATCCTTGCTTTGCTGGCTAGCTTACTAACACTGAGTGAAGCTAGAGGAGGGGTTTCTGTTCAGTCATTAATTATTTCCACTTCTGAAACATATTGTAAGTATTATGGAAGTAGAGCTTATCAGATGCTAAAGGATTTTGCAATGTGATGGAAATTAGGAATTCTGGAGCAGGGAAAGCCTAGAGTTAGAAATGGGGCAGTGAACAGCAATCTTCCCCTGCCCCTGTAGTTACCCAGGGTAGAGAAGTCTTTGTTTTCCAAAGCTATCACATTCCTGTATAGAAATCTTTGTTGCCTAAGGCTTTTGCATTCCTGTAAACTTTGCTTTTCTATTACCTCTGTTATCTTACTTAATTACCATGTAAATGCTACGTACCTTTTGCTTGCATTCCTCACTAGTATAAGCTCCCCTAAAAACTTGAACAAGGGGTCTCACGCCTTTGATTCTTGGTGTCAGTCCCACTAGGGTCAAATTAAACTTCCTCTCCTCACCTGACTTAGGCTGTAGGACTCTGATTTTTCCGAACCATAAGTTTATGAGCAAGATGTCTGTGTGGTTGGGCTTTCCACTGGAAGAGAGACATTTTATTTTATTTTATTATTTTTAATTAATTAATTAATTAATTTAGTCTTTTTGAGACAGGGTCTCCCTGTAGCTCCAGCTACCTGGAACTCTGTAGACCAGGCTGGCCTCGAACTCACAGAGGATCCACCTGCCTCTGCCTCCGAGTGCTGGGATTAAAGGCATGCTCCACCATGCCTGGCTATTTTTTTTATTTTTTATTTTTATGTGTATGAGTGTATTGCCTGCCCATAGGTAAGTACACCCATGTCGTGCAATCCCTGTGGAGGTCAGAAGAGGCTGTCGGATCCCCTGGAACTGGAGTTATGGACAGTTATTAGCTGCCATGTGGGTGCTGGGATTCAAACCTGGTCTTCTGCAAGAACAACCAGTGTTCTTAACCACTGAGCTGTTAGGGTTTGAGAATCGAGAATAATTCCCACAGATATCCAAAAAGATTATACAAAAAGTTTATTCAAGAATTTAAAGTAAATAAACGACAACAACCAAATGGCAGCTAGCCAGGCACAGACTTCATGAGCTAAAGACGGAGTCTGGCCCCAAACAATAGCAGGCAGGAGCTTTTATTGGGGCACTCCACAGAAACCCATGTGTGCCAAGCATTTTTTAAAATAATTGGATGTCCCCATATCCTGTATATGGGGAAAGTCTTGATTGGTAGGGGCTGTCTTCAGGTGCTGACTGATATCTTTTAGAGCCAGAAGTTTTTGTTCATACCTTATAAGGCTTTTACATGTACAATATGCTTGAGCTTGTCTGGGCTTGTCTAAAGAAGTCATCCAAAATGGAGTCAGAGCATTCTGGCTCTTCATTCCCCCCTAGAGTTATGGCAAGGGTTAAATCTTTAAGCCAAGCAAATTACAGAAGCGGAAACGGTTAGATGACGCATTTAGGGTGGTGGAACCATTTCTATACTGTTGTAAGGCTCAGGGTCTCGATTTAAATGAGTCTACTGTGAATGCAGTACCATCAGTTGGACTGTCTATATCCGTTCTCGCTGTCTGTATCCGTTCTCAGATGAATTTGAGCAAGGCATTAAGAATACAGGGGGCACAAGTGACTGCTAGTAGGAGTAAGAGGAGAGGTCTGACTATTGCTGAGATCAAAGTTGTTAACCATGGGGACCAGTCAAATAGGGATTCGTACCAATTTTGTTGATTTAGTCGTTAGTTTTCTCTTTCCTTAAGTCTTTTATGGACCTCAGCCAAAGACTGTTTTATAACTCCCGAGTGATTAACATAGAAACAGCACTGTTCCCCTAGGGCAACACAGAGTCCTCCTTTCTCTAGAAAAAGTAAATCCAGCCCTCTCCTATTTTGTAAGGTTATCTCAGCTAAAGAGGATAGAGAGTCTTCGAGGTGGCAGATAGATGTTTCTAATGATTGTATGTCTAAGTCTATGGCCTGTCTAAGAAGGTGATAATTTTTATCCTGGAGGACTAGCACTGAAGCCCCCAGACCAGGTGCAGTGGTTACCCTGACCCCGAGTAGAGTAGATAAGACAACTGCATTGGTTCCTATGGCTCTATGAGGTCTAGACTCTTCTGAGACTCTGGTTTCCATTTCTATGTCTGTTCTATAATATAGATGGGGAACCAGCTGCACTAGTACACAAAAATCCCCGGTCTGGTATAAAATGGATGAGTGGAGGCATGTAGTTAGGTCAGAGGTACAGGCCTACCAAGTGGAGTTGGGAGGCACCATATATGGCTTAGGTGCAGTAGCCCCTATCTCTTGAACAGAGTTACATAGATGTTGGTAAGGGGGGACAATTTTATGTGAGGGAGTCATGTATAGCCCTTTTCCATACACTTGGGTGAGGGTAAGTCCCCTTCTCCCTGTAGGCGGGGGGATTCTACAGGCTCCTGGGAGAGCTAACCCATCATAAAAGGGAGGGCTCAGGTTCATACAAAACCAGCAATGGATAGTAAGGTTAGGGGAAATATTATTTAAAGCAATAAAGGTGGCATTTAAGAGGTTCATAAGCCCAGGGGATGGCTGCAAGAGCTCTTGGACTCGTCGGATCTCTGGGGGTGTGGATCTAGGTGTGGGCAAAGTAGCAGTTTTATCCAGTCAGACAATTTGGCTAGGAGCTGGCCTCTCGACAGATTTAAAAATAGTTAAGGCCGGTATTGGTCATCTTATAGGCTGTAACACTGTCTGTCTTAGTTTGTTTCTTCATTGCTGTGACAAAACGCTCTGACCACTATGAACTTGGGGAGGAAAGGGTTTATTTAGCTTACATCTCCCAGGTCAGAGTTCATCTGGGAGTCCAAGGTAGGAACTCAGGGCAGGAACCTGGAGGCAGGAGCTGGAGCACAGGCCATGGAGGAATAAGCTTAAGGAGATAGGGTTGCATCTGGAGGAGGAACAGGGTCCCTCGAATTGCCTTGATCTGGGGTTTCACTAAAGGGTTAGGCCCAGGACCACAGTTACCTGGATCAAGTCGGTAGTGACAGGGGCAGCCCAATTAATATATCCAGTAGACACACAGCTCCATGAAGCACAGAGATAGTCCCCTGGCCCCCCAGAAGTACTCCTTCAGTCACCATTGTCACCTGGGCAAACATAAAAGTGGTGCTCCTTCATCCTCTTTTGGCCGAGGGGAGACTGGTAAGCATAATTTACAGTGCCTGATGGGGTGTATGATTCCCAAGCTCCTTCAAGCAGGTCACAGAGGTCGAATATAATCTTGGGGAACCAGGTGCCTGGAGGTTCCAGGTAGGAGGAGATGTTCACTATCTTTCCAGTGGATGAGGTACTAACTACCCAGGTGAGGTTTTGGAGTCCATGAAGGGAGTTAGCTAGGCCAGACTTTATAAAAGAAATAAAAAAGCAACAAGGTTTATGGTGTGGCAGAGATTTTTAGCTTGAGAGGATTGTCTTTTACCCGTGTGACCTTCCATCTCTTGTTGACTTGGTCTGACCAATCTTCTGATGCAGGCTTTAGGTGCAAGTGATGTATCCAGGTCTGGACACTGGCCACCTTAACTGCAGTAGGGGTGGTGAGGATCACGATGTGTGGCCCCTTCCATCAAGGTCCAAGGGGCTCCTTGTGGTGCCGTCTCACCCAAACAAGGTCTCCTGGCTTGAATCCGTGCGGTTGGGCTGGTGGCAGTTCATAGATGTGCCTCAGCAAGGGGAAAACATTGTCTCGTGCAATCTGTAAGGCCTGTATAGGGACTTAAGAAATTGGGATTCAGACAAGTCAATTAGCACATCTGAAGGCAGCTTCGGAAGCAAAGGGGGTGCCTGGCCATACATGATTTCATAAGGTGTTAGGCCTTGAGTATACGGGGTATTTCTGACCCTGTATAGGGCAAAAGGTAGGAGGCCTGTCCAGTCATCGCCAGTTTCTAGGGTTAATTTGGTCAAGGTCTCTTTAAAGGTCCGATTCATTCTCTCTACTTGCCTTGAGCTCTGGGGGTGGTATGCGCAATGTAGCTTCCAATTAGTCCCCAGTGTTTTAATTAACTCTTGAGTTACCTTAGAGATGAAGGCTGGGCCATTGTCTGACCCGATCATAGAGGGGAATCCATACCTTGGTATTAGTTCATTGATGAGCTTTTTAACCACTGTTGAGACAGTTTCCCCCTTTGTGGGAAACGCTTCAACCCATCCTGAAAATGTATCTACAAAAACTATGAGATATTTATAGCCATACCTGCCAGGTTTTACCTCAGTGAAGTCCACCTCCCAATGGACTCCAGGCACAGTGCCCCTCTCCCTTCTGGCTGGGGGCATGACTTTTCCTCTTGGATTAGTAACCTGGCAGGAGCAACATCTGGAAAGACAGCTCTCAATCATTTTGGTTAGATCAAAAATGTGGTACGGAGTCAGGAGTCAGGAGCTCCTGTAACTTTCTCTTTCCTAGGTGAGTCCCTTTGTGAAGTTTATATATTAAGTCCTCTGCCACCTTATGCA
>NW_008358817.1:24710-31599 GCF_000622305.1 Nannospalax galili | reverse complement strand
CATCAGTGAAAATATTAACAGTCTGACCTTTACCTATCTTTAGGGCCTGAGTCAGGGAAACTATATCAGCCCTGTGGGCAGAGGTCCCAACTGGTAGAGAGGAGGCCCATACTGTCTGTGATGGATTGATGACTGCTGCCCCTGCATACCTGGTTCCTTCCTTAATGAAGTTACTTCCATCCGTGAACAGAATTAAGTCTAGTTGAGGCCATGGAACATCCCTCAGGTCTTCCCGAGTCCCATGTAAGCTGCAGAGTACTTCCAGGCAGTTGTGCAGGACCTCAAGATCCAGTTCTGACAGCAAAGTGGCAGGATTGAGAGCAGTGCTGGAGAGGAACTGGATGCGAGGGGGATTAAGGAACAAGGCCTGATAATGCATCAGCCAAGTGTTTGTCATTTGGTCGGGGGGATTTTTAAGGACCCCCCTCAATCGAGTGAGGGGTGGTGACTGTAAGGGGCTGTCCCAGCATGAGCTTATCTGCATCCTTAACCAATAAGGCTGTGGCTGCGATAATTCTGAGGCAGCCCGGCCATCTGAGGCCATGGGATCAAGCTTTTTCGACAAGTAAGCCACAGGTCTCTTCCAAGGCCCAAGCGCTTGGGTCAGGACTCCCTTCGCTATTCCCACTCATTCGTCAGCAAAGAGCTGATGGGCTTATGGATATCTGGCAGAGCCAAGGCCGGAGCCTGCAATAAAGCCTTCTTAATTTCTTAAAAAGGCCCTCTCCTGAGTCTGGGTCTGTAGGAAGGATGACTCATTCCCTCAAGTGGCTTCATACAAGGGTTTTGCCAGCTCGGCGAACCCGGGTATCCAGAGCCGGCAGAAGCCTGCCAATCCCAGGAACTCTTGCAATTGCCTGTGGGATCTCAGGCTTGGAATTCTCATAATGGCTTGCTTTCTGGCTGGTGACAGCCACTTCTGCCCATCCCTTAATATGTACCCCAAGTACATTACCTCCATGACACAGAGCTGAGCCTTCTTGGTGGAGACCTTATACCCCAATCGGTCCAAGGTCAGGAGCAAATCTCTGGTGGTCTTCTCTGGTGGCCTGAAGACAAGTGCCCTCATCCTCAGTGGCAATCAGTAGGTCATCTACATACGTAGGAGGCTTACCTCTGGGTGCGAGGCCTGATACTTCAGCAAGTCCTGATGTAGAGCCTCATCAAAGATCGTGGGGGAGTTCTTGAACCCCTGTGGCAGTCACGTCCAAGTGAGTTGTGCATTAAACCCCTGGTTTGGGTCTTGCCACTCAAAGGCAAAGATGGGTTGACTTTCCTTTGCCAAGGTCAGGCTAAAGAAGGCATCCTTGAGATCTGAAACAGTATAGACCCTTCTCTCCAGAGAGAGAGAGCTCAGCAGGGTATATGGGTTGGGCACTGTAGGGTGGATATTCTCTACCCTCTTGTTAACTTCTCTCAAATCCTGTACTGGACTACCAAAAGGGAAGTAAACTTAGGTAAGAAGACAGTTTCACACTCCTTTATGGGCGGAAATCGTTAGTCCCCGGTTTCTTGATGGGTAGGAGAGGGGTGTTCCATGGAGATTGGCATGGAACCAGAATACCGAACTCCCTAAGGTGGTTTATGTGTTTGGTAATTCCTGCCCTGGCTTTGAGAGTCATCGGGTACTGTTTTACACTTACAGGCTGAGCATTAGTTTTTAAAGTCACCATTATTGGTGGCTGTTGGATGGCCCTCCCCGGGGAATTAGTTTCTGCACAAACTCCAGGGATTGTTGCCTGGAGGTCCTTGAGGATAGTGGTTGGTCTCTTTTGAGGGGGTGGGGGCATGCACTCTCCATTCTTCTTCTAATTGTAAGCATAGGATACAGGTTGTGTCCAGTACAGGCACAACAGGAGGTCTTCTCCCAGAGAAATGGATTTGAGCCTTCATTTTATTTAGCAAATCTTTACCCAATAAGGGATATGGGTACTCTGGGACCACCATAAAGGAGTGTGAAACTGTCTTCTTACCTAAGTTTACTTCCCTTTTGGTAGTCCAAGGGTGCTGAAAAGTTCCTGTGGCCCCTTGCACCCAGGTGCGTTTACTGGCCAATTTTCCCATAGGCTCTTTTAAAACTGAATATTGTGCTCCAGTGTCAACTAGAAGTTGACGGCTCATCCCTCCACTTGTAGGGTCACCCAGGGCTCGTGGTGGAGGCTCACCGAGCCTGGGCCCCTTCGGTTTTCTAGGTTCACCAGCTCGAGAATCTTGGGCTTGGAGGGAGGCTGGGATCCTGTCCTTTAAGGACATTCCCTAGCCCAGTGGCCCAGCTGTTTACAATATGCACACTGGTCTGTTTTTAGGTGGGGCCGACCTTCCTGTGGGGGTCGTGGGGCTCGGGTTCCCTTTTTCATAGAGGGTTGGTCCCCTCATTTGGGATTCATTGCTCTTTCAGCCAACAATATCCTAGGCAGCCCTTTTGTTTGTCTTTCTTCAGGGGTTTCTCTGTTGTTAAATACCTTGTTCACCACCGCCATCAGCTCAGAAAGGTTTTTGCCCTCGAAACCTTCCAGCTTTTGAAGTTTTCATTTTATGTCTGGAGCTGCCTGACTTACGAAAGCCATATTGATGGCCATCTGATTCTCTGGGGCCTCTGGATTTATGGGAGTATAAATTCTGAAAGCCTCTAACAGGCATTCCAGGTACGCTCCAGGAGACTCATCCCTTCCCTGCATCACCTGACTGACCTTAGACAAACTGGTGGGGTGCTTAGCAGCTGCCCGGAGACCCCCCCATAAAAATCTGGCGATAGAGCTTTAGGCGTTCCCTACCTTCGGGGGTGTTATAGTCCCACCCCTCTGTTGGGTGCCTGAGAGGGAAAGCAGCCACAATCAAATCGTCATTCTATGTTGGTCACCCATCATTTCCAGGGACCGGGTGTTTGCATTCCTGAAGGATGTGGTTCTGTTCCTCGGTGGTGAACAGGATATTTAATAACTGTTGGCAATCATCCCAAGTGGGTTGGTTGGTAAAAAGAATGGTATCCAGGAGGGAAATCAGGGCCTGAGACTTCTCCGTGAAGGAGGGAGTCTGTAACTTCCAATTATACGTCACTAGTAGAAAAGGGAAAGTAGACTACTGGGGAAATTCCATCCTCCCTCAGGGGCCCAATCTCCATTAGGGGAAGAGCTCACACAATTCTCCCCTACCCCTTCAAGCGAGTGTGCATTGGGCTGGGCTCAGCCACAGGAGGTGCCGGCTCAGCCATGGGAGCTGGGTATGGAGACCAGGAAGGACTGGAAGAAGAGGAAGATGCTTGTGACCTGCACTCCTAGGTCTATCCTGGGCACTCACTGGGGCCCCATAAGGTGGCAGGAGTAAATCCTCCTCTGGTGCGAGGGAAGGACCTTGGGACCTGATGGGTTTTTGGTCTGGACTTTCTTCAGGGGAAGCAAAGTGGCTGACCCCTTAGGCCCTGATGGCGGGGGCGGCAGTAAGGGATGCAGCCAGTTGGGGGGGGCAGCAACCAGATATTGCCAACCTAGGATGTATGAGATCTGGTCAGGGTGCCCTCATTCCCCGAAGATAACTCCTTGAACCCTGTAGATGAGGGACAGGTTAAAGGACCCTTCAGGAGGCCATTCAACTTCAAAGGAGGGCCATTCGATGGTGCAGAGGGTCTGGAGGCAAGTCGGCTGGACACAGAGTCCAGACATTTTTGAAGCTGCTCATTTGTAGTCCTGAAAATGACTAAGAACTAGATCAAGGGGAGCTGAAGATGATGAGACTTTCTGGCCCATTGTGGGATAAGCTTCAAGAAAAAAGAATATAAGGAGAGGGATGAGAATGAGAAGAAGTAGGATGGAAAGTCAATAGATAAGGCGGAGCTCCGAGCAGAGGGTGAGAATGGAAAGTTGAAAGATGAGGCGGAGCTCCAAGCAGAGGGTGAGGATAGTATGAGATGGCAGTTCCCTAGAGGGAGAAATGAAAATCTCACAGCGCATGGAGTCAGCCAAGAAGGCTGCCCCTGTCCCTTTCCCCAAAAGATTTGGCCAGCCTGGATTCCACGTCAGACTTGACTAGAATCTTGTGTCTGGCCCACCCGGATTCCACATCTGGCTGGGCCAAGACTCTGGGTCGGTCCCGCCTGGATTCCACGTCAGACTGGAGCACAACTCCTTGTCAGAAGAGGAGTCAGGGCGTCCCCCATTCTCCTCCAGCTCTCGGATCAATAGCGCGTCTGCCTGATCTCCGTTGAGCGCCAGGATGTCCGGACTACCAAAGAGAGAGAGAGAGAGAGAGAGAGAGAGAGAGAGAGAGAGAGAGAGATGAAGGCAGGCAGAAGTTACCAAGGCCGGCTCCAGTGGCACTTCCGTGAGTCTGGGGTCTCTATTCTCAAATCCTGGACAAGCCCCCACAATGTTAGGGTTTGAGAATCGAGAATAATTCCCACAGATATCCAAAAAGATTATACAAAAAGTTTACTCAAGAATTTAAAGTAAAAAAAAGACAACAACCAAATGGTGGCTAGCGTGGCACAGACTTCATGAGCCAAAGATGGAGTCTGGCCCCGAACAATAGCAGGCAGGAGCTTTTATTGGGGCACTCCACAGAAACCCACACGTGCCAAGCATCTTTTTAAAATAATTGGATGTTCCTATATCCTATGTATGGGGGAAGTCTTGATTGGTAGGGGCTGTCTTCAGGGCATTGGAATGTGCTGACTGATATCTTTTAGAGCCAGAAGTTTTTGTTCATACCTTATAAGGCTTTTACATGTACAGTACTCCTGAGCTTGTCTGGGCTTGTCTAAAGAAGCTAGCCAAAATGGAGTCAGAGCATTCCGGCTCTTCAGAGCCATCTCTCCAGCCCCAAGAGAGATATTTTAAAGCCAGTGTTTTGGACTGGTAGTCAAAGGCTACCACCTCGCCCGAAGCCACTGCTCCTGGCACCTTCCAGCACCCGGCTTCCAAGGCTGAAGCACTTGCCTGGAGGAACCACCATCTCAAAAGCCCCAAACCTGATTTTCTGCAAGAGCAGCCAGTGTTCTTAACCACTGAACCGTCTCTCCAGCCCCAGATGTCTCTTTTGTGACTCTCAAAGCTGCCTCATAGGAGGACACTGGGTAAGACATGATTTTCTCTATCACCCAGAGTGTCCAGTACTTTCGCTAAGAAACTTTCTGTCTAAACTAGGGGCAAAGATTACCTACTCTGTTGATGGCACTGCTTGTGTCAAACTGCAGGGGCCCACAGAAGCTACTTCTCTGATCCTGTCAGTCACAATTCTTCATGAGAAAGAATGGAGAACCCACTCCCAGCCCATCATACACACTGACTCTGTCTTGGAAGCTTAGTACTCCCACTTCTCTGGAGTATGGGCTAAAAAAACCCCACCAGGGCTAGCCATCAATTGCCCACCTGTAATAGTTAGATTGTTGCCTGGAGCCTGCCTGGGAAGGTTCTGACACTAACCCTTATCTCCTGATCATGGCCAATGTTGGCATTCAGACTCATCATCAGAGACTTCAAAATTGCCAAAATTGGCTTCAAAAAATGCCCGTCTTCTTGGAGCACTCCACTGCTCCCTGTGAAGAAAACAGGCACCAATGATGACTGTGTCCAGGACCTGTGAGCCATAAACTGGGCCACAGCCATCATCCACTCAGTGGTTTCCAACCCTTACACACTTCTAGGTCTCATACCTGTGGAGGCTAGTGACTCATGTGTTTGGTTGTGAAGGATGCTTTCTTCTGCATTTGCCTGGGATCTGGAAGTCAGCCAATAGTCACCTTTGAATGGGAAGACCCTGCCACCACTGGAAGGAACAACTGACTGGAACCTAATTGCCTCAACTGTTAATATTTGGGCAAGCCTTGGAAGATGACCCAGCATACTTCCCAAGTGCAGAGATGAAGTATGAATATCTGCAATATGTAGACAATCTGCTTCTGGCAAGTGCAGATTGTTCTAGGGGAATAGAGACATTTTGCTAGATCTGCTCCAGAGTACTGGATACAGAGTATCTCTCAAAAAGGCCCAGATCTGCCAAAAAGAAATTAAATATCTCAAAAGAAAATTGGGACTCAAAACCTGAATGAAAGAGGGAAATTTGGTTCATCCTTGTCCCAAAGATCTAGACACAGCCCAGAGAGCTTCTAGGGGCAATCAGCTCTGTCATATTTGGATACCTAACTACTCATTAGGAGTCTATGAACTCACGAAAGGAGGAGAAAAAGATCCATTTAAACAGGGACAGCAACAGCAAGATGCCTTCCTGACTCTCAAGAAGGCTGTGTTGATGGGACTAGAGAGATGGCTCAGTGGTTAAGAGCACTGACTACTCTTGCAGAGGACTCAGATTCCATTCCCAGCACCCACATGGTGGCTATGAACTGATAGATAAAAAAGTAGCCGTATGACGAATAGGGTTGATCAGGAGAAAGCAGAGTTTATTAGCAAAGGAACACATGGGACAGATTCCTTTCCAGGCAGGGAAAATGTCTGCCCCGGTCTGAGCTGGGGTCTTTTTTAAGGGGGGAGCCTTCTGCTTCCTGTAGAAGGCAGGAAGATGCATTTTTTTAAAGTTGGGCAGGGGGAAGGTGGGGGGAGTGGGAGAGCGGGACTGTTAAACCTGTTTTCTTTAGAGATCAAAGGGGAAGCCTGCTGTGTTGGCCAAACAGTGGAGAAAAGTCTGCTTCTCTTGACTTCAAAGACCAAGGTGCCTATCAGCTGGGTTCCCTTTTCTCAGGAGCATGAGAAGTCCTTGAGATCTTGTTGGTGGGGGGCAGGGCTATTTGAACCTTAACATGAACCATCCTTAACTCCATTTCCAGGGGAATCCCAAGCCCTCTTCTGACCTCCACGGCATTGCACAACACAGGTGCACTCACAAACATGCAGGCAATACACTCATACACATAAAATAAAAATAATAAATAAAATAT
>NW_008358817.1:10315-23012 GCF_000622305.1 Nannospalax galili | reverse complement strand
AAATATATATAAAAAGAAGGCTGTGTTGGAAGTCTTAGGACTCCCTCATGTGACCCAGGAATTTAACTTGTTTGTCACTATGTAGATCAGGCTGGCCTTGAACTCAGAGATCCACCTGCCTCTGCCTCCCAAGTAGTAAAGGTATGTGCCACCACACCTGGCCCATGTAACAATCTTTAAATCTCAAGATCCCACATGCAGTCACAGCATTAATGAACTGTAGAGGGCACCATTGGCTCTCAAACCCACAAATGAGCTACTACCAGAGTCTCCTTTGTGAAACCCCCTGAGTTTGCCTGGAAATTGTCAGAATACTAGATCCAGCCACTTTCCTGCCTGCTGAACTGGGACTTCCAGACCATAACTATACTGAAACAACAGACAAGATTATTCTAGTCACCCAGATCTCACAGATGGGCCTCTGTCCTCGGATCACACCCTCTACACTGATGGGCACAGCTTCCACTCACAGGATATGCAGTGGTGACAGAGACTGAAGAAACAGTCAGGGACCCTCCCTGTGGGATGGTCAGCTCAGTGAGCAGAGCTGTTAACCCCAGTCAAGGTCCTGGAGATCAGCAAAGGATAAAAGGTAAACATTTACACTGACTCAAGATATGCCATTGCCACCCTCTAGGTGTACAGAGCCCTCTATAAGGAGAGGGCGGTTCTCACTGCAGGAGGAAAAACAAAAAAAAAAAAAATCCAACAGAAAATTTCCACTTCCTAGAAGCAGTTTGGGACCCAGTAGCCATTGCTGTCATCCACTGTCGGGGACATTAGAAAGAAGACCATTGACAAAGGAAACAGATGAGTTGACAAGGAAACAAGACAAGCAGTGACAATTAAAACGGTTCAGGCTCCTCCCTGCAAAATCCTAGTGACTTCAGGCCTACCCAAACACCTATACTACACGTGAGAGGAAGAGGCCTGTGTGGGGCAAGGCGTAGGAACCAAGAGCCCAGATGGATGGTGGCTCCTCCCTGATGGATGCCCCTTTGTCTCAGATCCTTTGGTCTATGACCTGGCTCATCATTTCCAGAAAGACACTCATATGGGACACAGTGCTCAAGACTCTAATAAACTGGTAGTACTATGTGGCCAGATTCCCACACTTTGCAGGAGTATAAACCAGAGATGCCAAACTTGTGCCTGCAGCAATGCCAAGCAAGGGCCCTCCTAGCCACCGAGAGTACAGAGAACTGGACAGAGCCTATTTGAAGATCTAGAAATTGACTTTACTGAACTGCTACTTAGCAAGGGATATAAATACCTGATTGACGTTGTGTGTACTTACTCTAGCGGGGTAGAGGCATACCCCACCAGGACTGGAAAGGCCAGGGAAGTGACAAGAGTTTTTCTGAGATTTTGCCTCAGTATGGAATGCCTACCTTAACTGGGTCAGACAAGGGGCCTGCATGTGTGGCTGAGATCACACAAGGACTGGCAAAGACCCTGTAACTGAAATGAAATTTACATAAGTTTCACCAGCCCCAGAGCTTAGGGAAGGGGAACACATGAACCAGGCCCCTAAAACCAGCTGTGAGTAAGTTTTGTCAGGAGACCCAATTGCCCTGGACTTCAGGACTGCCTATGGCTTTCTTATGGGTAAGATGCTCCCCATGAGCAGAGATTCAGCTCTCATTCTACGATAGTCTATCTGGTCCCCCATAAGAGTCCTCAGGGACTGGAGGGAATGGAGCACTTAGAGATGCGTACTCAGTTGCAGCTTCTGACTAAGACCATAGCCCAGTTACATCAGTAGGTACTAGAGAGGTTTCCCTGGCCCAAAGGTAACTCAGTACACCCCCACAAGTCAGGAGACCTGGTACAGATAAAGAATTGGCATAAGGCACCCTCAAACCCACCTGGAAGGACCCTACCCTGTGCTTCAAACCACAGCCCGCCCCCCCTTTTGGTGTTTTTGAGACAGGGTTTCCCTGTAGTCCCAGCTGGCCTGGAACTTGCTATGTAGACCAGGCTAACTTGCTATGTAGACCAGGCTGGCCTCGAACTCACAGAGATCCATCTGCCTCTGCCTTCCAAGTGCTGGGATTAAAGGAGTGCGCCACCACGCCCTGCTCAAACCACAGCCTTAAAAGTTGCGGGTATAGACACCTGGTTCCATTATTCCCGGGTAAGGGCTGATGCCTCACTTTTATGACTGGCCCAGTGGATAGTGACCAGGGACCACCCCCCAAAAAAATCCCCTAAAGATCACATTTTGCACCCATTGCCCTGGTTTGGCCACACTGGAAACTGGCTAATCCACACATGACCAAAACTTGAGTACTACAGCCAGCACCTGAAGACCCTACGGCCCTGCTCCCACTGCAAACCTGGAGGCCGATCACAAAGGACTGCCCTAGCAATATTGTACAGAGGCATGATGAGCCTGTTGGGAGGGGGTCTTCTGCTTTCTATAACAGCCTGTACTTCTTAAGCTGTAAGGCGATGGGATACATCCTCTACCCACAATGCACATGTCAGCAGTATTGCCTCCCCTCTTGGAACAACCAACCTGATGTGTCAAACACAGGCCCCACTACTGTCTTCATAAAGGACAGACTTCTATAACAGAGCCAGACATAATGCTCTATCTGCTATTCTTCCCAATGAACCTGTTCCTGGCCCTATTCCTAGTCTGGGCTCCCCCCACCCCCGCCCTGTTTCCTCAGACCTAAGGAGAATGATGGCACTTCTCCATGTCCCTGCACTGCCTTCTACCTCAGCATGATAAACAGATGTTACGCCGCAGAGGAAATCCTTAACTGTTTAACGATGGGAGGGTATACTGGAGGGGGAAATAAAAACTCAGTGCTATTGGAGATTGCCAGACCAGAATGCCCTAGTGTTTCAGGCCTTGTCTATTGAGATACTGTCAGCCCGTATCCAGACTCAAATCAGATTATACTCGTGATTTAGACCCTTACCTGTAGTTAGTGAGGGATTGCTGGCTTTGCTTATCCCTGGAAGCACCCCAATATACTAGTTCCAGTGACAAATGTGACTGTGATGAAGTCCCTGCAGGACTCCTCTATGTTAAAGCCTGTTTGAGGTCAGTCAAGTTGTCTCAAGGAGCCCCTTATGTTTTATAAGGGAACAAGGAACAAAACCAGTAGGTGATTTGGCTCACGACTAATGTAACAAACTTTTCCTCACTCTCCCTCTAAGAACACTGGATGTTGTCCCCAACCAGGTCTCTTCATCTGTGGGACAAATGCCTATGTATGTCTATCCAGTGAATGGATAGGTATATATACCCTAGCTTTCCTTACTCCCCAAATGAACATTGTCCCCAACAATCAAACTCTCACAATATCCTGAGTAGTGCATATGTGATCTAAAGGAGCCAATCAATTCATGCCTCTATTTCTCTATTTGTCTCTGCCTTGTTCCTTTGAGGCAGAGTCTCTCCCTGAACCTGGGAGTTTGAACTTATCAGCTAGGCTAGCAGCCATCAAGCCCCTGAGGTCCTCCTTTCTTCACCCCCTTCAGTGCTGGGTTACAGGTATTTGGCCCATGCCCAGCTTGTTACGTGGGTGCTGGGATCTGAACTCCAGTCCTCACACTTGTGCAGCAAGCAG
The DNA here is from genome assembly GCF_000622305.1 of Nannospalax galili. NCBI lineage: Eukaryota > Metazoa > Chordata > Mammalia > Rodentia > Spalacidae > Nannospalax > Nannospalax galili. The sequence goes on along the minus strand of NW_008358817.1, from coordinate 19,425 downwards.
TCCTAACCACCGAGGCATCGCTCCAGCCCAATATAGAGAGACTTAGAAGGGTGGTTTTAAATTTTTTAATGGTCAGGTTTGTTTTTCTAACTTTGACTTTCTAATTTATTACATTACAGTAGATGGAATTAGTACATGGGATTTCTGCTCTTTGTAAAGGGTAAAAACTTTCCTCGTGACATTATAGTTGATGATTTTCGTGTTTTTATTTTTAATTCTTTTTCAGGGGTTCAGGTTACTGAGACAGAGTCTCACTCTGTAGCCCAGTCTGTCCTGGAACAAACTTTGTAGCCCAGGCTGGCCTTGGACCCCAAATGATCCTCCTTCTGCCTCAGCGTCTGGAGTGCTGAGATTAGAGGCATATTTTACATCTGACTCCTGTGTGTATATGTTTTTAAAGTTTTGTTACAATTTATTGTTTGTGCTTGTGTGTCTCTCTCTGTGTATGTGTCTCTGTATCTGTGTCTCTCTGTGTCTGTGCATTTGTGTGTGTGTGTAGGGGCACAAATGTGGTACAATATGTTCTAGCCTTTCATCATGGGGGTCTCAGGTATTGAACTCATGTCAGGCTTGGTGGCAAGGGCCTTTTTTCGATGAGCCATATCACCAGCCCTCCTGTATTGTTTTAAAATTTGTATATATCTGTAGACTTGTTCTAAGGTGTGTTTGTGCCAAGGTGCATATGTAGAGGTCAGAGGACGACTCTTAGGAGTTGGTTCTCTCCTATTTTATGGGATCTGGGGTTTGAACTCAGGTTGCTAGGTCTTCTCTGCAAGCATCTTTACTAGCTGAGCCATCTCTTAGTCCCTGTACTGTTTTTAGTATGTGCTTGAAAAGAAGATGCAGTATTGCTTTTGGGGGTATGGTTTTTGCTATAGTCTGAATGTTTGCGACCTCCCTAAATTCCTCTTCTGAAATATAATCTTCAATGTGATGGACTGAAGAAACAGGGCTTTGATAAAGTCATAAGGGTGGAGCCTCATGATGGTTGTCCTGGTTAGTTTTTATTGTCAACTTGACACAGTGCACCTGGAAAGAGAACCTCAACTGACGAATTTCTTTAATCAGATTGGCCTGTGGACATGTCTTTGAGGAATTGTCTTGACTGATGATTGATGTGGGAGGGCCCAGCCCACTGTGGGTGACACCATTCCTAAGCAGGTGGTCCTGGGCTGCACAGGAAAGCTAGATGAGAGTGAATCAAGGAGTGATCGAGTAAGCAGCCTTGTTCCATGGTTTCTGCTCTAGGTTCCTGCCTTGAGTTCCTGCCCTGACTTCCCTCAGTGATGGACTATTACCTAGAAGTGTAAGCCAAACAACCCCCATATATATAGATATATAAAATATATCTATATCTATCTATCATCTATGTATCTATCATCTATCTATCTATCTATCTATCTATCTATCATCTATCTAATCCAGATAGATAGATAGATAGATAGATAGATAGATAGATAGATAGATAGATAGATAGATAGATAATTTTTTTTTCAGGCTGGCCTTGAATTCACAGAGATCCACCTGCCTCTGCCTCCAAGTGCTGGGAGTGCACCACCACGCCCAGCTTAGATATATATTTTCAAATTTTTATTTATCTTTTTATTTTTGAAACAGGATCTCTTATAGCCCAGGCTGGCCTCAAACTTGCTACGTAACCTAGAATGATAATGAACTTCTGATTCTCCTGTTTCTGTCTCCCAAGTGTTGGGATTACAGCTGTGCACCCCATCCCCCCAGTGACTGCGTCCATTTTAGAGAGGCCCCACAGCTATTCCACAAGTGGCTCCTGTTAGTGTGATCCAAGAAGATCCCAGAAATGAAATGTAAAGATGTGTCAGCATTATGGAAATGCCAGACAGAACCTTCCATCTGCTCCCGTCATTTGCCTTCAGGACAGATTGTGCATCTCAGTCCTGCTCAAGGGAGCAGCAGAGACTTGAAGATCTTTTAAGACAAACCGAGAAGAGCCACAAGGAGCCAGGAGCGAGCTCTGTCAGCTAAAGAATGCTCATTAAGTTTGTTTGGTGTCTGACTACAGTTCTAAGAAGTAAACACAATTTCTGTAGAAATGGCTGCCATCTGATAAGCCTGTTGGCCTTTGTTAAGCTTGTTCTATGGGGACTGAAACTCACCTTTTCTGGGAGTTCAGTGAAGCAGACAGCTCCCAAGAGCAGAGAGTGCAGTACCAAGCAAGGCCATGTGAGACACAAGGTTACTACTGTCTGTACTGTTGTTACAAGCTATGAAACTTGAGGGCAGTCTGGTTCATAGTAATAGATAACTAATAAGCCCCTAAATGAATCTTCAAAATGTTTATTTATTGTGTGTGTGTGTGTGTGTGTGTGTGTGTGTGTGTGTGTACTTGCCATGGTGTGTATGTGGAGGTCAGAGGACAACGTTGTGGAGTCTACTTTTATGTGGGTTCTGGGAATTGAATTCAATTGTCAGACTTTGGGGGAAGTGCTTTTACCCATGGAGCCACTTCACTGGCCTCCCTAATATATTTTTATTAATTTTCCTCCAGTGTCTATACTTAGTATACTAAGAAGATACGTTTTTGGTGCTCCATTTCTATATGGAGCTCTGAGAAACTTTCTATTGAAACACTTCCTCCTCTGAGGTAAAAAAGCTTGATTGAATCTCCCAAGACAGAAGTTGGTATAATTTTCCATTAAAGATCTCAATTGTTCCAAAGATGCTGGAAAAATATGGCACCAGGCCAAGACTTCAAAATTTAATCTGATTATGTCTCTGAATCAAAAGGAAGCAGTGACTCTGGATTCTAAACACACATAAAAGAGTGAATGATACTGTGTATTTTCCATTCATGTGGAGTAAATTCAAATGAAGAGTCTGGGTAAGCTTGGTTGGAAGAAAATATAAGTATATGCCCAGCTAGTCACAGACTAAGCACTGTTTGGGTACACTACTGAAATATTTATCTTAAAAATGAAAAGCTTAAACATCACCAAGAAAAATCTGGACTTCATCAAACATCACAGCCAAATATTTTCTTTTTTTTCTTTTCTTAGAACATATATATATATATTTTAATTTATTTTTATTTTATGCGTATGAGTGTATTGCCTACACGTATGTGAGTGCACCCATGTCATGCAATACCGTGGACATCAGAAGAGGGCTTCGGATCTCCCTGGAACTGGAGTTAAGGATGGAATATAGCTGCCAGGTGGGTGCTGGGAATCGAACTCGGGTCCTCTGCAAGAGCAGTCAGTGCTCTTAACCACTGAGCCATCTCTTCAGCTCCAAATGTTTAAATGTTCTGTTCGTTATTATTCTGTGTGTTTGTGTTGGATGCAAGTGAGTGTGTGAGGCATGTGCATGGGGAGGCCACAGCAGGATGTGGGTGTTTTCCTCTATCCTCTCAGCCCATTGCCTTGAGACAGGGTCTCTCACTGAACTGAAAGCTCGCTGTTTCCGGTAGGCTGGATGCCCAGTGTGTTCTTGGAATCTTCTTGTCTCTGTCCCCAATGCTGGGGCTACAGGCACATGCAGCCATCCCTATTTTTTTTTTTAACATGGGTGCTAGGGATTTGAACTCAGATCCTTATGTTTGGAGAGAAAGTGCCTTTACCCACTGAACCATCTTCCAACTCCTGATGGGCTTTCTTATAGATTTTAAGTTTGACCAAATAGCTGTTTTTTCCAATTTGTTGAACAAGAAGGACTCCTTCAGAGGCCCTAGTTGCTGTGCAAACTGTTTCTGAAGAGAGACTAACAAACCTCTGCTCACCTCAGATAGGGTACCAAGGACAGATACAAAGAAAGGATTTCATACCAGTGGAGCTTGGTGAACACATGAGTTTAACTGAGGTTACTTATAGGAGCGTGGGCATCTTACAGGCCACTACTCACATTTAGAAAAGTCTTCCCTCCTCAAGCAATCACTAGCTGTATACATATTTTGAGGAGAAGCAGAACCTTGTAAATTCCTCCCTGAAGCTACCTTAACTATCTGTAAATTTAGGAGAAGCGTGTGGTCTCATAAGCCCCTCCCTCTTCTCCATGATTGCAAATTAATGTCCCAATCTTGGATGGGCTTCAGGGTAATCATAGCTGCTGTCAGTTCATGAGGGCAATGGCCAGGTCATGCCCAGAGGATATATTCTACATTAGTCCAACATAGAAATCAATAGAATAATTTTTGTTCACAAACTTTTTCTTCAACCAGACTCCAACGAAGACTTGAGGATGTTTTTTCTAAATGCTTTCTGAGTACTTATGCACTAGGACACTCCTGGGCAAGCCAGGAGTGGTGGCTCAGGCTGGTAATCCCAGCAATTTCGAGGTGGAGACAGGAGGATCAGTAGTTCAAGGTCATTCTCAAGTACATAGTTATAGGGAGTGCTCTGGGCCCCAGGCGTGGTGTGCACGGGTATCAGGGAGTGCTCTGGGCCCCAGGCTGGTGTGCGCGGGTATATCGGGGTCGCTCTGGGCCCCTAGATCTCGGGGTCCCCGCCACACCTGGTGAGTCACGGCACGGCTCTGGCCACAGGTGTCTCTGGCCGTGGTGGCGGGTGCCCCGCACGCTTTTCCCGCAGGCTTGGGTCCTGTGTCTCTGTCCGCGCATCTCTGGTGCTGACAGCCTCTCTGCTACTGGAGCATTGTCCAGCCGAATTCTGTCCCTATTTCACCCGTGTACTTTCCTCAGGAAGAGAGGTCCACTGGCCACCGGACCAAGCGGGAAGAGTACAAGGACGTCGAAAGCTAGGGCGTCCATGGTTCGGTGATGGAAGGATTCTGCCTCCCGAGGAGACTAGATTGCAGGCAGGAGACACAGACTCAGTCCAGTCAGGTTCAGTGCTACAGCTCTTTATTGCAAGTCTCAGTGACACAGTTCCTGCTCTAGCTCCAGCTCCGCCTCTAGCTCCTGCTCTGCTTCTAGCTCCAAATATTGAGGGGAAACCAGGGAGCATTATACCGTGGGGGTGGTAGTAAAAGGCTTTAGCTGATAGGTACTTTGGGGATGACCCATTTGTGTGTGGAAATGGGCCCCCACCACGCTGCCAGACTACCTGAAAAATCAAGGCCATGTTTATGTTATGGCATTTGTGGCGGGCACTTCAAAAGGAGAGTCAGGAAAGATGCCAGGAAGGCACCCTGCTATGAAAGGAGCCCTCAGCACATGATCCCGAGCTGCATGAGCTGTCTGGTCGTGAAGGGACTTCCACTTTGCATAACAGAGGTCCCCAACACATAGTGAATTTGAGGTCAGACTGGGCTACATGAGACACTATCTTCAAAAACCAAAGACAATCCTGGGCAAAAAGGTTCTGTGATGGTTATCAACTTGCCAAAATCTAGAATCATCTGGGAGATGGGCCCAAGGGAATGCTTGTGGGGGATTATCTCAATTACATGAATTGGTGCGGGAATACCCATCCTAATGGTGGGCTGGACCATTCCCTGGACAGAGGATCCTAGATGTAAGAGTACAGAAAGCCAGATGCCTGCATCTATCTGTTGCACTGCAGACACAATGTGACCAGCTGCTTCAAGCTCCTGCTGCCTTGATGTCCCCACCTCGGGAAACTGACGTGGAACTGTGACGGAAAGAGAAACGTTTTTTCCCTTAAATTGCTTTGGTCAGGGTATTTTATCACAGCAACGGGAAAAGAAACAAAGACAGGCTCCGAGGCTTATTACATCTGAGAAACCTAGCCCAGTCAGAGACCACACACCTGCATGTGGGTCAGTGCTGGGTTACGTACAGGGTTACGGCCCTGTGAGAGGGCATCCCCCAGTGATGTCATAGCTGTCTTAGTCTGTTTGAACAATGACAGAATTGCCTGAGGATGCATTTCTCAGAACTTGTCTTCATGAAATAAGAATGTATAGATTTAAAGGTTCCTGGAAGCAGTGTAATACAGAAACTTAATTTTTCTGACTATTCCAGACCACATACTTTCCCCAAATATACTTTGCAACACTCAAATATCTAACCTACAAATCACTTCTATCTCCATGTTCTTTGTCTCAGAAGACCAGGGGAAGCTTGGCAGGGTTTCAGATTGACCCTAATGTAGCATCGTCAGCCTTTTCTCTATCTCAGAGTCACATTTCCATGTGTGCAATGGTGGGTGAGTTTCCTGGTGATAACAGAGCTCATACATAGGTTGTTGAAACCCCCCCCCCGCCTCGTCCTGCCAAGATCTATTGGGCAGGGTGTGGTGACATGTCTTTGATGCCAGAACTCAAGAGGCAGAGGCATGAGAATCTCTGTGAGTTTGAGACCAGCCTGGTCTACACAGTGAGACCATCTCAAAAAGAAAAGATTTGGTGCTGGAGAGATGGCTCAGCATTTGAGAGCACTGGCTGCTCTTGCAGAGGACCCAGGTTCAGCTCCCAGCACCTACATGGTAGCTAACATTCATTCTTAACTCCAGTTTCAGGGGATCCAATGCTCTCTTCTGACCTCCATGGTTATTGTACAAATGTGGTACACTTACATACATGCAGGCAAAACACTCATACACATACAATAAAAATTTTTAGAAATTTTATTTTTTATGTGCACGAATGTTTTTGTCTGCACATACATATGTGCACCACATGTGTATAGTATCTGAGGAGACCAAAAGAGGGCATTGGATGCCCTGGAACTGGAGTTACAGATGGTTTTGAGCCACTATGTGGGTGCTGGGAACAGAACCCAGATCCTCTGCAAGGACAGCAAGTGCTCTTAACTGCTGAGCTTTCTCTTTAGCTTGATGTTGAACTTTTAAGTTAGTCTATCTTCAGGAGGGAAACTACTTAGATTTTCATTCTTTTTTTTTTTTTTTTTTTTTTTTTTTTTTTTTTTTTGAGGCAGGAGCTCATGTAGCCCAGACTGGCTTAAACTTGCTATGTAGTTGGGGATGACCTGGAACTCCTGATCCTTTTTCAGTCCAAAGTACTGAGATTTTAGGTATGCACCACCATGTCTGGCCTTACTCTGTATTGTTTTATTTCGTTGTGAGACATAGCTTCATGCAGCCAAGACTGACCTACAATTTGTTGTGTAGATGAGGATGACCTTGAACCCCTGGTCCTCTGTCCTCCTAAGTGTTATGATTACAGGTATATACCACCATACCCAGTTTTATGGTTGCTGGGGCTTGAACCCAGGGTCTGGTGCATGCCGGGGAAGCATTCTACCAACTGGGTTACACCCCAGCCCTCTATTCTGAAAAGTTTTTTTTTTTTGGTCTTTTTGAGACAGGGTCTCCTTGTAGCCCAAGCTAACTTGGAACTCCCTATGTAGAACAAGCTGGCTTTGAACTCACAGAGATCCACCTGCCTCTGCCTCCAGAGTGCTATGATTAAAGGCGTGTGCCACACTCAGCTCTATTCTGTATTTTCAAAAACTGCTTATTCCTTTTAATAGTTTGTAGTTTTTTTTCCACTTTGCTGTTTGATGAGGAATCCTTAGCGCAAGTGAAATCTGATGCTGGCGCTAAAGGTTCTTTTGGGGGTGTGGTAGTTGTTGGGGAGCAAAGTAGGCCTTATGTATCCCAGACAAGCACTCAACCACCAGAGCTACATCCTTAGCCTGCTAAGGTCATTTTGAACCCCAAGTTACTGAAGAGTTGCCACAAAACAGCCCAAGGCCCCAACCTGGAAGTGCAGCGCCACCTGGAGGCAGCTTTGCTGAACAGCTGGGAGAGGCACTGCAGATGTGGACCCAGCCACTACTGGTAAAGGCGATTAGGGAGGCTGGGTGGGGGGTGGGAGCTACTGGCTCTGATTGGATCTGGAGTTTCACCAGCTCTTCCAGAGCTGGGGGGTTCCCACTCCTTTCCCATCCCTCTCAAACTGTTTACTCTTTTTTTCTTTTTATTGCATTTTTGCAAAATTCAAACAATATACTGTTTGAGTTTTGACCATATTTAGATCCCCTCCTGTATCTGCACCCTCCCTTACTAACCTCCCACCAAATTTCTGTATAATATATATATATATATAAAGTGTGTGTGTGTGTGTGTGTGTGTATATGAGAGAGAGAGAGAGAGAGAGGAAGAGAGAGAGAGTCAGATTTGTGTCCCCAGATGCCCTTCAGTGTGGGTTCATCCACTGATCACCCACCAAGAGTGTCACCCTAAAATGAGACTGACTCTCCCCCTCCCAGCAGCCATCGGTAGCCAATAGTTCCTCAGGTAGGGTTGGGGCTTCTTATCCATTTCTCCATGTCGCTGCTGAGATTTTGTCTGGCTTGAGCTTACATGGAACTTGCTCATGCTGTCAGCACTGCTCTGAGTTCAAATGAGGAACTGACGAAGCGTCTGGAAAACACTTGTTTCCTTGTGGTTATCTACCTCCTCAACACTTTCCACCCCCTCTTCTGCAATGATCCCTGAGCCTTACTTTTATTAAAATATTTATTAAAATAAATTTTATATCACATAAGGGTTTTTTGTTGTTTGTTGAACTTGCTCATGCTGTCAGCACTGCTCTGAGTTCAAATGAGGAACTGACGAAGCGTCTGGAAAACACTTGTTTCCTTGTGGTTATCTACCTCCTCAACACTTTCCACCCCCTCTTCTGCAATGATCCCTGAGCCTTACTTTTATTAAAATATTTATTAAAATAAATTTTATATCACATAAGGGTTTTTTGTTGTTTGTTGTGGCTTTTTGAGACAGGGTCTCTCTGTAGCCCTAGCTGGCCTGGAACTCACTATGTAGACCAGGCTGGCCTGGAACTCACAGAGCTCTGCCTGCCTCTCCTCTGCCTCCTGAGTGCTGGGATTAAAGGCGTGTGCCACCACGGCCAGTCTAGACCTAGTTTTAACTATAACCAGCTACTGAATGGATCTAGAGATTAGACAACCCCACAATTTGGTCATAAGGCAACTAGGGGTCTGTCAAGCTGCATTCTAGGCTGGACTGAGATTCCACAGTCTTGTGCCTTTCTTTTTTTAATTTAAAATTTTTATTTTTTAAAGAATTTCATACATGAGTGCTACATTTATATCATTTTTACCCTTCCCTCTCCCTCTTCAATTCCTCCCATGTCTGTCTACTATCCCCTCTCAAATTCATGATGTTCTTTTCTTTAATTATTACTGTTACCTACATACATACACACACTGATGAATCAGTCCATTT
>NW_008358817.1:9046-9589 GCF_000622305.1 Nannospalax galili | reverse complement strand
TTGCCTCCAAACACACAAGAGTATATATACACACACACACACACACACACACACACACACACACACACACACACACACACAATTTCTATTCTCAGTTAAAATTTAAAGAGGACTAAGGAAAGTGGCAAGCAGCTGTCCCCTTAAAGAATGAAAGCTGGGGCTGGAGAGACGGTTCAGTGGTTAAGAGCAGAGACTGTTCTTAACAGAGGACTTGGGTTCGAGTCCCTGCACATACACACACACACACGTATGGGCATGTTTTCTTTTAGAATTCACCTCAAGTAAATACTATACTAGAAAAAGGAAAATATTAGTATCTGTTGTTTAGGAAAGTCTAAATGACTCTTTCCCCCTTCTCTCTCCCTCTCCCCCTTTCCCCTCTCCCCCCTTCAATTTAGTATTCTCAAAAATGTAAGAGTTGGTAGTTGGAACTTCACTTAAAAAAAGCATCACAAGCCAGGTGTGGTGGCACACGCCTTTAATCCCAGCACTCGGGAGGCAGAGACAGGCGGATCTCTGTGAGTTCAAGGCCAGCCTGGTCTA
>NW_008358817.1:7902-8862 GCF_000622305.1 Nannospalax galili | reverse complement strand
ATGGCAAATATGTACAAAATGTTTAGCATCTCACTGTATTTGAGAGCAAGGAAAACATTATTATTATTAATTATTATTATTTGTAGTCAAGCTTGGTGTTGCATACCTGTAATCCCATCATTTGAGGGGGTGTATCAGAAATTCACGGTTATCCTTGGAACATAGCAAATTTGAGGCCAGCCTGGGCTACATGAGACCATTTCAACAAAGCAAACAAAACAAGACTTTTTTTGGTCTTTTTTTTGAGACAGGGTCTCCCTGTAGCCCACTATGTAGACCAGGCTGGCCTTGAACTCACAGAGCTCCTCCTGCCTCTGCCTCCCGAGTGCTGGGATTAAAGGCGTGCTCACTATGTAGACCAGGCTGGCCTTGAACTCACAGAGCTCCTCCTGCCTTTGCCTCCTGAGTGCTGGGATTAAAGGTGTGCACCACCATACCTGGCCAGGAAAGACTTTTTTGTGTGTATGTAATATGATTTAAATCCTCAGGAAAAAAGCACTTGAGTATACTAGCATGTCATCAAAAACAGAGTTGCTGTGGTCTCAATTCTGCAGTTTTCTTTCTTTGCAACAGCTGCCACTCTGGTGTCTTAGTTCCAACATGTCCAATCCCTTCATATACACAGTGAGCTCTGGACATAAAGAACACAGCTCAAGGAGAGCCAGCTGACCTGCCTGCCTGGAGCAAAGCACTTGGCTGGGAGAGCTTTCTGTAAGGGGGACTGTAGTCCCACTAAGCCACAGTGTGTTAGAGATGCTGTCTGCCTAGGGATGTTCAAACACTACACCCTGATGTCCAAGAAGCAATTAAAAAATGAAAAAATGCCAACTACAAGGTGGAAAAGTATGAGTTGGGCAGAATGGTGAGTGCCTGCAATCCTAGGGCTCAGAGGCTGAGGCAGGAAGACTACTTTGAAACTAGGGCCAGCCTTGGCTACATAGTGAGTTCTAGGCTAGCCAC
>NW_008358817.1:5396-6222 GCF_000622305.1 Nannospalax galili | reverse complement strand
TGTATCAGAAATTCACGGTTATCCTTGGAACATAGCAAATTTGAGGCCAGCTTGGGCTACATGAGACCATTTCAACAAAGCAAAACAAGACTTTTTTTGGTCTTTCTTTTGAGACAGGGTCTCCCTGTAGCCCACTATGTAGACCAGGTTGGCCTTGAACTCACAGAGCTCCTCCTGCCTCTGCCTCCCGAGTGCTGGGATTAAAGGCGTGCTCACTATGTAGACCACGCTGAGCTTGAACTCACAGAGCTCCTCCTGCCTTTGCCTCCTGAGTGCTGGGATTAAAGTTGTGCACCACCATACCTGGCCAGAAAAGACTTTTTTGTGTGTATGTAATATGATTTAAATCCTCAGAAAAAAAGCACTTGAGTATACTAGCATGTCATCAAAAACAGAGTTGCCATGGTCTCAATTCTGCAGTTTTCTTTCTTTGCAACAGCTGCCACTCTGGTGTCTTAGTTCCAACATGTCCAATCCCTTCATATACACAGTGAGCTCTGGACATAAAGAACACAGCTCAAGGAGAGCCAGCTGACCTGCCTGCCTGGAGCAAAGCACTTGGCTGGGAGAGCTTTCTGTAAGGGGGACTGTAGTCCCACTAAGCCACAGTGTGTTAGAGATGCTGTCTGCCTAGGGATGTTCAAACACTACACCCTGATGTCCAAGAAGCAATTAAAAAATGAAAAAATGCCAACTACAAGGTGGAAAAGTATGAGTTGGGCAGAATGGTGAGTGCCTGCAATCCTAGGGCTCAGAGGCTGAGGCAGGAAGACTACTTTGAAACTAGGGCCAGCCTTGGCTACATAGTGAGTTCTAGGCTAGCCAC
>NW_008358817.1:0-903 GCF_000622305.1 Nannospalax galili | reverse complement strand
CCCCTTTTACAAAAAAAAAAAAAAAAAAAAAAAAAAAAAAAAAACCCAAACAAACCACAATTTGTTCACAAGTAGAGATCTAATGCCTCATTCTGTCAATTCTTTTAAGAAAAGCATTGGTTTCTCAAAGAGCCACTCTGTATGATTAGACTAGGAGCACCAGTGCTGATTAACCACAGGACCCTCTCTAAGTAGATGCACGGTTAAAAAAAAAAAAAAAAAAAAAAAAAAAAAAAAAAAACCCAAACAAACCACAATTTGTTCACAAGTAGAGATCTAATGCCTCATTCTGTCAATTCTTTTAAGAAAAGCATTGGTTTCTCAAAGAGCCACTCTGTATGATTAGACTAGGAGCACCAGTGCTGATTAACCACAGGACCCTCTCTAAGTAGATGCACGGTAGCTCCTGTGCAGCTGGGCGCCCCCGCCTGGCCAGCACTGGCCCAGCCCTGCCTTTCATGAGGGTTCCTCACCAATCACAGAACACAGAAAATAACCTCAGAGGTATTTTAATAATAATAATAATAATAATTATTATTATTATTATTATTATTTTATTTGTACTCATGTGCCACGGAACATATGCGGCGGTTAGAGGACACAGGTGGGTTCTCTCCACCATGTGGATTCTGGGCATAGAACTCAGGTCATTAGGATTGTCAGCAAGTGCCTTTACCTGCTGGGCCACCTCACTGGCCCCTGAAGATTTTTTTTTCTCAGTTCTCCCAAGGATGTCATATCCTAAGTATCATTTTTAGACACAGAGAACATTTAATCCACTAATTTCAGGGTGTTGGGGTTTAACCCTCAGAGCTGTAGCTGAGCAAGAAAAAGGAATGACTTTATCCATTAGACTCAGAAAAACAAAGGCAGAATGTGCTCATAAGGTAAATAGAATTACAT
>NW_008358816.1:38594-48081 GCF_000622305.1 Nannospalax galili | reverse complement strand
GTGCCATCACAATGTTACAATATGAATTCACAATATTCCATTGTGCCATCAGAACGCTTATTGTGACATCACAGTGCTCCAGTGTACCAACACTAAGGCCCCATGTGCCATTATATTGTTCCAATGTGCCATAACCATGTTAATTGTGCCACCACAATGCACCATTGTGTCATTACAATAATCCATTGTGTCGTCACTGTGCTCAATATGCAAACACTGTGCTGAAAGTCCCCTCACAATCCCCCAATGTGACATCACAGTGCTCCAGTGTACCAACATTAAGGCCCCATGTGCCATTATATTGTTCCAATGTGCCATAACCATGTTAATTGTGCCACCATAATGCACCATTGTGTCTTCACAATGATCCGTTGTGTCATCACAATACTCAATATGCAAACACAGTGCTCAATGTCCCCTCACATTACCCAATGTCATATTACAATGCTCCAATGTGTTTTCACTATGATCAAACGTGACATCACAGGGCTCAATTGAGCCAACACTATGGCCCCATGTGCTATCACAATCTCCCAATGTGACATCACAGTGCTCCAGTGTACCAACATTAAGGCCCCATGTGCCATTATATTGTTCCAATGTGCCATAACCATGTTAATTGTGCCACCATAATGCACCATTGTGTCTTCACAATGATCCGTTGTGTCATCACAATACTCAATATGCAAACACAGTGCTCAATGTCCCCTCACATTACCCAATGTCATATTACAATGCTCCAATGTGTTTTCACTATGATCAAACGTGACATCACAGGGCTCAATTGAGCCAACACTATGGCCCCATGTGCTATCACAATCTCCCAATGTGACATCACAGTGCTCCAGTGTACCAACATTAAGGCCCCATGTGCCATTATATTGTTCCAATGTGCCATAACCATGTTAATTGTGCCACCATAATGCACCATTGTGTCTTCACAATGATCCGTTGTGTCATCACAATACTCAATATGCAAACACAGTGCTCAATGTCCCCTCACATTACCCAATGTCATATTACAATGCTCCAATGTGTTTTCACTATGATCAAACGTGACATCACAGGGCTCAATTGAGCCAACACTATGGCCCCATGTGCTATCACAATCTCCCAATGTGACATCACAGTGCTCCAGTGTACCAACATTAAGGCCCCATGTGCCATTATATTGTTCCAATGTGCCATAACCATGTTAATTGTGCCATCATAATGCACCATTGTGTCTTCACAATGATCCGTTGTGTCATCACAATACTCAATATGCAAACACAGTGCTCAATGTCCCCTCACATTACCCCAATGTCATATTACAATGCTCCAATGTGTTTTCACTATGATCAAACGTGACATCACAGGGCTCAATTGAGCCAACACTATGGCCCCATGTGCTATCACAATCTCCCAATGTGACATCACAGTGCTCCAGTGTACCAACATTAAGGCCCCATGTGCCATTATATTGTTCCAATGTGCCATAACAATGTTAATTGTGCCACCACAATGCACCATTGTGTCTTCACAATGATCCGTTGTGTCATCACAATACTCAATATGCAAACACAGTGCTCAATGTCCCCTCACATTACCCAATGTCATATTACAATGCTCCAATGTGTTTTCACAATGCTCAAACGTGACATCACAGTGCTCGATTGAGCCAACACTATGGCCCCATGTGCTATCACAATCTCCCAATGTGACATTACAATTCTGCAAGATTACTTTACAATTATCCAATGTGACATCACAGTGCTTCAATGTGCCAACACTATGTCCCCATGTACCATAATAATGCTCCAATGTGCCATCACAATGTTAAAATATGATGTCACAAATTTTGTTGTGCCATTACAATGCTCAATTTACCATCACAATGGGCCATTTTATCATTACAGTGATCCCTTTTGTCATCACTAAGCACAATATGCAAACACGGTGCTCATTGTCCCCTCACAATCTCCAATTGTGACATCACAATGCTCCAATGTGTCATTGCAATTCTCCAATGTAACCTCACAATGCTCATTGTGCCATCATAGTCCTCCAATGTACCATCACAATGTTAAAATATGACTACAAAATATTCCATTTTGCCATCACAATGCTCATTGTGCTATCTCAGTGTGCCATTGTGTCATTACAATGATCCATTGTGTCATCATAATGCTCAACATGCAAACATGGTGCTCAATGTCCCCTCACAATACCCCAATGTTACATCACAATGCTCCAATATGTCATCACAATGCTCAAATGTGGCATCACAATGCTCATTGTGCCATCACAATACACCAATGTGCCATAACAATGTTACAATATAACTTCAAAATGTTCCATGTACCATCACAATGCTCTATATGCCATCACAATGCTCATTGTGCCATCACAATTCGCCATTCTCTCACTACAATGGTCCATTGTTTCGTCACCATGCTCAATATGCAAACATAGTGCTCAGTGTCCCTCACAGTCAACCAATGTGACATCACAATGCTCTCATGTGTCATCACAATGCTCCAATGTTACATCAAAATGCTCCAATGTGCCAACATTATGGCCCCATGTGCCATTATATTGCTCCAATGTTCCATGAACATGTTACAATATGAATTCCCAATATTCCATTTTGCCATCAATCCCCCAAGGTGACATTACAATGTTCCATGGTGCCTTCACAACGTTACAATATGTCTTGAAAATGTTCCATTGTGACATCACAATGCTCGACGGTGCCATTACAATGTTACAGTATCACTTCACAATGTTTCATTTTGGCATCACAATGCTCTAATGTGCCCACACTATCGCCCCATGTGCCATTATATGGCTCCAATGTGCCATCACAATGTTACAATATGAAATCACAATGCTCCAATGTGCCACCAAAATGTTACAGTAGGACTTCACAGTGTTCCAATGTAGCATCACAATGCTCATTGTTACATCACTATAGGCAATTGTGTCATTACTATGATCGATTATCTCGTCATCATGTTCAATATGCAAACACGGTTCTCAATGACCCCTCACATTCCCATATGTGACGTTATAATGCTCCATGGTGCCATCACAATGTTACAATATCACTACACAGTGTTCCACTTTGACATCACAATGTTCATTGGGGCCAACACTATCGCCCCATGTGCCATTATACTACTCCAATGTGCCAACCCAATGTCACAGTATGACTTCACAACGTTCTGTTGTTTTATCACAATGCTCCAATGTGACATCACTATCCCCCTATGTGCAATTTTATTGCTCAAATGTTCCATCACAATGTGACAATATGAAGTCACAATACTTAAATGTGCCATCACTATGTTCCAGTGTGCCAACGCTATCGCCCCATGGTCCAGTATTTTGTGCCAATGTGCCATCACAATGTTACAGTATGACTTTGCAATATTCCATTGTTTTATCACGATGCTCCAATGTGACATCACTATGGCCCCTTGTGCGATTATATTGCTCCAATATGCTATCATAATGTTACAGTGTGATTCACAGTGTTCCATTGTGACATCACAATGCTCCAATGTGACATCACAATGCCCAAAAGTAAAAACACTATCGAACTATATGACATTATAATGCTCCAATATGCCATCAAAATTTTGCAATATGACTCCTCAATGTTCCATTGTGCCAGCAATGCTCCAATGTGCCATCACAATGTTCCAATATGCCAAGACTATCGCCCCATGTGCCATTGTACTGCTCCAATATGCCATCACAATCTTATAGTATGACTTCGCAGTGTTCCAATGGAACATCACAATACTCATTTTTACATTACTATCAGCAATTGTGTCATTACCATGATCAACTGTCTCGTCACCTTGCTCAATACGCAAAGACAGTGCTCAATGTCCCTGGACAATCCCCCAATGTGACATCACTATTCCCCCATGTGCCATTATACTGCTCCAATGTGCCAACACAATGTTACAGTATGACTTCACAATGTTATGTTGTTTTATCACAATTCTCCAATGTGACATCACTATCCCCCTATGTGCAATTTTATTGCTCAAATGTGCCATCACAATGTGACAATATGAAATCACAATACTTCAATGTGCAATCACAATGTTCCAGTGTGCCAACTCTATCACCCCATGTTCCATTATATTGTGCCAATGTGCCATCACAATGTTACAGTATGACTTCACAATGTCCCATTGTTTTATCACAATGCTCCAATGTGAAATCACAATGCTCCAATGTGCCATCACAAAGTTCCAATGTGCCAACACATTCTCCCCATGTGCCATTATATTGCTCTAATATGCTACCACAATGTTACAGTACGACTTCACAAGTCTCCATTGTTTTATCACAATGCTCCAATGTGACATCACAATGTTGCAATGTGACTTCTCATATTCCATTGTGACAAAACAAGGCTCCAATATGACATCACAATGCTCCAATGTGACATCACAATGCTCCATGGTGCCATCACTAGGTGCAATTGTGTCATTACCATGATCCATTGGTTGGTCATCATGCTCAATATTCAAACACAGTGCTCAATCTCCCCTTTTAAAGCCCCTATGTAACATCACAATCATCCTTGGCACCATCACAATGTTACTATATGACTTCGCAAAGTTCCATTATGATGTCACAGTACTCATTGTAAAATCACTGCACAGTTGTGATATTACCATCATCCACTGTGTCGTAACCATGCTTAACATGAAAACACGGGGCTCAATGTACCCTCACAATCCCTGAATATGACATCACAATGTTACAATATGACTTCACAATGTTCTATTGTGACATCACAATCCTCCAATATGACATCACAATGCTCCAATGTGCCATCACAGTGTTACAATACGACTTCAAAATGTTCCACTGTGATCTCAAAATTCTCCAAAAAGATATCACAGTGCTCCAATGTGCCAACACTATCGCCCCATGTCCCATTAAGTTGCTCCAATATGCCAACACGATGTTACAATATGACTTCACAATGTTCTATTGTGACATCACAGTGCTCAAATGTGCCATCACAGGGTTACAATACAACTTCAAAATGTTCCACTGTTACATCACAATGCTCCAAAAAGATATCACAATGCTCCAATGTGCCAACACTATCACCCCATGTCCCATTAAGTTACTCCAATATGCCAACACAATGTTACAATATGACTTCACAATATCCCATTGTGACATCACAATTCTCCAATGTGACATCAAAGTGCTCCAGTGTGCCAACACTGTTGCCCATGTGCCATTACATTGCTCTAATGTGCCATCACAGTGTTACAATATGACTTCACACTGTTCCTTTTGTTATCACAGTGCTCCAATATAACTTTATAATGCTCCAATGTGCCATCACACTTACAGTATGACTTCAACATGTTTCATTGTGACATTACAAGGCTCCATCAGACCATCACAATATTACAATATGACTTCACAATGTTCCATTGAGTCACCACATTGCTCATGGTGACATCACTAAGAAAAATTGTCATTACTTGATCCATTATGTCATCACCATGCATAATGTGCAAACATGTGCTCAATGTCCCCTCAAAACCTCTCAATGTGACATCAAAATGCTCCATGGTGCCATCAAAATTTTACAACATGACTTCACAATGTTCCATTGTGACATCACAAGGGTCCAATGTAACAACACAATGCTACAATGTCCCATCACTATCGCCCCATGTACCATTATATTGCTCCAATGTGCCATCACAATGTTACAATATGACTTCACAATGTTCCATTGTGACACCCCAATGCTCCAAAAAGATATCACAGTGCTCCAATGTGCCAACACAATGTCTCAATATGACTTCACAATGTTCCATTGTGACACCCCAATGCTCCAAAAAGATATCACAGTGCTCCAATGTGCCAACACTGTTGCCCCATGTGCCATTACATTGCTCCAATGTGCCAACACAATGTCTCAATATGACTTCACAATGTCACATTGTGACATCACAATGACCCAATGTGACATTATAAGGCTCCATTGTGACATCACAGTGCTCCAATATGCCATCACAGTGTTCAAATATGACTTCAAAGTGTTTGATTTTGAAATCACAATGTTCCTACGTGACATCACAGTGCTCCAATGTGCCAACACTCACCCCATGTGCCATTATATTGCTTCAATGTGAAATCACACTGTTACAATATGACTTCCATGGTGCCATCAAAATGTTACATTATGACTTCACAATGTTCCATTTTCACATCACAAGGCTCCAATGTGACAACACAATGCTCAATATTAAAATCCGGCACTCAATGTCTCCTCACATTCCCCAAATGTGACATCACAATGTTCCATTGTGCCTTTACAATATAAAAATATGACTTCACAATATTCCATTTTGCCATCACAATGCTCATTGTGCCATAAATTTGCAAAATTGTGTCACTACCGTGATCCATTTTGTTGTCACCATGCTCAATATGTGAACACAGTTCTCAACGTCACCTCAAAATCTCACAATGTGACATCACAGTGCTCCATGGTGCCATCACAATATTACAATATGACTTGACAAGGTTCCATTGGGACATCACAATGCTCATCGTGACATCATTATGTGCAATTTTATCATTACCATGATCCATTGTGTCATCGCCATGTTCAAAGTGCATACACGGTGTTCACTGTCCCCTCACAACCCCCCAATGTGACATCACAATGTTCCATGGTACCATCATAATGTTACAATATGACTTCACAGTGTTCCTTTGTGACACCACAGTGCTGCATTATGCCATCACAATGTTACAATATGACTTCACAGTGTTTCACTGTGACATCACAAGGCTCCAATATGACATCAGAGTGCTGCAATGTGCCAACACTGTCACCCCATGTGCCATTATATTGGTCCAATGTGCTATCACAATGTTACAATACAACTTCACAATGTTGCATTGTGCTATCACAATGCTCATTTTGCCATCACAATGCGCAATCGTGTCAATACCATGACCCATTGTTTTGCCACCATTCTCAATGTGCACACACGGTGCTCAATGTCCACTCAGAATCCCCCCATTTGCCATTATATTGTGGCAAATTCCACCTCCAGGTGAGTCCCAGGCTGAAGGGGTGAAATTAACTGTGGCAGTAGAAATGACTATATCAGAAACCACAGCTGCAGTTCTGGTAGAGGCTGTTGACTGACCAGCTCGGGAGAGGTAAGCCCGAATATCTTCTTTCTCTTTTTCTTCTCTCTCTGTCAGCAACCTTCTGCAACAGTTATTTGTAATTAGAAAGCTTACAACAGCAGCAAAGCATCAGACTATAAATCAAACCATGAATTTGCACAGTATTTCTGAGTATACATATTTTTCAATAATCACAGTAAAAGGAAAGCACAAAGTTCAATGATTAAACTTTTCTTAATGTAGCCAAGCAACGTCTTTATTGTGTTCTTTATAGACTTGCAGTTTCTGTTTTACCATAGACGTGTAATACAGCTTTTCCCCATTTTCCCTTTAATTCTTTGATTTTAATATTTACAGGTTGGCGTGTAGATTTAAGAAAATTATTTTTCTCATGGGAATGGGAATAACGAACTCTTTTTATTTATTGTAACCAATATTCCAATATATCTTTTTCCTCTTCCTTTTGCTATTTCTTCCTGAACATTTTGTACTTTGAGTCATGTAATTATTTTCTCTATTTCAATATCCTTTATTATTTTGTTGCCATTTATCTTTAAGGGCTTTTTGAATCGCTTTTAGTCTTTGTAAAAGAATAGGCAATTTTTCTTCAGAGGTCATGCACCTCCAGCTTTTTACTGACCTAACAAATCTTTCTATCCAAGAGGGAGTTTCCCTAAGACAAGTAGTTTTTCCTTATACCGAACTTAAGTTCAATAGTTCCTTGTTCAGGATTAAAATCATAAAGTCCTGTAAAAGCTAGCAGGGCATCAAGTGACTGCATGCTATATTTTCCTTTTGGGGGAAACCAAACCACATTATTAATCACAAATGCAGATCCAAACGATGTCATAGGTTTAGGAGGAAGTCGTCTATCTTTCTACTTTCATTTGTTTCAATAACATCATAATTCTGCCAAAGGCAGAGATTTCCCCAGTTTAGTTTCCCATTCCATCATCAGAGTTGGTTATCAGAATACTTAAAGAAGAGAAGGTTATACAAATTACAAAAACCAGGATTAATTGGGGAAGGGATATGCACCAAAAGAGTAGCAGGCAACGACTTTTGGCTGGAACTTTGTCAAACAGCACTCTTGTCAAGAACCACAGAACTCTTGGAGCCACCATCTCCCCCTTTTTATTTTTTAATTTTAAGGTTTCAAACTGAGGAGTAAGGGCATGAATACTTTTCCCTAGTTGTCTGATGATGACCGGGAGGGAATAAACCAGAATTAATATTAGGAATAAAACAATCCCTAAATTTATGAAAAATGGCCAAGCATTAGTATTAGACACATAAGATCAAATGGCAGAGACAAATGAGTCTGAAGTTTCCTCCAAAGATGAAGTATCTATATGGGATTTACTGAGAGTTAGGATTTGGCTATGTAAGTTATGAATATCTAGTCCTATATCAGAATTATTCCATACCCCTTGTAGATGAAGCTTAAGTCTATCCCATTCATGATCTGAGAAATTATATGGAAAAGGTGTAACGCAAATCCATTTAAATGCTGTATGACATTGAACCTGAAGTCGAAACTTAATTTTATTTAATTGATTACCCATAAATAACACTGCCTAGTCTAGAGTGTTTAACCTTTCCTGAATTCCCTGATCAATATGCTCCTTAATCATCAACGCTACAGAAACATTTTTGGAAAGTTGATTAACATGATATTCTGTATGAATTTCTTGTACCAGGCTGTGGTACACAAGGCAAAGCTAGTTAATACACCAGTTAAAGCAGTTATTCCAAGAATTGGAGCAGTAACAAAATGTTTTGATCATTGGAGAGCAGCAGTAGCATCCTGAAAAAGATGAACACCTGGATCTGTATACCATGGTTCAGAGAGAGTAACAGGAAGCCTAACTTAAGAAGGGTGGTGTAATATAATAAAAGCTTCCTTAGTTTTTGATCTACTTAAGCAATTTGACAAAATACAGTAAGAACAATATCCATAAAAAGAACCATCAGAATTATGAGAGATAAACATAAAACCATCAGGACCTTCCCGTAAAATAGCATAGGGAGCACCTACACAAGCTTCTCAAGGTTTGGAAGTAATCTTTGGATTCCCTCAAGGGCAATGAAGAGAGATCATCCCTGTTGCAGCCAAGAGTTTATAAAGGTCCCTCTGAATGGGTTGTCTACCAGAGATTGAAAGAGGAACAACTTGAGGAGTAACCCATCCAGGAGAATAGCAAGCACTTAGTGGCTCAGTAGGGAGAGAATGGCTGTTATGGATAAACTTATTTGTATAGGAGGATAGATAGGTTTTATAATTAAAATCAGGACGACTTACTGA
>NW_008358816.1:36867-38371 GCF_000622305.1 Nannospalax galili | reverse complement strand
CCTCAGTAGGGGGCCTCTCTGGGTAAGCACCCAAACGCACATTAAACTTTGTAGATTTCCCTGCAGGAGATGGGGAATGAGCAACTACTGTTCTTAAGGAGTGCAAGAAACAACCTGTCAAGGGAGAGGAAGAATCAGTATAAAAACACATGGGAGAGCCATCATTCTGTACTTAAAAAGTGACATCTACCCCTTTGGTGGTTAAGTAGGCATTACTTTCATCTCCCATGAGAAGAGTATCATTAGTAGTAACCTTAACAGAAGCATGCTCCCAAGTAGCAATGTGAAATATAGGAGGATCAAGTAAATAAGCCCAATAAGCATCACTAGCAGTAGCAACAGTACTTAGAACAAGAAATACCTCAGTGGTGATCAAGGAAATCATAGCAAGTAGCAAATTTTCAGGTGTAACCGGAAGATGGCACTCATCAATTTAAGTTTTGGCAAGTTCACAAGGTTCCAATTAAAGGTTTGGCGAACAATGAAAGGTTCGGCGAATTCCTTTAAGTTGACCCTATGTAGGAACATTCCTCTGTCTGGTGGAACAGGAGCAGTGATTGCTACATGAGCACTGTCATCTTGAGATGGCGAGGTTGTGGAAGACAGGAAGCAGGTGAGAGACCAGGTTAGAGTCATCTGGTGAGTTTTGTTCCAGTAGAGAAGGTGTAATTTCATTGGGATTTTCTGTCTGAGGGCGGAGGAACCTGGGATGACATAGGGGCGAGTCCCGTCATAATGTCAAATAAGGCAATCAGGAATCCAAACAGGTAATTCAGTGCTCTGTGAAAAAATATGAGCATATCCTCTTCCCGATGTTAATAAAGCATCATAGCTATGCCTTGTGCATAGGAAGGAGAAAAATCTTCACATGCTTTTAAGAAATCCGTAAGAGTTCCCTGTCTTCTCACAGGTCTGAGTAATGCCTTACAGGGTGTGTTAATGTTTTCAAGGCCAGTTGTTTAGTCGTTAATCCTGTGGCCTCTTCTTGGGGAATCACCTTAGTTAATACATCAAACAAGCTACAAAAGTCTCATAAGGTTCCTCCCCTCCTTGTTTCACATTTTTCATACCCATTGGCAAAGAGCCAGGAAATGAGAGTACTTCCAAGCTTCAATAGCCAGTGAGGATATCAGCAATAATGCTTTTGTGGGAATCTTTATTTGTCCTACAGGGTCTATCCATTTTCCTACTCCTATCATCATAGGCATATCTATTTCTCCAGCCTCATCCTTAAATTTACTGCATCCTAGTTCCTTTTTGACCTGTTCTTCTTATTCCACTTTCCGTAATAAAAAATTGTCCTCCATCCAGGCAAGATCATGCAACTTAATCCAATCTGAAGGTGTCATCCAATAACTTGCTAAATTACCCACAAAGGTAACAACAGGAGCAGTCATTCCATATTTATTAACTGTCTCCTTAATTTCTTTCAATAATTTATAAGGAATATTATAAAAATTTATTATAACAGTGTATTATATATTACATAATATGTTATTTTATA
>NW_008358816.1:23018-36692 GCF_000622305.1 Nannospalax galili | reverse complement strand
CATATACTATATTATATATTATAATAGATAATATATATGTATTATATTATATATGATATGTTATATACCTTATATTATTTATTATATTATATTATTATTGATTTATATTATATTCAACCATATTATATCATATCATATTTATTACATTAGTTACTTTGATAATTATAATAATTTATAAATAGGCTCCTCCTCATCATCATAAGTGACAGGGAAACATTTAAAAAAGTCTTCTCCTTGTCTAGTCGCCTCTTTCATAGCCCCTGAAAATCCCACTGCTCTGAACCCTTTTTGTTATTTTTATAAGGGGGAGCCATAGGTGGTGGTCTTCTTAAATCAGGAGGCCAATGTTCATTATGGTATTTAGCAGCCTCCTCACCTAAATCTATCCGATCTTCAGGGGATAATTCATCATCATTATCATCTCCCTCAGACAAATTGTCAACTACATTGGCAAAGGCAGAATTACTAGTAGAATTCTTCTGTCATAGAGTCCCGTACTCTTTCAAGAGAGATGTGCTTTCTGAAGCTTCTGTAGGAAGTACTTCAGTCTCCGTGGAAGTCAGTGTTTGTTTTATCAGATTTCATAAGGATCATGTTTGTATATGCATATTTTCAGGACCATGAGCGGTGTAACAGATTTTTATTTCTTTTCCTACCTTCTTCCAAGTATCTAAATCTAAAGTTCCTTGATAAGGAAACCAAGGACTGATTTCTTGTACAAACCTTAAAAATTCTGAAACCTGTTTTCCCCTACTTTTACACCTTTTGTCTTTATAGAGTGTTTCAGAATTTGAATAAAGATTTTCCTTTCCTTTGATTCTGCCTGACCCATTATTACTCACTTTCTGACCCATCCATATCTTACACCGGGGGGTCTGCAGCACCCTTATTATTAAAATCCCAGTTACCCCGAAGAGCGAAAATTTCTGGACTTACCCGTCTTCAGGTCCCTGTCTCGGGGGCCACCTTCCAGAGTCCAGCTCCAGCTGAGTCCGGGCCCTGAAGTGGTGAAGGTAACTGCGGTGGTAGAAATGACTGTACCAGAAACCACAGTTGTGGTTCTAGTAGAGGCTGTTGACTGACCCGCTCAGGAGAGGGTAGCCTGAATATCTTCTTTCTTTATCTTTTCTCTCGCTCAGCAGCCTTCTACAAATTTTATTCATAATTAGAAAGTTGACAATAGCAGTAAAGCATCAGAACATAAATCAAACCATCAATTTGCACAATATTTCTCAGTATTTTCAATAATCACAGTAAAGGGAAAGTACAAAGTTCAATGATTAAATTTTTCTTAACATAGCCAAGCAACGTCTTTATTGTTTTCTTTATAGCCTTGAAGTTTCTGTTTTACCATAGACATGTAATACACTCTGTCCCCATTTTCCATTTAATTCTTTGATTTTAATATTTACAGGTTGGTGTGTGTATTTGAGAAAATTATTTTTGTCATGGGAATGGGAATAACCAGCTCTTTTTATTTATCATCTAACCAATTTTCCAATTAATCTTTCTCCTCTCCCTTTTGCTATTTCTTCCTGAATGGTTTGTATTCTTTTAGTCATATGATTATTTTGTTCATTTCAATATCATTTATTATTTTGTTGCCATTTATCTTTAAGGGCTTCGTGAATGGCTTTTAGTCTCGGTAAAAGAATAGGCAATTTTTCTTCAGAGGTCATGCACCACAAGCTTTTTACTGACCTATCAAATCTTTCTATCCAAGAGGGGTTTCTTTTTACTGACTTAGCTAATCTTTCTATCCAAGAAGGAGTTTCCCTAAGCCAAATAGTTTTTCCTTATACCAAACTTTAGTCTCAATAGTTCCTCATTTAGGGTTAAAGTCATAAACTCCTGTAAAAGGCAGCAGGGTATCTATTGCGTGCTATCTTTTCCTTTTGGGGGAAACCAAGCCTCATTATTAATCACAAATGCAGGTACAAATGAGATCATAGTCATAGGAGGAAGTCGTCTATCTTATTACTTTCATTTTGTTTCAGTAACATAATAATTCTGCTAAAGGCAGAGATTTCCCCCTTTTAGTTTCCCATTCCATCATCAGAGTTGGTTATCAGAATATTTAAAGAGAAGATTATACAAATTACAAAAACCAGGAGTAACTGGGGAAGGGATATCCACCAAAAGAGCAGTGGTCATTGGCTTTTGGCTGGAACTTTGTCAAACAGCATTCTTGCCAAGAACCACAGAACTCTTGGAGCCAGCATATCTTATTATGGAACTACCAAATAAAATTTATACCTTAATAATTTGAATCGTACAATGCCTCATACACCTAAGCTGTTTTACTGTTTTCCTTTTCTTTTCACAGGGTCAGGGGGCCAGCCTGAACCTGGAAAATATCTTGGAGAACATATTTTGAGATAATATGCTTGAGTCTGAAGTGAAAGTGCCAATGCCATCTCCAGAGTCAGCGTCTCAGCGAGCTCAAACAGCACATGACAATTTAACTATTGAATTTGGAGGTCTCTGTAAACCAACATAAAATAAAACAAATCTTTAATAACCATTTTTACTTAAAGACAGTAAAATTTTGGAACTACCAAATAAGCTCCCCATTGTTCTAATACATCCCTACCTATAATATTGACTAGAAGTTCTAATACATAAGGTTTAACATCAACCATTTGTCCATCAACACTAGAAATCATTTTATATTCTGCACTAACATTAATTATTGACACTGGCCAAACTCCAACTCCTTTAATATCACTTTTCACAATTTGAGTAGTCCAATTAGATGGCCAGTCATCTTTCTTAATAATAGTAATATCTGATCCAGTATCAACCAGACCTCTAAAAGATCTATCTTGAATTTTAAAATTAATATGAGGCTGTTGTGCTTGTAGCATCATAGCCCAATTGACAGAAATAGGATTAGTACTTCCAAATCCTCCAATTTTTCTGGAAGATGATCCAGTAGGTATAAAAGGAAGAAGAATCAACTGAGCAATTTTATCACCTATAGTAATAGGATATGAACTAGTAGTAGTAATTAAAATTTGAATTTCACCTTCAAAATCAGCATCAATTACTTCTGGACTCACTATAACTCCCTTAGCCATTAAACTTGATCTACAAATTAGTAACCCCCAAGTTCCTGCAGGCAACGGACCATAAATCCCTTTGAAGAGGGCTGTCAATCTGGATTGGAAGAAACATTTTATTACATAAACTTGGATTACATACCCATGACCTGAGAAATAAGAAACACAGAAAACAATAGTACCTAAAAGAAAATGTGAGGAGACAACATCATAGTACTCTACTTTTAATCTATCCCTGACATTACAGCTTAGGTAGTCTATAAGAAACATCAGAGGGGGCTATTGTTACAGTTATAGCTGAGGGAGGGTCCACGGCTACACTACAAGGTTGAGGAAACAGATGGTTAGTTGTCCCTGATTGTTTATGGGGGGCCTTGAGGAAGACTTCAGCTCTCGTCCTGAATATTGTAGTTGAGACATTGAAATAGGCTTTTTTCTTAAAAAATTTCCATCAATATCTTTTTTAAATCTACAGTCTTGAGCCCAGTGCATACCATGGATGACAGCGGGGACATTTGTCTGATGGTCGAGACAATACCTTAGGGCACTGCCTTTTAAAATGTCCTTCGGTACCACAACTGAAACATTTTAGTTTCGATTTCATTGTTCCCCTTTGAGGATTTGTAGAAGCTGCCAAAGTGTGAGCAAAAAGCTGTAACATTCTAATTTTAGACTGAACATTACGACAGGCTCGAGCATAGCTCATTACATAACCCATCTCTTTTCTAGGTAAAATAGCTCTTTGACAATCCTTTGACAAACCTTTACTATTGTTTCTTGAGCAACAATTTCAGTCACATAGCATTCCAAAGCCTTTTAAAGGTGAGCCAAGGATTCTACATATGGCTCCAGTTCTCTGAATAATTTTAAGCCAAGGACCATACTTTTTTCCCTCAGGCTGTATACGATCCCAAGCTTCCAGACAGATCTCCTGAAGTTGAGCATGTGCATTAACCTGTTATGCAGACAAATCATAAGCTACTGTTCCTGTTAACATAGGATAAGTAATAGCTCGAACACGTGCGTCAGGAGAAGCAGTGTTCTCTCTAGCTTTTGAGGAAGCAAGTTCATAATACCACATAGTCCACTGAATATACTCTGATGGTTTCAATAATGATCTACCTAGAACTTTCCAATCCTCTGGAGCAAGATTCCCATAATGATTAGCCAAGCCTAAAAGAATTTCTTTCACATAAGGTGACTGTGGGCCATATAGTGTTACTGCCTTACGAATCTTAGTAATATGATCTATATCTATACCTTCATAAGTAGGTGGTTGTGCTGCAATTCCATCGGTAGGTGGCTGCTGAATAACAGGAAATGCAGCTTTGATATAAAAATTTCAGAGTCAGATTCAGATTCAGAAGTTTGTGCCAATAAGTTTGCGAGAGCCATTGTTGTTCTCGATCTTCGTTTAGGTTTCGTTTTTACTTTAGGCTTAGTCACCACCAGTTTCTGTAAGTTCTTTCTAATATATTGAGCCATAACTGAATCCTCATCAGAATCCTCTGTTTCATCTGAACCTGTCAACTCAAACCACAGAAGCAAAGAGCAGGGACAGTCCCAGGGTGGAAGCATTCTTCCTCCAATTCTAAAGTCAAGCTGTGCCCATAATAGCTCCCAATACAAATCCATAACAGGTAAACTGAAACAGTAATACAAAACCTCCCATCTAAAAAAAAGCCCAGGCCCAGATGGATTCACAGCAGAATTCTAGTAGACATTCAAAGTTCTTCAACAAATATTTCTTAAATTATTCAAAAAGATAGAAACAGAGGGAGAACTCCCAAACTCCTTTTATGAAGCCAGTGTCACCCTAATACTAAAACCAGGTAAAGACTCAACAAAAAAGAAACTATAGGCCCATATCATTAATGAACATAGATGCAAAGATGGTCAACAAAATACTTATAATTCACATATACACAAACATCAAAAGATTATCCACCATGATCAAGTTGTCATTATTCCAGAGATGCAGGGATAGTTAAATATACATAAGTCAATAAATGTAGTAAAACATATAAACAGACTTACAAACCAAAAAATTACATGGTCATCTCAACAGATACAGAAAAGGGTTTTGACAAAATCTAACATTTCAAAGGAGGAAAACCATCAGTGGTCCAACCTAGCCCTAAAGCCTAATAACCATAACATCCAGTATTGAAAACTACCTCTATTGGTGCAATAGTGATACTGTTATCTGGGGGGCAATCAATGACTATCTAATTGGACTTAAAGCCCATTTAATGCGAGTGAACTCACGGGTGGTATTGTAAACTCAGCAAAATATACATGGCAGGAGAGGCTATAGATCCTAGAGAAAACCCCATCTCTTTCATATGTCTAGACAAATGAAATTTCAATGTTAAGCTTTGATCCTTATATTTACAGACAAGCATACCATATACCACTCATCAAAGAAACTTCTTTTTGTAACACATGGAGGCTAATGCAGAATTCCACAACTGGTCAGACACAGAGAATGTATGTCTGAGAGATGCTTAGTACTAGGTGACACATCTACAGTTGAACCTCTATACCCCAGGCTCATGGAATATAACAGAACAAGGGGTAGAGAGAAAACTAGTACATCCTCAACTCTCACCAATCAAGCTAACTTATACAACAGAATATGATGTACACAAAAGGCCACAATTGGCCAAGTTTTAAAGAAGAAGAGACTTTAGAGTGTGTATCCTTGGATAGGACTCCTATATTGAACATCATCCACCCATGGTTCATGGATCATTGTGGAAGAGGGGGCGGAAAGATTGTAAGGACTGGTTCATGAACAGAGGGAAACAAAGGCTTTCAGGCTACTGAAAGCTTGCACATTTGAACTTGTAGAAATGGTGGCATTGAGCACAAGACCCATGTCAACTCTATTAAACAAGGACCCACAGGGTGGAGTGAAGTGGGTGGTGGATCAGCCCTAGACTGAGAACTATTGGAGTCTGAGTGTTACTGGATGAGAGAGAATATGCTTTACATACAGTCTCCAGATGGGTTGACTAGACTCCAGTCAACGAATTTACACTGAAGGATATGTGGGTACAAACGCTTGACTGGATAGGATTTAACATGTATGGCTGAATGTATGAGGTCCAGTGTGGGGACGGGAGTGCATGGTTAGGGAAGGGGTCTAAGTTTGATTAAAAACTGTTGTATGAAATTACAAAATCTCAATAAAACTTTTAAAATTCCAATATGAATTCATGTTGAAGCAATAAACGGTGCTGGCAAATTGGATCTCCACTTTTACAAGAATGAAATTGGACCCTTATCTTTCACCATGCACAAAAGTCAAATGGATCAAAGACTTCAATGTAAAGCCTGAAACTCTGAGACTTCTGGAAGAAAACATAGACAAGATATAGGTGTAGGAAAGGATTGTCTAAATTGGGCATCAGCTGCTCAGGCATTAAGGTCAACAGTCAATATGTGGGATGTAATTAGGCCACAAAGCTTCTGCACAGCAAAAGAAATAACCAAAGAAGTTAATAGAAAGCTCACTGAGTGGGAGAAAATCTTCACATGCCACAGTGCCAACAGAGGATTGAGATCCAGAATATACAAAGAACCCAAAAAGCAAACAAGAAAATACCGACCCAATAGAAAGATGGGCTAAGGCCTTGAACAGAGGGTTCTCAATGAAGAAATAAAAATGACTAAGAAATACCTTAAAAAGTTCTTAACATCCTTAATAAATAGAGAAATGAAGATAAAAATCACTTAAAGATTCCATCTTACCCCAGTCAGGCTGGATAAGGTCAAGAGAACAAAAGGCTCCAAATGCTGGAGAGGATGTGAAGAAAGAGGAACTCTCATTCACTGCTGGTGGAAATGCAGACTTGTGAAACCAACATGGAAAGCAGTGTGGAGAACTTTATAAAACTAAAATTGAATCTATCCTATGATTGGGTTATATCACTCCTTGGCATAAACCCAAAGGACTCATCATAATGTGGAGATACCTGTACATCTATGTTTGTTGCTGCTCTCTTCACAATAGCTAAGAAATGAAAACAATCTAAATGTCCCTCAACTGATAAATGGATGAAGGCAATGTGGTACATTTACACAGTGGAGTCCTACTCGGCAGTAAGAAAAGATGAAATGATGAAATTTGCAAGAAAATGGATGGAATTAGAGACATATGCTAAGTGAAGTAACACAAACTCAGAAAAGCAAGCGATATATGTTCTCCCTCGTTTGTGGACCCTCATACGTAAGTATATGTCCTGATGTAAAAGCAGGAGCCAGGAAACTTGAAGGGAAGCACAAGATAAAGGGAAAGAAGGAACCCTAAAGAGGGGGATATCGGGGAAACAGGTGTTACCTGAGGGAAGTGGGGAAAGTGGAAATGTTCGGCTGGGAGGGGGAAAGGAGGGACATGCAGGGGATCACGGGGGTGGGGAAGAAGGGAACTCAGGAGAAGGGGAATGGGAGAAGTGTGTATTATGGGGGGAGGGTGGGGATAACAAAGCCACTTGGACTGGGGAGGGATGGGGAGATTGAATCGGGGGAGATGGGAGAGATGAAAGGACCTTGGATAGCATGAGAAGATGGAGGAGATTGTGTTAACCCCCTGGGAAATACACATACAGTGTCTGAATATTAGTGCATGTGTATATCTGAGGGCTATTGCAAGGAGCACAGTGCCACAGAGGAGAGAACTCCCTTTGAGTGGTTGGTCAGAGCAGATCAAGAGACTCTGAAAATAACACATACTATTGCTGGAGCCCTTGGTTATCTCCCAGAACTAGAAGGTAAGACCCTATTCCTGAAGACAGATCATAATTTGGGCACAGGAATTGGAGCAACGGAGCAGGAACTGACCTGGAAGCCTTTTCCCTGAAGACTAACTCTCAGTTTCAGAGGATATTATGAAAGCTGATAAGGGAGAAAAATCAATGAATGGCCCAGCCCAGGCCTAGTGAAACTTGAAGCTCATGGAACATAGTGAAGTGGGGTGGAGAGAATACGGGTGCATCCATCAAGGCTCACCAGCAAAGCTTCCTAATATAACAGAGTGGGGTGCAGACAGAAGGCTACAACTTGTTTTTAGAGAATAAGAGACTGCAAAGTGTGTGTCCCCAGATAGGACTCCTGTATTAAACCTCACATACCCACGACTCATGGACGATGGAGAAAGGGAAGGCTAGAAAGAATGTAAGAGCCAGGGTTGGTCCATGAGCATAGGAAACAGATGCTTTCAGGCTACTGGAAGCTTGCTCAAGTGAACTTGTGGCAATGGTGGTATCGAGCACAAGACCCATGCCAACTCAATCAGACAAGGGTCCAGTGTGGTTCGAGGGAAGTAAGTGGTGGGCTGGCCCTAGCCCGAGAACTGTTGGAAACTGATTGCTGCTGTAAGAGGGAGACTAGACCTTTCTTAAGATCTCTAGCTAGACTGAATAGACTTGCAGTGGATGAACTTGTATTGAAGGATATCTGGGTTAAAATGCTTGACCTGATAGGACTTAACGTGTATGGTAGAACAAATGAGGCATGGTGGGGTGTGTATAGGGGGAAGGAAGGGAGGGGGTCTTAGTTTTATTAGGAAATGTATAAAATATGCAAAAGCTCAACTAAAAATATTTAAAAAATAAATCCTAGATGGAATTAGATGGAAGGAACATAACTCAACATAATAAAATCGATTTACAACAAACCCACAACCAACATAATTCTACATGGAGAATAACTAGAAGCATTCCCATTAAAATCAGGATCCAGACAAGGCTGTCCACTATCTCATTCCTTTTCAATATAGTGCTTGCACAATTCTTGTGAGAGCAATAAGATAAGAGTAGGACATTAAAAGAGTATTAATTTGAAAAGAAGAGGTCAAATTATCCTGTTTGCAAATGAAATGTTATACTATACCTAAGAGATCCCCAAAGTTCCACCAGAAAACTTGAAGAAATGATTAACACTTTCAGTAAAGTGGCAGGTTACAAAATTAATTTACAAAAATCAGTAGTCTTTCTATATACCAGTAACAAGCAAACAGAAAAAGAATACATGGAGACCCTCCCATTCACAATAGTCTCAAAAGAGATTAAGTAAAATCTCTCAGAATAAACCTGACCAAAAACATTAAAAGTCTCTGCAATGAAGAATTTAAATCTTTAAAGAAAGAAATTAATGAAAACACCAGGAGTTGGAGGGACTTACCATGCTCTTAACAGAGCTAGAAAAATATCCTAAAATTCATATGGAATTACAAAAGACCCCAGATAGCCAAAGCAATCTTGGGCAAAGAGAACAATGCTGGGGGACCACCACACCAGATCTCAGATAATATTACAGAGCTATAGCCATAAAAACAATATGGTACTGGTACAAAAACAGGTATGTAGTAAACAATAGAAGACTCAAACATGAGTACATGCAATTTCAGCCACTTGAAATTTGACAAAAGTACCAAGAACACATAATGGAAGAAAAACAGCATCATCAATAAATGGTGCTGGCAAAATTGGATCTCTACCTGTAACAGAATATGATTGGACCCTGATCTTTCACCCTGCAAAAAGTCAACTCCAAATAGATCAAAGACCTCAATATAAAACCTGAAATTCTGATAGGACCTCATTAAACCAAAAAGCTTCTGTACACCAAAAGAAACAATTAAAATAGTGAAGAGAAAACCCACAGAATGGAAAAAAAGTTTACCAGTGACACATCTGACAGAGGTTTCACATCAATGAATATATAAAGAACTCAAAAAACAAAGACTCGAGAAACCAAATGATGCAATTAAAAGATGGGCTAAAGATGTAAACAGAGAGTTCTCAAGGGAAGAAATAAAGATAACTAAGAAACATCTCAAAAAGTGTTCAGTGTCATTAGTAATTAGGGAAATGTTAATTAAAACAACTCCAAGTTATCATCTTACCCCAATCAGACTGGCTAGGATCAAGAGAACAAATGATACCAAATGCTGGCGAGGATGCGGAGAAAGGGGAATGCTCATTCACTGCTGGTGGGATTGCTAACTCATGCAACCCCTATGGAAAACAGTGTGGAGAACTCTTAAAAAACTAAAAATGAATCTACTATATGACCTGGTTATACCACTCCTTGGCATATACCAAAAGGATCACTCCTCCTGTTGCTCTCTTCACAATAGCTAAGAAATGGAAACAACCTAAATGTCCCTCAATGGATAATGAAAATGTAGTGCATTTTCACAATGGAGTTCACAATGGCAGTAAGAAAAGATAAAAATTTCAGACGAGTGGATGGAACTAGAGACTTATACTAAGTGAAATAACACAAACTCAGAAAAGGAAGAGATGCATGTTCTCTCTCATTTGTGGATCATAGTATCAATTCCTTATATGTGAATATATATCCTGATGTAAAGGCAGGAGTCAGAAAAATGGAAAGAAAACATGGAGGTAAAGGGAAAGAACCTGATAGATGGGTGTAGTAGGAAACAGATGTTACTGGGGGAGGGGAAGTGAGGAAAGTGGGAGTGTCTTGCTGGGAGCAAAGAAGGGAGGGACATACACTGGACCATGGGGGTGGGGGATGAGGGAACTCAGGAGAGTGGGGACAGTGGGAAGTTGGGATTATCAGGGGGAGGTTGGGAGGGAAGAGGGAGGTTGTCTGGGGAAGACAGAGGAGAGATGAATGGAGCTTAGGTGGCATGGGAAGACAGAGAGAAATTACCTGGCTCAGAAATCCCCTGAGAAATATGGTGTCTGAACCTTAGTGTGTGTATATACCTAGGGGCTGTATGGCAAGGAGGATAGTGCCAGACAGGAGGGACCTCCCTTTGAGTGGCTGGTCAGAGTAGTCCAAGAGACTCCCAAAATGACAGGCTATTATTGGAGCCCTTAGATATCTCTCAGAACTCAAAGACAACTATACAATTGACCACTCATCAAAGAAGCTTCATTTTGCAAGAGATGGAGGCTACCGCAGAGGCCACAACTGCTTGCACACAGAGAATATATGTCTGAGAGAAGCCCTATGTGATATATCTACATTGGAATCTCTAATACCTAAGGCTCATGGAACACAGTGGAATGGGGTGGAGAGAATAGAAGTCTCACCAGTGAAACTTCCTTATACAACAGAGTGCAATGTACACAGAACACCACAACTGGATATTTTTTAGAGAATAAGAGACTGCAGAGTTTGTGTCCCTGAATAGGAGTCCTTTATTAAACCTCATCTACCCATGGCTCAGGAAGCATTGCAGAAGAGGTGCCAGAAAGATTCTAAGAGCCAGGGTTGGTCCATGAACATAGGGAAACAGATGTTTTCAGGCCACTCTAAGCTTGCTCATGTAAACTTGCAGCAATGGTGGTGACAAGCACAAGACCCATGCTGACCCAATCAGACAAGGGCCCTGAGTGGACTGAGGGAAATGGGTGGTTGGCAGGTTGTAGCCTGGGAACTGATGGAGACTGGTTACTGCTGGATGAAGGAGAGTAGACCTTCCTTAAGATTACTAGTAGGCTGATGAGACTCCAGAGGTTTCAAATGCACAGAAGGACATCTGGGTACAAATGCTTGACCAGATAGGACTTTAATATATATGGCAGAATGAAGGAGATCTCATGTGGGATGTGTGAGTTGAGGACCTTGATGGGGGGGAGGTCTAACTCTGATTAAGAACTGTTGTATGAAATGTACAAAAGCTCAGTAAAAAAATTAAAAATAAAAAAGATAAACCCGGGGTGGTGGAACATGCCTTTAACATCAGCATTCAGGCAGGTGGATCTCTGTGAGATCAAGGCCAGCCTGGTCTACATACCATGTTTCAGGTTAGCTGGGGCTACATGGGGACCTTGTCTCAAAAAGGCAAAGAAATAATAGAATTAAAATTCAGACACTCTATCCTGACACCACGAAATTGCAAGTATTATATTTTGCATTCCTGTAATTCCAACTTTTGTGAAATTGATGCAGAAGCAATGGGGCCCAAGGCCACTCTAAGTAACTTAGCATGACCTTTCCTAATAATATTCAAATTTTATAGTAAGAATGTTTGCCCCACATTAGGCTTAAATCCTTATAAAATGTTAGACAATTATTTCTCATTGATGATTTTGTTTCTAATCAGAAAGTACTGCTCAGATGTAAAACTTCAGATCTTGGTCTGCAATACCGTAGTGCCCACCTGTAGCTAAGGGAGACAACCCTCTATTGTTCTAAAATGATGGTAAACTTGTTTTCTGCCCCTATCTAGAAGTCTTTGAGAGGGAACCAACACTGATTCTAGCCACTCCAAAAGCTATCAGAGTGTCTGAATACAAATCCTGAGTCCATCACTCTTGAGTCCAGCCTTGGCAGACAAATGAAAAATGAGGAGGAACCCAATACAGGGGTGCTTTTGGAAGCGCTCAAGAAATTTCAATAGACTCTGATATGAACATTTGAAATTTGCCATATTCTGACCTTTTTCTGGTTCCCTGTCTAGAACTTGTAATGCTAACTACTCTTGCCTTTACTTTTCCTTCACATCTCGTATTCACCAGTCAAGGATTTTCCCACTACAGTTAAGAGTTATGCAATGTGGGAGTCTTTTAGATAGACCCTCTGAAGGGGTACCCCAATTGCCTCACCCAGTGTCCCTGTTCATGGAAGGAGCCAGAGTGGTCTGCCTCCTGATTCCCTATCTGCAAGCTGGGTAACCTCTTCAGAGGATGGTGTGATAAGAATAGGAGGTAGGAACTGACTAGGCATTTTCTTTTTTAATAATTATGAGACATAATAACATTAAGAAGTTTTCCATCTATTGTGAGAATTCTTTTGGGGGGGCTACCAAGCAATGCTTATCCCCTTTTAAGGTTCTAGTGTCAAACCAATGATTAAAATTTTCCTGGAGAACCAATGATTTACTGAGCTTACTTACGGAGATGATGGAGGGTTGCTGAGGTGTATGAGTGACCTGGGGGTATGCACACTGGAAAGCCTTTACCCAGCATGGATCGAGCCTTCTCTTCCTAGCCTTCCCCAGATTATGCACGGTAGTCATCCCCAAATCCAGGAGACCATGTGTGATTAGGGCCAAATTACATACAGCTGGCTTGGAAGAATGGCTGGATACTCGTTATTTAGACAGTTATTTCTAATTGATTATTTTGTTTCTAATCAGAAAGTGCTGCTCAGATGTAAGACTTCAGATCTTGGTCTGCAATACCGTAGTGCCCACCTGTAGCTAAGGGAGACAATCCTCTATTGTTCTAAAATGATGGTAAACTTGTTTCCTCCCCTATCTAGAAGTCTTTGAGAGGGAGCCAACACTGATTCTAGCCACTCCAAAAGCTATCAGAGTGTCCGAATACAAATCCTGAGTCCATCACTCTTGAGTCCAGCCTTGGCAGACAAATGAAGATAAGAACAGGAGGTAGGAACTGGCTAGGCAGTTCGGGTAAAAAAAGACCCCAAAGAAAAGTAGCCAGATTTTTGGCTGAAAGTCAAAATGTGCTTGGGCCTCTTAGCAACATACTACGTTCCAAAGGCCAAAAATGTCAAAAGTATTTGGGAGCTCTTATCTAATCCCTGAAAGATTTTAGGATTACCTCTTCGGGGGTGGGAATGTTAGAGAATCAAAAAGCCCCATAAAAAAGAAAGGAAGTTG
>NW_008358816.1:21978-23001 GCF_000622305.1 Nannospalax galili | reverse complement strand
AAAAGTGATGGAGAGATATGGGAGGAGTTGGAGGGGAGGGAGTGGGCATGGATTTGATCAAAACACCTTATATGCATGTATGAAATTCTCAGTAAATTTTTTCTTAAAGTTAAAAAAAAAGAATGTCTTCCCCAAATTTCAGTGTTGAAAACCTAATCTCTGATGCAAGAGAGTTAAGAAGTGTAACTGTCAGAAGAGACTGTTTTTAAGATTGTGTTAGTGGTGTGTACTATGCACTGGTAAAGTAGTGCACAGTTGAGCTCCTGATGAAAGTTGTCTTTGTCCCATTTCATATATTCTTGCATGTCCTCTCGTCTTCTGACTTTAGCCAGTGAATGGTGCAACAGTAGGACCTTTGCCACATGCCAGCCTGCAGTCCTTGAAATTCTTAGGCTCTGGAACCATATCATCTATCTATCTATCTATCTATCTATCTATCTATCTATCTATCTATCTATCTATGTATGTATGTATCTATCTATCTATCATCTATCTATCTATCTATCTATCTATCTATCTATCTTCACCTATCATCTCTCTATCATCTATCTATATCTATCATCTATGTATCTATATATCTATGTATCTATCTATGTATCTATGTTTCTATGTATCTATGTATCTATCATCTATCTATCTATCATCTATCTAATCTATCTATCATCTATCTAATCTATCTATCTATCTATCTATCTATCTATCTATCTATTCTATCATCACCTATTTATCTATCTATCTGATCTATCTAATCTCCCAGGCCTATCTACCCAGGGATGGTACAAAGGGCTGGGTCCTCCTACACCAATCAGCAATTAAGAAAATGCCCTACAGACATGGCTACAGGCCAATCTGATGGAGGAAATTCCTCAGTTGAGGGTCCCTCTTCCCAGGTATCTGTAGTTTGTGTCAAGTTGACAAAACCAGACCAATACACTTGCAGTCTCTCTTCCCAGGAGCTTTTTTATTATGTTATTTTAGTCAATATTTATTTATTTATATTTATTTAATGTGTGGGCATTAGTG
>NW_008358816.1:16377-20964 GCF_000622305.1 Nannospalax galili | reverse complement strand
TCTGGCACTGTTTTGTATTATGTAGTCTTTCAATCCCACCAGCAGTGAATGAGTATTCCCTTTTTCCCACATCCTCTCCAACATTTGATATCATTTGTTCTCTCGATTTTAGCTAGTCTACTGGGTAAGATGAAATCTTAAAGTGGTTTTAACTTGCATTTCCCTAATTACCAACGATGTTAAAAACACTTTAAAAGTGTTTCTTAGCCATTTTATTTCTTCTTTTGAGAAGTCTCTGTTCAGATCTACAGCCCATCCTTTAATTTGGTTGTTTTCTTGATTCTTTTGAGTTCTTTATATATTATGAATGTTAAACCTTTGTCAGATGTGTCTCTGGTGAAGATTTTCTCCTACTCTGTGGATTTTCTCTTCACTTCCTTGGTTGTTTCTTTTGCAGTACAGAAGCTTTTTAGTTTAATAGACCCCATTTTAGTTTAATGGACCCATTTAATGGACCACTTTTTGACCATTGACTTTAATTCCTGAGCAACTGATGTCTGATTTGGAACGTCCTTTTCTATAATTATATCTTGTAGTTTGATGTCAATGTTTTTTTTCTAACAGTTTCAGAGTGTTAAGTTTCACACTGGGGTCTTTGATCCGTTTGAAGTTGACTTTTAGGCAAGGTGAATGATAAGGGTCTTGTTTCATTCTTCTATAGGCAGAGATCCAGTATCTCTAGCGCTGTTTGTTGAAGATGCTGTGTTTCCTCCAGTGTGTGTTTTTGGCACCTTTGTAAAATATCAGGTGGCTGAAATTTGCATGTTTAGGTCTTCATTTATGTTCCCTTGATCTAAGTTTATTTTTGTGCCAGTATCATGCTGTTTTTATGACTATACCTCTGTTATGTAGTTTGATACCTGGTATCATAATGCCTCTCAGCATTGCTTTGTTTATCCAGGTTCTTTTATGATTCTATATGAATTTTAGGAGTTTTTAAAAAAAATTCTGTGAAGAATGTCATGTGAATTTTAATTGGGATTGCATTGAATCTGTATATTACTTTTGGTAGGGTGATCATTTTCACATTTTCACAACATTAATTCTTCCAATCCATGAGATGGGAGGTTCTTCCATCTTCTGGTGTCTTCCTTAATCTCTTTCTTTAAAGATTTAAATTTTTCATTGTAGATATCTTAATGTCTTTGGTCAGGTTTATTCTGAGAAATCTTATTTATTTTCTTTTCATTTTTTCTTTCTTTCTTTTTTTTGAGGCTATTGTGAATGAGAGGGTTTCCATGTATTCTTTCTCTGATGGTTTGTTTTTGGTATATAGAAAGGTTTATTGATTTTTGTAGCTTAATTTTGTAACCTACCACTTTGCTGAGAGGGTTAATCATTTCTATGAGCTTTCTGGTATAATTTTTGGGATCTCTTAGGAATAATATCATGTCATCTGAAAATAGAGATAATTCAACCTTTTCTTTTCCAGTTAGCACTCCTTTAATTTTCTTCTCTTGCCTTATTGCTCTGACAAGAGTTTCAAGAATTATATTGAAAAGAAGTGGAGTAGTGGACAGCCCTCCCTGCATGGGGATGCTTCCAGTTTTTCTCCATTTATAATGACTGACTGTGGGTTTGTTGAATATACCCTTAATTATGTTGAGGTATGTTCCCTCCAGTCCAATTCCTTCTAGAACTTTTAACATAAATGCGTGTTGAATTTTGTCATAGGTCTTTTCTGAATCTATTGAGATGATATGGGATTTTTGTTTTTGAGTCCATTTATATGATTAATGACATTTATTGTCTTACATATATTGAACCATCCAGGAACCTCTGGAATAAAGCTGACTTGATCATGGTGGTTGGTCTTTTTGATGTGTGTCTGCATGTGGCTTGCAAGTATTTGTTGAGAATTTTTACATCTATATTCATTAAGGATTTGGGTCTATAGCTTTCTTTTTTGGTTGTGTCTTTACCTGTTTTCAATATTAGAGTGATGCTGGCTTCATAGAAGGAGTTTAGGGGTTCTCCCTCTATTTTTTATCTTTTTGAATGATTTAAATAGTACTGGTTATAGATCTTCTTTAAATGTCTGGTTGAATTCTGCTGTGAATTCATCTGGGCCTGGACTTTTTTTAGATGGGAGGTTTTGTATTACTGTTTCAATTTCCTTATGTGTTATGGGTCTGTTTAAGCTGTTGATCTCTTCTTGGTTCAGCTTTGGTAATTCTCATGATTTTAGATATTCATCCATTTCTTTTATGTTTTCAAATTTAATAGAGTATAGGTTTTTAAAATATAATGCTCTGGATCTTTCTGGTGTCTATTGTGATGTTTCTCCTTTCATCTCTGATTTTCTTGATTTGGATTTATTCTTTCTTTCTTTTGGATAATTGGGCTAAGGGTCTATCTTTTTGTCTTTTCAAAGAACCAGCTCTTAGATTCGCTGATTCTTTGCATTGTTTTCTTTGTTTCTGTTTCATTAATTTTTTTCTCTGATTTTTGTTATCTTTCTCATTTGTTGGTTTGGGTTTAATTTGTTCTTACCTCTGAGAGTCTTAAGTTATACTGTTAAGTCATTTATTTGTGCTCTTTCTAATTTTTTAATTTAGGCACTTAGAGTTATAAATTTCCCTCTTAGGACTGCTTTTAAATCTTCCCAGAGATTTTGTTGTGTTGTGTTATCCTTTCCGTTTAATTCCAGGAATGGTTTTATATTTCTTTCTTAATTTCTTTTCTTGACCCATTCATCCTTTAACAGTGGGTTATTTAATCTCCATGAATTTGTGTAGTACTAGGGCTTCTTTAGGTATTTATTTTAAGCTTTATTGCATTGTGGTCTGATAGAATGCATGGAATTATTTCAATTTTTTTGTATTTGTTGAGGTTTGTTTTGTGCTCCAGTATGTGGTCAGTTTTAGAGAATGTTCCATGGGGTGTATTCTTTGATGCTTGATTGAATATTCATTAGATGTTGGTTAGGTCCATTTAATGTATGCTGACATTTAATTCAGATGTCGCTCTACTTATTCGTCATCTACTTGACCTATTTGAGATAGTGAAGTATTGAGGTCACCTACTACTACTGAGTTGGGGTTGAAATGTGTCTTAAAGTTCAGCAGTACTGTTTTTATGAAATTGGGTGCACCAGAGTTTGATGCATATATGTTCATGATTGTAATATCTTCTCAGCCAGTTGTTCCTTTGATCAGGATTAAGTGACTCTCTTTATCTCTTCTGATTAGTTGTAGTTTGAAGTCTATTTTATCAGATATTAGAACTGCAGCCTCTGCTTGCTTCTCAGTGCCATTTTCTTGGAATACTTTTTTCCATTTTTTCACCTTAAGGTTGTGCCTATCCTTGAAGGTGAGACGAGTTGCAGACAAAAAAAAAAAAAAGAGTTTTGTTTGTTCATCCATTCAACTAGCCTGTGTCTTCCATAACACATAAGGAAATTAAAACAGTAATACAAAAACTCCCATCTAAAAAAAGTTCAGGCCCAGATGAATTCACAGCACAATTCAACCAGACATTTAAAGATCTTCTCCCCAGTGAATTGAGGAGTTCAGTCCATTGATATTTAAAGTTATTATTTAAAGATATGTATTAGTTGCCATCATTTTAATTACTGTTTGCATTTTTGGTCAAATTTTGTTTCCACAGTTATACCTTCATTTAATTTTTTTCTGTTACTTCTTGGGAAAAGTCATTCCTTTTTTCCATTCTCTGTATTGCTTCAAGTATTCTCTGAAGGGCTGGTTTTACGGACATGAATTTTTCAATCTATTCATGTCAAGGAAATTTTTCCATTCCCCTTCAACTATAATAGACATTTTTGCTGGGTAATGTATTCTGGGTTGGCATCTATGGTCACTTAGAACTTGAAATACTTTGGTCCAGGCTCTTCTGGCTTACATAGTTTGCATGGAAAAGTCAGCTGTAATTCTGTTGGATTTTCCTTTATATGTGACTTGCTTTTCTCTTTCAGCTTTCAGTATTCTCTCTTTTTTCTGTACATTAGTATTTTTAGTATGATATGCCACGGGGAGTTTAATTTTTGGTCCTGTCTACTTAGTGTTCTATGTTCTTCTTGTATTTGTATGCATAGTCCTTTCCTTAATTTGGGGAAATTTTCTTCTACCACCCTTTTGAAGATCTGGTTAATACCATTTATCTGAGATTATTCTCCCTCCTCTGTACCTATGATGTATAAATTTGTTTTTCTCATGGTGTTCCACATTTCCTACCTACTCAATTCTTTTTTTTTTCATATTCTTTGCTTGAGCGATCCAATTTTTCAACTTTATTGTCCAATCTTAATATTCTGTTTTCCATTTCATTCATTCTATTGGTGAGGCAATCTCCTGTCTTCTTGAGTTTTTCACTTCCTTCTTCATTTCAGTCCTAGTTTTCTTTGATATTTCTATCTCTTCTGTGAATTCAGTTCATAAATTTACCCCTATCTTCTTTTAGTTCTTATATTGTTTGTGTGCTCTTTAAATTCATTGAGTTCTTTGATCATGTTTATGATTGTTCTTTTAAGTTCTGTGTCCTTGGTTATCTTTAGGGGGTTCTCATTGTAGACCTCTTCTATAGGACTGGTGGTGTTTGGTGGAACATACTATTTTGTTTTTTCACGTG
>NW_008358816.1:11072-16205 GCF_000622305.1 Nannospalax galili | reverse complement strand
AAAGCAGTGAGAGGGACTGCAGATGGTCCAGGAAGGGGGGCGTGTAGGGGGATATGATATGGACAGAACAGGATTTGCAAAGCTCACCCTGTAGAGGCCTGAGTTGGGAGCCAGTCAAGCGCTCCTAAGTTCTGGACCTCTACTATCCAGCAAATAAGCGTGACCTTGGGACAGTGGGGGGAGGTTTCAGGTGGTTCCAATATAGGAGGATGGGCATGGTGTGATTTGGGAAGCCTACCACCATGTGGAGGTTGAGATCAGGAAACCTCAGGCAATCTGCAAAGGTCTCAGTCCCCACTTGCCAGCAGAGAAACTTGGCCTCAATATTCTAATCTGTCTTGAGACTCAAGGCAGTCTATTTAATTATTTATTATTATTTTTTATTGATTCATTTTTATTTTATGTGAATGAGTGTCTTGTCTGCATGTATATTTGTGTAGACATGTTATGCAATGCTCTCAGAGGCCAGAGGAGGGCGACAGATCCATTGATCTGGAACTATGCATAGTTTTTCGCCATCATGTGGGTGCTAGAACCTGAACTTAGGTCCTCTGCAAGAGCAGCCAGTGCTCTTTACCACTGAGCTGTTTCTCCAGCCCTTGAAATTTTCTTTACCAAAATTGTTCTGTTCCTTTTGAATTCAGCATCTTTCAAGTTATCAGAACATGTGCAGATTAAGAAGAGGGTCTTTGCTAGAACGTAGCAGCAGCGACCTCTAACAGTTCCTCAGGGAATCATTGTTCTCCTCTGCAACCTCATGAGCTCAGCCTCCACTGCCCACATTTCTATCAATATTCTATCTTCTAGACTCCCATCAAAATGTCTAATTAAGCTCTGTTTACATCTGTCTAAGGATTTTCTTGCTCTAAACTCTTCCACATCCTTCTTGCTGTCTCTGGGTGCTGAGAACAATTTAGCCAACCAGTGGAAAACAGGACAAGTTTCCCATGGGAGCAAACACAAGCAAATAGTATCAGTGAACTGGGACATCACATTCATGATGTCCGTACATCACTGTTATGTTGGTCTGAATGAGATCGTCCCCCATAGGCTCTAAGTATTTGGATATTTTGTCCCCAGTTAGTGGTGTTGTTTTAGGAGATTTTAGGAGGAGTGGCCTTGCTGGAGGAAGCACATCCCTGGGGGCAGGCTTTGAGAGTTCTCAAGCCTTGTTAGATTTTCAGTCTCACTCTGTTGCCTGTGCCTGCTTGAAGATGTGGTAGGGCGCTTTCTGCTTTCTGCTCTGGCTGCCTCTGCCTCCCTGCCATGATGGACTCTGACCCCTCTGGAACCATAAACTCAAATAAACTCTTCCTTCTATATATTCCCTTGGTCACAGTGTTTTGTCACAGCAACAGGAAAATAACTAACACAACTGGGCACTGATAACGTGTCCATTTTTTATTTGTGTCTTAGTCCAGTGCCTTCTAAATTTTGTTTGAAGTTCCACTTTGATCTTTTGTCAGAAGAAATGAGAAAGAAACTCAGATATTAATGTTTACAAGGCAACATACCCATGATTGATGTAGTTAGCCATTTGTTCCTATGCTTACCCCCAAACAATTTCTGAATCTTAGTCATCTTCTTACTCTAAACACATAAAGCGCAACATTTAAAGTAAATGATGATGCCACAAGATAAGGAAGAATAGGCGGTGTGGATGCTCTTCCAGCACATCATATTATTTATTTATTTATTTTATGCATATGAGTGTATTGTCTGTATGTATTTAAGTGCACCCATGTCA
This sequence comes from Nannospalax galili, assembly GCF_000622305.1. NCBI lineage: Eukaryota > Metazoa > Chordata > Mammalia > Rodentia > Spalacidae > Nannospalax > Nannospalax galili. The sequence goes on along the minus strand of NW_008358816.1, from coordinate 14,458 downwards.
TGCAATGCCCAAAGAGGTCAGAAGAGGGCATCAAATCCCCTGCAAGTGGAGTTACAGACAGTTGTTACCTGCCATGCAGGTGCTGGGAATCGAACTTGGGTCTTCTGCAAGAGCAGTCAGTGCTCTTAACTGCTGAGCCATCTCTCCAGCCCCCCAAAATATAGTATCTTAGTTCACATGTTCCACACAATTCTTTGTACACAAGATTTGATGTTAGAGATGTGTCATCTAGAATGAAGAGGAACAAAGAACACACGCCATCATCTCATCTGTGTAACAAGACTATTCATATTAGTTAGGAAATCTTGGTAGCTATATTTTAGTGCTAAGCAATGACTAAACATTGCTTCTGTCAGATTCCAACCACTCTGGCTAGGCTCTTAGATGATTAAGCCAAATTACCATCATATTAAGCCTAATTACAACCTAATATTAGCAAATGTATGCTTTTTTTTCTTTTTCTTTTTGTCTTTTTGAGACAGAGTCTCCCTGTAGCCCCAGCTGTCCTGGAACTCACTATGTAGACCAGGGTGACCTTGAACTCACAGAGATCTGCCTGCCTCTGCCTTTCCAGTGCTGGGATTAAAAGTGTGTGCCACTATGCCCAGGCCAAATATATGCTTTTTAAGAAAATAAAAACATGAATCTTCTCAGTATTTGATTTAAAAACATGACCTAGGAGAGCTTTGAGTTTAGGTGAGCTAATTAGGTTGTCACAAATTAGGAGATAACATTCTAACTTGTCTTGTATGAGTGCCTCCTATGTGCCTCTCTGGTTGGGAAAGAAGAGAGAGTCAGAGCTCACTCTTCAATATCATGGCTTGCATCTCTCATTCTACCTCCCCAGTCTTTGGTTCTAGAAGATCTACTCGGAGCTGTAGTAGGTGAACCATGGGGTATAGGAACCAGAATAACTAATAAGTGGTTGTCGTCTTGGATCTAGCTCTTTCTACTTTTAGTCCTTACTTTGGAATATCAGGTATTCAATACTAGTGCACCAGAGTATATTTTTAATGTCTTCATATTAGCTATATACATAATATTCTATTGTGATCCACAACTGTTAGATTGAATCAATCGAGTCTCAGTTACTACCTCTATAAATCGGACACTGTAACTTGGCTGTATTAAACAATTAAAGGACATACATCAGAAATGGGTGACAATATCCTGGGATTCTAATCCTCTATTTGCCATAGATTGGTGTCAATGCTCTCATGCCTATGTTTTGGTGATATTGCAGCGCCCTGCCACTTGTTTCCTTTATTATATCCCTTCAGGGCACCTTTAATCCTTGGTTTTCACTCCATCTGAGGCAATTCCTTGACAATGAGCATGGGTAACAGAACCTAGACCATGAACAGTACCTCTAGATGACAGCCACTCCCTTTGTCTTGAGTTAATAACGGATGTTTTTGTAACACTTTATAGAGAGAACTATGGATTTTACCTGGTGCTTCCTGGAAAAAGTCTTCCTTCAAATGAACAAAATATACTGATACATGGAAGAAAGAAAAAGCAAGCAAACATATAGGTATAAAAGTTAATACATTGTACAGTGAAGACATCCACCTGTTCCAACTAGTGATGAGTAGCTGCAGAGTCTTAGCCAAAAATGGAAAGATTTGGTAAATAGTATTTAGAACTTTTGAGCTTACTGATTACATGGAATCAATTGTTTCGTCTTCCATGAAACATGAACTAAAGGAGGTCAAGTAGGATCATGTGTGATTCTTTGCCAACTTGAAGGCTAGATGGTACTTCACACCTCCAACCACTGATGAAAACATCCATATAATATAAAATTATGTGGGAAGGCTGGCACCAGGGAGTGAATAATAGAGTGGTACACACCAACATCATTGAAACACTTATGTTAAAATTGAGTTTCAGGAACTTTGAGAGTTTCTTTTCTGTCACGTACTCCTTGAAACATCAGAGTAAAGAGAGACCATGGATCAGACAGATAATAAGGATTGTGCATATTTTCAAAAACTCAGTGGTGTTATCTTTCCCATTAGGAGTGCGGTGTTCACTCACAAGTGACGAGATGTTATAAGAGAGTGAGAATGATACATGTCATATTATGCTTCTAAGGTGGTTATTATCTACTTGGCTATGGAGGCTCAGTGCAGCCATCGGCTCTGTTATCTATGTCCAGGCTATTCTTAGAGCCTCATTAGAAAGGACATGTACTGTTACAGTAATTAACCTGAGACTGATCTGTCCTATCAAAGACTCAAACCATACTCAGGATGTGAAGGAAGTTATTTTTTACTGCCTGTGGGCCTCAGACTGGGCTAGCCTGCTCCAGAGAAATTGAGATCAAGACCAGAAATATATACAAGTTTTTGTAGAATTTTTCACAACATCCCTTGGCAAGACTCATATTGGAGGATTAAAAACTTTCAGCATAGAAATATATGTGCTCCTTAGGCTATTATGGTAAATTTAAACAGTCAGCATTTTACAAAAAAAAATCAGATATTTCAGGCAAGTGTGGAGTTGTGATACTTCCCAGCAGTGTGCTGGTGCCAGTACAATCTTAGCTCTTCTAACAAGTAAGTAGCAGGTGCTTCCTAAAAGAAAAAGAGGAAGCATCCTTCAAAGTGCTCAGAGACTACAGTTTTTGTGGTTGTCTGCCTGATACTGAGCTCGGAGTGGCCTTAATGATTTGGGTACATGCAGAAGCTTCCGAAGTCCTGTTACTTCTACATATACCAATACACTTACTATTAAGAGTATTTGGTTCTTGCCAAATGCATTTGTTAGTACTCTTACTCATCTACCACACAGAACTAAGTCACACTGAGGTCATAGTTCACTCATTTTCACATTAGGTTAATTTTCCCCCATTAGAACAATCTCAACAGTTCTTCCATGTCAACTTAGTCAACTCATCTGGCTGTCCAGTCTGCTAGAAACTAGAAATAATATAGTTAATAACACAGAGTCAAGCTCTTAATAATAATCAAATATAAGGTAGATATTCATGGGGCCACCAATGGGGGTGAAGAAAACAAGAACTGAAGTGACTGAAATTCTAGGTGCTCAGCACTAGAAGTATTTGTATTTGCTAGAAATGGTTTGATGAGAAATGACTGAATCATGTTTGTTTTTCTCTTAATTGATCATGAAATGTGATAAGCCAGCTCCTAGGATGCACATAGACATTCTAGACAGAGGAGGATGTATGAATCAAGATTTACAGACAGAACATGTTTGCAAGGACTTAATGTGTTTTTCAGAGAGAAAATAGCTGTGGAGATAAGTGTAAATTAAATTAGAGTGAATTTAAGGCCAATGAGTAACTAGAATTTCTGTTAAGACTACATGACCTCTGGTCTTAATTTTTTTTTTTTTTAATAGAAGTTACCTGTTAGGTC
>NW_008358816.1:2851-7931 GCF_000622305.1 Nannospalax galili | reverse complement strand
GACTGTCCTCAAACTTGCTGTGTAGCTGATGACAACCTTTAAGTCCTGATCCTCCTTATTTACCTCCTGTGTGCACTATTATGCCCGGTTTATGGAGCTCTGTGTATCAAGGTGAGGGAGTTAGTTGTTCATGCTGGGTAAGCATTCCACCAATTGAGTTCCAATGCCAGATCTGAGGTTTATCTTTGTACAATTTGCAATGGCTGAGGATGGGGTTCTGTTGGTGTGGTGTTTTCCTAGTATAAACAAAGCCCCTCTGGCTTGATCCCATACCACACACACTAGGCACATTTGCACATGCCTGTGATCTCAGCATTCTGGAGGTGGAATCAGGATCAGAGTTTCAAGGTCATACTTGGATGCACAAAGAGTGTGAAGCCAGACTGACTTACATAGAACGCTGTCTCAAAAATAATCACAACTGCCGTATGCCATAGGTAGATTTATTTTCAGACCAAGTGTTCAATCTACTGTGTGCTCCATGAAAAGACCTCATCTTTCACGTTGAAAGAAGCACTTGAAGGCAAGTTCATGTTGTCTCTACTTTTGTTCTTACTTTTTCATTTAATATCACAAAAAGAATGATCTATTATTAATCCCAGCACTTGGAAGGCAGAGTCAGGCCTCTGCGAGATCAATCCCTGTGAGATTGAAGACAGCTCGGTCTACATGGTGAGTTTCAGGACAGTTAGGGCTACAGAGAGACACTGTCTCAAAAAGACCGAAAAAAATTATCTAAATCTAAGATAATATAAAGGTCTATGGTGTCTTTAATTTCCTGATTATACTAGAATTCTAGAGAAGCCGTCAGGTAAGTGAAAAGGACCTGCAAAGAAGAGAAAATAAACTGCGTATTTCTGGAAATCTCCCTCAATCTTGGTCTTCTCAGGTGTACACAGAGGGAACAATTCAGAGCACTTTAGGTTTTCAGTGACTATGCTATACCATAAATCACCTCAGGGAGGACAATATTGGGTATATTTACCTCTCTGAAATTAATCATGACGATCTTTAAATTCACAGTCCTCCATACCTTTTTTAAAAAAGAATTTTTTATTTTATGTGTGTATTTATATGTGAGTAGGTATGTGCACCATGTATGCAGCACCTGCAGAGGCCAGAGAAGGGTGTCAGATCCCCTGAAGCAGGAGTTACAGGCAGTTGTGAGCCTTCTGATGTGGGTACTGGACAAACCCTAGTCCTCTGGGAGATCAGGGAGAATTCTGAATTGTCAAGACACCTCTCCAGCCCCCTACGTAGTTTTAATTGTCAACTTGAAGCAGCCTAGAGTCCTCTGAGAGGTAAGCATCAGTTGAGGAATTACCTAAATCAGATTGGCCAGTGAGTATGTCTGTGGGAGATTATCTTGATCATTATTTGATGCAGGAAGGTGTAGTCCTCTGTGGGAGTCCCCATCCCTCGGCAGGTGATCCAGGGCTGTATAAGGAAGCTAACTGAGCATGAGTTTGAATGAGTCAATCAAGCTACATCCCTCAATGGTTTCTAGTTCAAGTTCATGTGTTGGTTCTAGCCCTGGCTGCCCTCAATGATGGACTATGGTCAGATACTGTAAGCCAAATAAATCCATTCCTCCCCTAAATTGCTTTTGGTCAGACTGTTTCATAATAGCACCAGGAAGGAAACGAGAATGATCCATATTTGAAATATTTCCTGCATTCTGTTTTCTTTCCCCTCAGACAACACAAAGTAAAAATTTCCATTGACTCCTATTTTGGGCAGCTAAATAGCAAACCTGTTTTCCTGGGACTTGAGTCATTTGTTCCCAATACAGTTGGGTCAATAGTATATAAAAAGTAGTAAGTATTCATTTTGCTTCTCTTTTCAGGGAACATGGAAATTGGATGTAGAATGCTATAAAAAGTATGGGAAAATGTGGGGGTGAGTATTCTGGCAAATTCCATTGAGTAAACTTGTTATTATGGGACATCCCACTGCATGCTGACTTTGCTAGCCCAGAGTTTCTCAGGACACATTTCTTTTTTGTAAACCTTTTGGAAGCTTTTTCTGCCAAGGGTTGTCATATCAATAGATGTGTTTCCAGAGCCTTTGATGTTCCGAGGACACCTAGCCTCATTGTCCAGGGTCTTTCTCATTCCCTCTTCTACAGTTTTCCTTCCTTAGGCACCTTTAAATTTTGCAAAATGCATTATTTCAGATTCACTTAGTATGTACTTATAGATTCACGATATCTCCTGTCTATATTGATTCATCCTTAGGTAAAAACAAAAGCACCCTTAAATATGTGCCTTTCAAAGATGGGTGGGAGAAAATCAGTAGGTAGATTTTGCTCTGTTTTTCAAGAGCTAAGATGCATCTCTTTCAAAATTGACTATAAATTTTTAGGTTTATAGTTGAATTAATATAGTTATACAGTATTGTACTCAGTATAAACCCTATACAGCATAAAATTAAATGAGGTTTTAACCTTTAAAAATCTCCATTTCATTATTAAAATACACAGTTTCATACAGGAAAAATTCATTTTTAATGCAATTAACACTAAGATGTTTTCACATGCATTTCTAATCTCTATATATCTGATTATTACTAGTCACATTTGGTTTAAAGTATTAGAATTTTTTAAAGACCATAGGACTTTTAAAGTTTTACTGTTTTATGTTGTAATACTAATATTAACATGAGATCTTGGGGATGAGAAATAGAAGGGATGTGGTTTAAAGCGATGTGTTTGCATGTCAAGTTGACAAGGGGTCAATTTCAAGTGTTCATTGAAAGAGAAAACTGTTGGGGCTTTAGCAGTGAAATTAACATAAAATTCTTTTCCCCCCATATTCTGTAATGAGTATTCCATTTAGAAAGGCAGTAAAACTCCCTTTAAGACATCAAGGGGGGATTTATAGAGCTTAGTCACTGAGTACCAGGAACTAAGTCTTTTTGAATTTCACAACTACTATTTGCATAGGCCTTTATCAAACTTCACTTTAATTATTAAAGTGGTGGAGTTAGTACATAGTGACTTCACCTACTGCTTGGGACACACAGTCATAAAGTCATCCTGTCTATTTAAATTAACCCATCTGTGCTGGATAGCTTTAGTTGTCAACTTTACACAACTGGGCTGAGGGAACCTCAATTGGGGAACTTCCTCCATTGGACTGGATTGTGGCTGTGCCTGGGGGGCATCTTCTTAATTGTTGAGCAATCTGGGAGAGCCCAGCCCACTGTGGGTAGTACCACCCCTGGGCAGGTGGGCCTATGTTGTATAAGAAAGCAGGCTGTGCAGGGGTCAGGGGAGCAAGCCAGTAAGCAGCATTCCTCCATGATCTATACTTCAGCTCTTGTCTCCAGGTTCCTGCCCTGAGTTCCTCCCTTGGGCTCCCCGATGAACTGTAACCCAGGAGATATAAACTGAATAAACCCTTTCCTCCCCAAGTTGGTATTGGTCAGAGTATTTTGTTACAGCAATGGAGAAACAAACTAGAATACCATCCTTCCTGTGATGTTTTTATGAAGCAGAAAACATGTTTTTATGCTTCTTTGTTTTCTATCTTTTACTTAAATTCTTATTGTGATGAACATTGACTAAAATTGACACAGAAAATTAGTCTGTGATAGCTCAACCTACATAGGACATCTGTAACACACCCCCTCATCAAAGTTCAGGAACTATCATGGAAGAGGGGGGTTGAAAGATTGTAAGAGTCAGAAGTTAGGGAAGATTTGTGTGAAATAATGTCTTCTGAACAAGATAGGGCTGTTATTCTCATGAATTCACAGCATTTGTGATTGCTTGCACAAGACCTATACAAGATCAAACCAATCAACATTCCAGCATAAAGCAGGGAGGGTCTCATGAATTCCTACTTCTAGCTGAAGAGCTATTGACAGGTAATGGCTTCTAGTATAGGGAGAACCAGTTTTCTTTAAGGGTGTGGCCTTTAGAAGGGTGATTATGCTCCAGTGACTATACCCATGAGAATATGAGCAGCAAAATTTGGACTTCCTGACAACTTTTTAAAAAAGTGGATAAAAATTGAGAGGGCATAGGAATAGACCTGGGAAGAGTTAGGGGAAGTAGGAGGTAATAATGACCAGAAAAGATTGTATGAATATATGAAAATCTCCAAAAATTAATAAAATTATTATATTTTAAAAAGAGCAGGGTTGATTATTACCTTTCCAATAGTATGCATAGCACCTTCCATTGCTATGAAAGATAATCAGAGATGAAGCTTTGAGGTCTACTAGCTTGATTTTCTCCTTATCCAACCTATAGCTCACATATGTAGTGCCTTCAGCCAAGGGTCATATTATCAAGTTCTGGTGAATAACCAAAAGCAGTGGCAATGGCCAGTATTGTTTGAGGGTCTATGAGACCAGCTGTGGATCCTGTGAGCTACAACAACTGAACTGGAAAGACATGCCCACAGGTAGAATAGTGGTATGAATGATATGGGAGTAACCAACTACTTACTGATTGATTCAAAGTCCAGTTCACAAGATGGAGCCCATACCTGACACTGATATCAGGCCTCGGAACCTGTGGCTACACAAGTCATGGGCCATAGTGGACAGACTACTGCTGTTATTCTACTAAGTGGACATAGGCTTAAACTGATGCCTAATGACTTATTATGTCAATAGATTAATTCATCACTCAACTCTCACCAGAGAAGCTTCATGCACCAGGTAGTAATTAACGCAGGGGCCCACAACTGACCAATGTGCAGAAAATAAGAGACTGCAGAGTACTCATCCATGAATATGGAACCTCTGCCTCCCAAGGCTCAGAGATCATTGAAGAAGAGGAGGCGAAAAGATTGTAAGAGCCAGAGGTGGTGGATGACCACAAGGAGACAGTTTTCCAGACAGCTGAGCAGTTGCTTATATGAATTTACAGCAATAGTAACAGCATGCACAAGACCTACATAATCTCAAACCAGACAGAATCCCAACATGGAACTGGGAGTGTGGGTAGGAGGCTCCAGCCCTAGCTGAGGAACTATTGGCAACTGACAGCTATTGATAGAGAGTCAGTTTTCTTTAAGAGTGTGATGCTAGATAGGCTGACCCATACCAAAGGGCATTTGGGAATTCT
>NW_008358816.1:0-1396 GCF_000622305.1 Nannospalax galili | reverse complement strand
ACACACACACACGTATATATATATTAAACAAAGCCACATGGTCAATACCAATCTGTGTGGTATTCAACATCTCTATCTTCATTTTGTCTCTGTCACTTTCTACACAAGGGGGAAGAAAAGACAACTTCTGCCTCACTCCAGCCTTCAATTGACTTGTTTTACAGTGCTGGGAATCAAACCCAAGACCTTGGGCATGCTATGCACCCTTCCACTGGGTTACATCCCCAGCCCCATCAACGGACTTTGTAGACTTCCCCATACTGCCTCTTTTTGGTGAGCAGAGGGCCCATTCAGAAGTCGTGATCTGAGATGCCAGTCCCACCTTCACTCTGTGTGACCTTGAGCAAGAAATCAGCCTGTATTAAAGATAAACCCCTGGAGTTTTAGAGCTAGGTGATCTGTATTTGAAGGTTGCTTCTGCTAGCCACTAGCTATGAATGGGTCAGTTAAACCTTCTGAAGCTTAGTTTGCTTATCTGTGAAATGCAGTTTATTGCTAGGCCTATTTTATGAGATTGTGTTGTGGTTTGAGTATGAAATGTCCTCCACAGAGTCATGTGTTTGAACATTTGGCCCCAGCTGTTGGCTCTGTTTGGGAAGGTTATAGAACCTTTAGAAGGTGGTGCTTTGCTGGAGGATGTATGTCTCTGGGATCTGGCTTTGAGGTTTTATAGCCTGGCCCCACATCTCTGCTTCCAAAATGCAGGTGAAATGTGATCATCTGATCATCCAGCCTCCTGCTCCTGCCACCAGGCCTTCTCTGCCTGCCTGTTTCCATGTCTTCTCTGCTAGAATAGACTCTCTCTCTCCCTCTCTGTCTCTCTCTCTCTCTCTGTCTCTCTCTCTCTTTCTGTGTATGTGTACATGTTTGAGTGTATGTTTGTGTGCATGTATGTGTTATATCTTTTTCTCTGCAGTTCTAGGTGAAAACTCACCCTAGAATTTAGAGCTCACAGCCTCTATGGTGTCTTCTAAGTCCAACCTATTCTAAGTGTGCACTCCATGCTGCCCTCAGGAGCTCTTGACTCGACTAGAAGATCTTGGAGTATTTTAAGTGATACATGAGATCAGGAAACTAACATGGAGTATGTGTATGTGTCTTTGAAAGTCCAAGAAGAACACAGAGGTGGAGTACACAGTCTAGCAGATAGTGTGATTAGAACAAGGAGGATTTTGGACTTCCTTGGCCACTTCTAGTCAGTTCTTTCACTAACAGATGAAGAAAGGGGCCCAGGCATGTCTCCATTCTCAGACTATCATTTCAAGACTTGTTGATTCTGCAAGGAGAGGGTTCAGGGAAAGGAAAAAGAAATGTCCAATACTGCTGGGAACTACAGTTAAGAGTCCTATTTTTTCATAACATTTTCCCCATTTGCATTTGTTTGTGTGAGTTTCAT
>NW_008358815.1:2189-3106 GCF_000622305.1 Nannospalax galili | reverse complement strand
GCATCTGACCTCTACTCCTAGAGGGAGGGGGAAACTACAGCACACGACTCTCTGAGGAGCTGTAACAGAAGAGGTCGGGTACGACAAACTCGGCTTCAAAAAGAGGTGCAGGACACCCGCGGAAAACAGAAGGGGCTGTTGGATCCCCTGGGACTCGAGTTACGGACAGTTGTTAGCTGCCATGTGGGTGACGGGAATCAAACCCAGGACCTCTGCAAGAACAACCAGTGTTCTTAACCGCTGAGCCATCTCTCCAGTCCCAAGATTTAAGATTCTTTAGTTGTAAATACATGACGTAACTTACCTCTGTCACAATCTCCAGGTGTGCATGCAGCAGCGGACGTAGCTTTCTCACTGTAGTTAGAACTCATTTCATGCGCACTGTACCTTAAAGTAAGAACTGCCCTCTACTGGCAGTCCCTGGAACTACAACCGACTCGTAGGCTCTCACTGCTGCAAGGTCTTCTCGTGAGGGGAACGTGGAATTTGTCTTTCTGTGCCAACTTTATACATGTTTATAATGTCCTTAAGCTTCGTACATGCTGTGCATGTGTCAGAATCTCTTGCTGGAGTATTCTCTCTGTATATTGTTACATTTTTCATATCCACTCATGTAACAATGGACTGTTGAGTTGTGCAACTTTAAGCTGTGAATCAAATTGATATGAATGTGTGGGTCAAATTTATTCCTCTCTCTCTCTCTGCCTCTCTCCCTCTCCCCCTGTCTCTCTCCCCCTGTCTCTCTCTCTCTCTCTCTCTCTCTCTCTCTCCCTCTCTTTCTCTCTCTCTCTCCCTCCTCCTTCTCTCTCATTACACAATAAATAAATAAATAAATAAATAAAGTAAGTAAGTAAGTAAGTAAGTAAGTAAGTAAATCCTGACATGATTGTTTATTGGTATAAAGACCACCATATAAT
>NW_008358815.1:0-1098 GCF_000622305.1 Nannospalax galili | reverse complement strand
GTGGATGGAACAGGCAGAGGACCCAGAGCCACACATCCTTGTGTCCTGACCACCTTGAAGTTGGCATTGGCATATTGCTGCCATGACCAGATGTCAATCAAGGTAGACTTGTAAGACACAAGAAATCCAACGGTTGTGCCACGACGGTCTCTGTGAGTATATATCTGTGCTGGTCTCCATGAGGGAAACTAAAGTCCAGGAGAGCCTGTCTAGGATACTGGAAAGGAGGCTGAACAGGTAGGTGGTAGGCCTGCCTCCCCTGGACCTCCCTTGGCCTCTCTTCAGCCTTTGGGGGACACCGAAGGAAGGCAGAGGCTCTCCCAGATGGGGAAGGGGGCTGGTGTGGGAAAAGAAGGAAAAGGTGCAGTCATATAATCAGCACTATAATCTAGAATTTGACAGATCAAATGGCAGACTGTCAATTGGTATAGGTTAGACTTTGCTGTTTGTAAAAGCAGATAAGGTCCTTGAAACTTTTGGATTATTAAAAATATCACAATTTCCCCTCCAGTGTCAGAATCAGAGCTGTGTGACACTGGGTATGGCCCTTCCCCCCCGAACCTCTAATTTTTCACCTGATGAAAGGGTTAGGTTGTCCAATCGGCCCACTCCCACCACGCTGTTGCTGCCTCAGAGGCCAGTGGTTGGAACACAGCTTGCGCAGGTGCCACAGGGACCATGGGAAAGTGGAGACCAGGAAGCCGGTGCTGGTTCTCACACTCTGGAGAAGGTCAGAGGGGAGAGTGTGAGGCCAGCTTGTAGGACCCAGAACTCCTGAGGATTGGGTATAAATATGACTAAAATTAATTTTCAGTTATGTCACCTGACGCCATTGAAACCGCACAACCCAACACATTTATGCACGCACACACTTGCACGTATACACACAGACACACACCAGATGCACACATACACATACTCAAAAAGACATATTTCCCAGTCTGACTTAGTTCCAGGAGGCCATGTGTTCTAGTCCATGTCCCACAGTCCTCCACACGTGTTTATTTTGAAGTGCTTTATCTCCCCTCTGTCTTGGGGCAGCAGAACGCTCTCTGGTCCTCATGGACTCTGGTTTCCCTGCCATACTCCCTATGGTTA
>NW_008358814.1:0-474 GCF_000622305.1 Nannospalax galili | reverse complement strand
CAGCCATTGAACAGCTCTGTAATCTCAGGGATAATGGGAGTTGTTGTGCCCCAAATTTCCAGACACAGTGGCCTCAGGACCCAAAAACCCCATCTGTAGAAGCTTTTCCTGTTAACCTACAAATAACAAGGCAACATCCACTGGCTTGGTACACACTCCCAGCAGCAGACTTAAAAGAAACAGCCATTGAACAGCTCTGTAATCTCAGGGATAATGGGAGTTGTTGTGCCCCAAATTTCCAGACACAGTGGCCTCAGGACCCAAAAACCCCATCTGTAGAAGCTTTTCCTGTTAACCTACAAATAACAAGGCAACATCCACTGGCTTGGTACACACTCCCAGCAGCAGACTTAAAAGAAATGCACCAAGCAAGGCAACGTCCACTGGCTTGGTACCCACTCCCAGCAGCAGACTTAAAAGAACTGCTCCAAGCTGTTTGTGAGGATGGGATCCATGCTCCATGGACAAAATCTA
>NW_008358813.1:8064-10328 GCF_000622305.1 Nannospalax galili | reverse complement strand
CTGCTCATGTATTTGTCCCAAGGTTTCATTCACTCAGTATTCCTCAAGTCCAAAACCAAGAACAGTTTCTAAGTTCTCAGGAACAGTGTCAGCTTTCTGATCTAAATTGAGATGTTCATTTTCCTTATTATGAAATACCTCAAATGTAAAAAAGTCCAATAATAACATGGTGACAAACTGCTATCGATCTCCACATTCATTCATCGATCATCTTTCCATCAATACATTCATCCTTCTCACTATCCTGTTCATTAATTTTCATCAATCTAGTTGAGACCTCTAAATAACTTCTAATTAATCTATTTTCAATTTATTCATAATCCATGAATTACCTGCCTAACTAGTATCTACCTTCCTTCAGGCAATCCACCAAAGCAATGGTTAATCCTTTGCCTAGATACTAGTTTTCATCTATTTATCAACATCAGCATATTCATCCAACTGACCAACAGTGCTTTGATTGACCAATCCCATCTATCAATCCATGCATTCACCCATCCATCCATTCACGATAAATGTATGAAAGGGTGTGAAAGGGAAGCAATGAAAATACAAATTGATCACTATCCCTGATCACAGAATTATCCAAGAGAAAACATAGCCAAGCACCTATTGAGCTGAGTGTAGAAGACACATTCGTTATAGTCAGTAGGGTTATTCCTCAGAAAAAGGACATTTGAAGATTAGTGAATGGCCGTGGGAATCTGCTGTCACTGAGAAGCACAGCACAACAAATATTGAGAGAAAAGCACATCCAGAGCATCTAGGGCCAAAGGAACTATTTCCTTTGTTGGGAAGGTATATGGATGTGAGCTCGAGAGTCGCTTGTTTAATCCTTGTTTCCCTCAGGGTCATGGACACTGTAGGATACTTTGGATCCCATGGAATACCTTTGGTACATGTATGGTCCCTGTGTGCCCATAGCTTGTGTCCATGTGGACTTTTTTTATAATCCCATTTTTATAATCTGGCTCAAATAAGGTGACCAAGGTGTTCAAACTGTTAGGACACATTTTTTTCTAACAATGACTAAAGGTCAAATCTAGCCATTCTCTATGTGTAAAGGAGGATTCAGCTTATGCAGAAATAGTTGATGACTTTGGGGGGAAACCCAGAGAATCTAAGATCCCAGGATATCTTAAAGTTTTCTAGGACCTTGTAGAAGTGCTTCCGTGGCTGTTTGCTGGCCTGATCATGCAAACATGTTAGTACATACATGTGTACAGACACACAGAACACATTTCTTGATGCACACAATAGAGGTATCTTAATAGTCGCTTCTCACATTCCACTGGGACCCAGTAGCCACAGTGTCACACTGTAATCACTACTGTCTTGGTGAACACACAACAAAGAAAATCAGGGATTAGGATGAATCTCAGTGAGATTGTTGGCGTCGTGCTTTTCTGATCCTTGATGAGACCACTCTGCAAGGTGTGCTGGAAGAAATTTGGGGGTAACTGAAATGTTCATGTATGAATGCTTGGAGTGTGGCTGTATCCAGATGCTTTGAGGCTGCTGTTGGGAATGTGCCCATCGCTGTTGCTCCTCTTTCCTTTCGTGTTTCTGGCTTCTCTTTGTAGCAGCTTTGTCCTTAGAAGTGGTAAAAGATCTCAGCATTCTAGGCTCACACTCCACTTGCTTAGAAGGCAACTCTTCAAAATTTCAGCAAATTTTAGGTCAAACTCAATTGACTGACACTGTGATGGGGAAGGATGGTAGGGAAGGGGAAACAGGTTGGAAGGATTGTGAGAAAAGTGCTTTCCTGCTGGTCCATGCCAGCTTCAGCCTTTTAACTCCAAGCCAGGTCTCTGCATGTTCCTACTCCAGTACATTGACCTACTTCCCCTAGTCCCTGGAGGAGAAATTAGGGTGTTGCTGCCAGGGAGAGCAGGGAAAGGAAGAGAAAGAACAGTTACAGGCACAGCTGGCCTCTTCAAAGGCCCAGTGACCCTTATTCTGCATCCCAAGGTCTGTTTGCTGCTGCTGTGTTCCTTTATTTCTTCCCAACCATCTGTCCACACCCAGAGAACCTCGTGTAGGATCCTCTTACCCTGGGTCCAGTGGAGAAATCCTGTCACCTAGTACCTTTGATGCCTCAGCTCAAAACAGCAGTTTCTGTACACTGAAGATTTCTCACTACTGTCTCTACCTTTGCCTCTACAGAAATTTTCAGCTTTTGATTTTCATGGAGATCCCAGAGAGGTAAGGACTTTGGCTTTCTGGATTAATTGTGTTGAGTATTAACATTTAAGCTTTAGGGA
>NW_008358813.1:0-5036 GCF_000622305.1 Nannospalax galili | reverse complement strand
TATTCATGCTCAGATGCCGAGGAGCTCAGAAGGTGGGGGACTGTGACTAGTGATAGTCATGTATATAGAGATTAGAAATGCATGTGAAAACTCTAAGTGTTGGTTGCATTAAGAATGAATTTTTCTGTATGAAACTGTGTGTTTTGACAACGAAGTGGAGATCTTTTTTAAACGTTGGAACCTCATTTAATTTTATGTCTTATAGAGTTTATAATGAGTTAAAGATTATATAAGTGTAATAATTCATCTGTAAACCTAGAAATGTGCAGCCAATTTTGAAAGAGTTTTCACCCTAGCTCAGAAAAATGTTATTGAATAAGTTAATGCTGTTGTAATGAAATGCTTCTTTTAATTAAAATAATATATATATATAGTTGAAGTTTACATAGACATAGATGGATATAATCCATGTCCTTAATCATGGATTCTGTATTTGGAAATTAGCTCATTTACTAAAATGTGTGTGTAACCCTAAATCAGAACTTATGACACTGCTGTGGTCAGGTGTGCAGCACATGCAGAGTAGGAAACACTCGGGCTCCCACCTGAGGGCAAAGATAAAGCCCTGTGTTCTCCTTCCCCCTCACAGCTCACAAGAGCATTTGTGGTCTATTTTGTGCTATTTTTTGAAAAACAATAATTTGTTGTTTTAAGTGACTTCTCTGTTTAAGATACTCTGGAGTGTAGTGACGACGAGCTGTCCAGTGCCGAGCACAAGCGGCTGTGAGGAGCTGTACGAAGATGCATAGGACAGCTGAGGTTCCTCCAGGTTTCAGTTATGATGCCTTTGGTCATGAAGTCAGTGTTGATGAGTCAACAACACAGTGTCTAAGACAGAGAGGAGATTTGCCTATTTGTGGGGGAGTTTTGGAGAGTAGTCAAGTGATACCTCCAGTGTGTGAAAAAACTGTGGAAAGATGGGAAAGCAGATAAATTTGTAGATTTGTGAGTGATAAAATTTTAAAAACATAATGTACAGCAAAGTTGTCAGGCAGAAGCCAAAAAACCTTAAATTATGTTACTTAGGGTCCAGAAAATATCAACCCTCTCCCAGGTGGTATTTTATGTGTAAAAAAATCTCTATATACTTAATGCATAGATAAACTGTACTGTTTAATGCATCTTTCAATATAAATGGATGCATAAAGCAAGGGTGATGAAAGTGTCCTGACCAGAGGCTCCCGGGACCGAACTCTGGAAACATTCTTGGCCAGTGGTTCAGTATTTGCTAATTCAGGAGTCAGCGAAACTTTACAGACATGACTATGACTAGTCTGAATTAATGTGTATATGTACATTTGCTATAAGTTGACATATATGTCATATGATAAATACTTGACTTGAGTAAGTCCCTAACCCATTCCTGACCATCGGCACCTCACCACTGCTCTCTTCCCAGTCACAGTTCTGCCAGTGATGACTCATAGACTTAACCCAATCAGGACCCTGAGTTTCTGTGGCCACAACCACAGTAGTCTACATGCAGGCTAAGCCCTCAGACAGGGAGAGAGTGGACACTGGCGTGCCTGGTCTGAGCAATCACAGATAATAAATTTCTGTCTTCCCCAGAGCTATCCTTTCCTGCCTACAGTGATTGATGGAGTGGTGCTGCCAAAGGCACCAGAAGAGATTCTGGCTGAGAAGAATTTCAACACTGTCCCGTACATCATTGGGATCAACAAGCAAGAGGCTGGCTGGATCATGCCGACGGTGAGAACCTACAGCTTCTTAGATGCACCCACACACAGATCCTCAACTGCCATCCCCCACTTCTTCTATCATAGGCTCTTCCTATTCCCAGCCTCCCCTGAGTCCAGGGCAGCTGTCCCCATTGTCTTCAGTGGGTGGTTTACAGAAATATTCTCCCACATGGCCCAACTGTCTTATGGGAATTTCAGCCCTGGGAACCCACCCCCAAACACTACCTTTTCTGTCTTTTTTGTTCCAAAAGACAGTTTATATTTTTGATAGTAAGTTCACTTTCATATGTCCTCATTAAACTGTAACGTCATTGAGTAGAAGAACACCCCAGAGGAAGGTTCTCCAGAAGTCCAGTAGAATACATAAATTAGTGAGCACCATGTAGATTCATTTGTAATTTATTTTAAATGGCTTTTGAGAATTTTTCCTACACACACACACACACACACACACACTCACACACACACACACTCAGGACCACTGAGTCTGGGAGAGCTTGTAGGTCTGGGTCACATGAAGATCCTAGGAACTTGAGCTTAAAGAATCCTGAAGCTCCTGAGCATGGAGGACTAGTAGAGATAATAACGATACAGAGGGCACGACCAAGGACATCTGGAAAGGAAAAGGAACTGGAGTTTAGGAAAGCCAGGCCGGGACAGGACAACTTCTATCTTGGATCTGAACTCACAGGCCCCACAGATGCCCAGATGTGATTTCATTTGTCCCAATGCGATGATCCAGAAAAGGTAACAGATTAACATTGGGTTCACAAGGGTGAGAAGGCTCTTTTAATATAACAAAGATACACAAAGACTGAAACTGATTAAACCAGTAAGTTGCATCTTATTCTGTAGTATGACTGCTATAAGGAAAAGGGAAAGCTTGGCCTGAGTTCAGATCCCTCACCGGACTAGCTGGGGAGGTTTAAAGACTGGGTGAGCTCTGAGAGGCACTGTGGTGTGAGTTCATGAGGTTAGTGAATTTAACTCATGCTCACTTGTAAGAGGAATAGATTTCTCTCTCATAACGACCAGAAGCAAAGCCGTAAGATGAAGTAAGGTCCTTGCCAAAGCTAGCACTTTAGCCTCCGCAGAGACTGGTCAAGAGATCAAGAGTTAACTCCTGAAATGTTTACATTTTCAATGTGTTGATAATGTAGCAAGAAGAGATTTTCTCTCAAGTCCTTGATACAATAATTTTGGTGGAGAATTTATATCTCATAGGGCAGAAAAAAGCATTGATAATTGTAAGATTTCCAAAGTAACTGCCGTAAAAGAAAACTCCAGAGCCAATCTTCCTATCACCAAATTTAGGCTGGAGAGTGGCGGAATTTCTACTGAACGCAGTGAGCTTTCCCAGGCATTGTAGAGAGAGTGGTGTCATGCCAGAATATGCTTTAAATTGTTAAAAGCTGTGCTGAAGTCAGTCAAGTCTTGGAGAGGTTTGGACATACTATGGTCATATGAATAGTTACATAGTTTTCCCTGAAGAATTTCAGAGGGCATAAAAACAAATCACAGCCATCATGGTTGATTTGGCCTTCTTCTGAGACTGCCAGGGAGGGTTTGCGTCCTCTATCCCTCTTGTTCTATGTTATTTTGGCCTGAGTATCATTTCACTGTCTGGAAGACTATTGTGTGTGATGTGCATATGTATTTTGTGTGTGTGTGTGTGTAGTGTGTGTGTATATGTATATATATGGACTTATAAACATAGGCAGTACAAAGATGCTATTTTAAAATACTATATATTATTTATAATATATAATCATGTACTATATATGTATTATATTCATATATAGTATCTTTTAAATATAGTACATTGTACATTATATATTACATATATCAAAATATCCTCTTGTACTGCCTAAGTTTCTGGATATAAATAAACTTGTTTCATTGATTATTTTGTAAAATTTGAAATCTCATAACTGTCAAGGACCAGTGAAGAAACTTTCTTTTGTGTTGATTTTGTTGTTTAACCTGTTTTGTTCTTCTCATTACTTCCCCATGATTTACCAATGTTTAACCATTTCTTTAACAGGGGATGGGCTTTCCATTCTCTGAAGGCAAACTGGACCAGAAGACAGCCAACTCCCTCCTGTGGCAGTGCTACCCCTTGACTGTAAGAATTTGGGGAATCATGGGAAGAAGGATGGGTTCTTTCCCGAAAACCCAGACTAAATCGCTGGCTAAGAAGTTCTGAGATCTGAGGTTCAAGCTCCATTTTTCTGATTTTCCCACTTTACCACTTGTGCAAGAAACTCACGTTTGTTCTGGCCATTTGGAATCATATTGTCTCCAGGATACATTGTTGGGATAAAGATTTATTTGGAAAGCTAGCAACCCCAGGAGGATGGAAGCTATCACCTGCAAAGACCATCACATCTAGGAATTGCACTTATGTAGCTAGCTATGCAAAGCAATATCTGATAGCTGGCACCACAGTACTCAAAAATTTGGGGGGTGGGGCATGCTCTGACATATGGGCCACTGTTACCTGCAGGTCTCTGAATGTTTTGGGCTCTATGAATCAAAAGAAAAATCAGTGACTAGCAAATCATAGGCCCCATTTATTTTTCATTCCATTCCCCTGGACTAATTTATTTTGAAGTTAATTATTAGAGTACAAAATGTGTCTTTCCCCAGAATAGCAAAAAGATGCTTTTCCTAGATGACCAGGGAAGACAGAGAGAAACAGCCTTTTTACAGTATCAGCTGGAGATAGCATTCAGTGGAGAACAGTTCTGAAGCGAGAAGGGTCAGATGGGTTTAATCACTTCTACTAAAGCTAGTGGGACAATAATAATATGTTGCTCATATGCCTGACCTCCACAATTAATGACTTAAAACCAATTAAAATCAAGTGAATCTAAAGAGTTTATTTTGCTCTTCCACCGGTAACAGCAAGAGGATTTGGCACATCAGTCAGCTTGTTCTGGATCAGTGAAACTTTCTCAGTTACTCAGAGATGCCTTAGTACTTAGCAGGTAGGTTAATCACTTTCTGATCCATTTCAGAAAATTTCTGAGAATCTGATTCCAGCGGCCACTGAGAAGTATTTAGGAGGGACAGATGACCTTGTCAAAAAGAAAGACCTGTTCCTGGATTTGATTGCAGATGTGATGTTTGGTGTCCCATCTGTGCTGGTGTCCCGTGGCCACAGAGGTGAGTCTCACATGTTGGATGGCAGAGGGACAGAGGTTCACTAGCTAGATTCCCTGACCTGCCCACCTGTCACCACAAACATATACAAAACCTGCTGAGGGCCAGACCTCACAAAGTTGATTCCATATGGTCTGCAATGTCTTGTTTTGCTTCTTCCAATAGGACTCT
>NW_008358812.1:143503-147081 GCF_000622305.1 Nannospalax galili | reverse complement strand
CCTCTTCAGAGGGGAGAATGTTAGAGTAGCAAAAAACCCCATTAAAAAAAAAGAAAGAGTAAATGAAGTTATCAGAAAAAAATGATGGGGAGATATGGGAGGAGTTGGAGGGGAGGGAGTGGGCATGGATTTGATCAAAATACCTTATATGTATGTATGAAATTCTGAATAAATTATTAAAACAGTGAAAGAAAACGGTAGTAGAAACCACAGTATCATAAAGCAGGAATTTGGTGACTGGTACCAGGTTGATAAGATAAAGAAATGTGTTTTGGCTATACGTGATGGTTGGCAAAATTGTTTCACTTTTACTGAAAATCTTAGGAAGTGACTAATTACAGAACAGTCATGCTGATGATGAACTTTTGCAATCTTTGCTGTATATTTTGCTGTATGCAAAAATACACTCAGACCTTCATCAAGCTCCTTTGTGTCTGTTTGTCACTCGCCGACTCCTTGTCCACCCTCCTGACGACCCTGTTCCCGTTGGACTGAACTGCCCCGGTCTGGGCTGGTCCATCACACTCAAGTATAACCATCTCATCCTATTCCTGTTGAAGCACAATTATTTTCTCTTTTGTACAGATTAGGAAATTGAAGTGATTATATATATAGAATGATGCTTTTTAAAAGCCATATGGACAGTTAGAAACAGACTGGACTGTTTTGAACCACTGACTGATTTTTCTTCCTTAACACCTTGCATCATGTCCTCTGATACCATGAGAGCTCCTCTTCAGGGAGGAGGCCTCCAGGTCAGGGAGGAGGTCTCCAGGTCAGGGAGGAGGTCTCCAGGTCAGGGAGGAGGCCTCCAGGTCAGGGAGGAGGCTTCTTGGTCAGCTCCAGCTCCATTTCTCCAAGTCCTGTGTATGAAATATGTCCTGTTTTCAACAGTAAGGACATGTTCAAGTTCTTGGAGAGAACCAAGAACTCCAGCAGTACCTTGTGTCATTTTGTGTTTCTCTTGAACTACTCTGACCAACCACATACCAAGCACATATGATTTTTGAACATCAATACATATGTACACCTAGGAGCTGTGTGTCAAGAAACACAGTGCCAGATGGGAAAGACCTCCCTTCGAGTTGTTTATTTTTTAAAAAAATATTCTATATTTTTATACTTTTTTAAATTTTGTGTGTATGAGTGTTATGCTGGCATGTAAGAGGATTTGTGTCGTGCAATGCCCGCGGAGGACAGAAGAGGCTGTCGGATCCCCTGGAACTGGAATTACGGAGAGTTAGCTGCCATGTGGGTGTCGGGATTTGAATCCGTGTCTTCTGCAAGAACAACCAGTGTTCTTAACTGTTGAGCCATCTCTCCAGCCTTGACTTATTTTTTATCTGTCTGTATGTTGTCTATATGTATGTCAGTGCACCCAGGTATGCAATGTCTGTGGAGATCAGAAAAGGGTGTTGGATCCTCTGGAACTGAAGTTATGCAGGTGCTGGGGAACTGAACCTGAGTCCCCTGTAAAAGCAGCCAATGCTCTTAACCTCTGAGCCATCTCCCCCATCTCCATGTAGTTACTTTGAATGGCTGATACTTACTAGGTTACAGAGTATTAGAGAAATATAGTGGAGAAGTGGAGATGAGAGAGAGAGAGAAAGACAGAGAGAGAGAGAGAGAGAGAGAGAGAGAGAGAGAGAGCACGAGCCTGATATTTGGCTTATGTGTCTCAGCAGATGACATGACTTCTTCACTCAAGGTTGGAGGATTTCCATTTGCATCTTGTACAGAGCTAAGCACCTCCCAGACCCACAGTAAACCTGAGGGAAAGAGTGCTCAGAGCAAAGTACTCTTCTAGTTACTTCTATGCCATGATAAACACCATGACCAAAAGCATCTGAGGGTTTATTTCATCTTACATTTCCAAGTCACAGTCTATCATTGAAGGAAGTCCCATCAGGAGCTCAAGTAGAAACTGCAGAGGAACCCTGTTTCCTGTCCCACTCCCTGGTTCATGCTCAGCCAATTTTCTTATAGACCGGCTTCCCAGGGGTGGCACTGCCCATGGTGGATTGGGCCTTTCCACATTGACTGATAATCAATACCCTTCCCCACAGACATGCCCACAGGCTGATCCAATCTGGACAATACTTCAACTGAAACTTCAACTTATCTGGTGACTCTTGGTAGTGTCAAGAGTGAAAAAAAATCTAACTAGATACTTAGCACATGAAGAGTGCAAATTTGTATATTTAACTCACTCGAGGTAATATTTTTGAAAATAAAAATAATTTATTCAATTATGAAAATCAGGTAATTTTTTTATATCACATTTCTCAGATTTGCTCAGGGTACATATAGACCTGAAAACAGTTACAAATGCCTTAATATTTTTGAACAAAGTCATAATTGATATTGGAGACATGGAAACCTTTATCATCGACGCTTTATAAATCAAATTGTAGAGTCATTGTCATTGTGAGATAAATTAGGTTGTGAGAATACACAAAATTAAACATAATAAGTCACTTCTGTTTGTAACTCCTTGACAATCTATGGTGTTTAAATCTATTTTGAGATAAGTTTTGGAATTGTCAGAAAATAAAATATTAAAATATAGTGATAGAGGATCAGTCAGGAATGCGGTGATCACTCATGCATAGAACAGCCAGACTTTGCAGTGTGTCCAGATATCTTCCTGGCAGTTCCTCAAAGGCCCATTTTCAAATACGAAGGACAGCGGTTTTCACACCTAATGAGTTTTCATGTGTCCGCACTGCAACTGGGGACATAGGCTCTCAGAACAATTGGGCCACTGTGACTCAACACATCATTTTGTCTTGTTCGGAGGTAGCACAGGGTTGAATTTATAGACCTCGGTGTCAAACTTCATCACAGAATCTCGGAGCACGGCCCTTGCCACCCCTCCTGGAACAGTGCTCGGACCCAGTATCACCGCGGCCTCCGGAGTCCTCCTCCGTCCTGCAGGCGCACGTCCGCTGTGTCAGTTCAGGCCTCAGGGAACATCTGCGATCCAGACTCCGGATTAACTGATGGCAGCCCGGGCTGGCCTCCACTGGAATGCACAGCAGGCTGGCCCAGCGCTTCTGCTTCCTGTGGTGCACACGTCATGCACCTGCTGCCTGCCGGCTCCTCCTTGATGGACTGAACCCTGAGCAGGGAGCCAAAGGAAACCCCGCCTTCCGAAGTGACTTTTCTCTGGTACTTCGTCACGGTTACTCCGATGTTCTGGGTCTCTTATCAGGTTCAATGTCTTCTTGAAAGTCTGGATTTAGAAGGAAACGCTGTCTTCCTGCATCTTAATGGTGTCGTGGTCCTGGCTCCCCCCAACCCCTGTTCCTGTGGGTGATTTGCTGGCACAGGGACCACATGTTTCAGTATGGTGCACCTAGAAGTAGCCATTAATATGCTCATGTTTATAGCATCGTGGCTGTGCTTTTAACTACAGATTGACAACTTTTTTAAATCTCAAAGGGCAGAGTTTTCTAGTCAGAGCAGAAAGAAAAAAAAAAGGTGAAATATTTTCTCTTTCTTTAGAATTTAAGAAGAAAAATAACAGATATCAATTTAATGTAATGTGTCTTATTTTTCGTTTTCTATAAATAGGT
>NW_008358812.1:141938-143407 GCF_000622305.1 Nannospalax galili | reverse complement strand
ACCTAGATTCAGATGGAATGTCTGCTTCCTTCATGAATAATCTTTTCTATTTGATAGTGTGGTCCACAGCCAAACAACTGACCTTTTTATTTTTGGTTAAAAAGTCCAGACTGAGAAACATTGAAGTTGCACAGAAGACTCTCAAACAATCAAAACAGAAACAAACAATTTTTTCCAGAGCCACAGGACACATCAGACCCTGTGTATCTAACGGAGCAACCTGAGGACCAGTAGGCAGGTAGGGTGGGATGACCCACGTCAGGGCACTCATCCACCAGCTCTCCACAGGTCATGGGAGCAGTCCTTGGCTCATAGCCAGTAGCAGTATAAGACGGTCTTGAACACTCTCAGAGCCCTAGAATGAGCTCTGCCTAGCTCAGGATCAAAGGGCTCTGGGTGGGCTGCACTCAAGAATGTGCTCATCAAGAAAAACTACAGAAAATGGTGAAGACAAAAGCCCTCCAAGCAGTAAGAACAAAATGACACTGCAGGAAATCTTCAAAGTAAAAGCGCCTCTCATTGGCTTTCTCAGGTGGCAAAGGACAGACATGGACACGTTCAAGACCACTGCTAGAAAAACACTGTTAAGGAAGCCAGACACTGGAAAATCACCACTATCAGGACTTCTCTGTGTGACTCAAAATTAAAATGTTGCTAAAGATAACTCTAATTTACATGGAAAAATCCAGGTACCTAATTGAGTAAATACACTAAAAAAGATGAAAAATATTAATATGTATAACACTCTCTTATCTGATTTAAATGATGGTACATTAAACAGTGAGTTTAAAGTTCTGGGGGTTTGGGATTGTAGGTCTGTATTAGTTTGCTTCTCCATTGCTGTGAGGAAACACTGATCAAAACCAACTTGGGAAAGAGTTTGTGAAATTATCCTTCAAAGCCACAGTCCATCACTGAGAGACGTCAGATGTCAGAGCAGGAATTCAAGCACGAGCTTGGAGGCAGGAGCTGAAGCAGACACCATGGAGGAGTGCTGCTTACTGGATCGCTCCCCCTGGCTTGCTCAGCTACCTTTCTTATACAGCCCTGACCACCTGCCCAAGGATGGTATTGCCCACAGTGAGCTGGGCAGTGAGCTGGACCGTCATACATTAATTAGTAAGAAAATGCCATAAGATAAGGACGTAGGTGACCCTAGTCACTGCTAAGTTGATAAAAATTAACCAGCACAAGGTCCAAGATGCAAATCATATAATAATATTTTTTTTTAAATGAAAGAAATATGGATTCAAGGAAATTGGCTTTACAAAACTATAGAAATGATTAACATAAGCCTACATATTGATAGCAAAATCAGTCATTGGGGAAATGGAAACCCAAACCACATGTTTCTAATGGCTAAATCCAAACAGACAATTACAAGTGTTGGTTACAATTTTGAGAAGTTTCTTCATTAATTTATTGCTCACAGAAAATTAATCATGTTCCCATCAAAGCAGGCAACTTTC
>NW_008358812.1:137249-139547 GCF_000622305.1 Nannospalax galili | reverse complement strand
TCTGGTATAATTATAATTAGGATTTGGTATAGAGAAATCATAAATGGAGTCTTTAGATCCTGGAGGCTGATGTTTAGATACTTTAGAAGGAAATCCACAATTTAACCATTTTGGATAAGTAATAAAGGAATTCTAAAATTGATCTTTATCATGATACTCTTGAAAACAGTTTTCTAAAGGTATGTTAATATCAGGATCTAGAAAGGTTTTATTATAGTTATGATATCTTAAAGTTAGCATACTTAGTTCCCACATTAATCTTTTACCAGAATCAGAGCGGCGATCAGGAGCATCAGTGTAGAAGGTTCTATAATTAATGGGTAAGCATCCAGACATCGCTTGTCCTTTTAAACTTACACAAATGGGAGTGGTATCTGACATTCCCTCATAATTAACAATTTTAGAAGTTAAATGAAAAGTTTTAAAATCTTTAGACCCACCTAAAAGTTGGCTATAGTTAGTCATTATTTTAATTTGTGATTCATCTTCCCATCCTACAGGATGAAAAAGAGGCGGGTTAGGTACATACGCCCAATAAATCTCCCCTGAAGCAACTGATGCTTGTACAGTCAGCACAGCAAGAATTGCAAGAAACATGTTTTCTTTTGTCAAAGGTCGCCCTGCAGCAACCACAGTATTTTCTGCTTCACGTGTTAGTTTTTTTACTTGTCTCCAGGTGGGCAGACTGGCTTCTTGTGTTGATCGGGCCTGCGGAGGAGACACACTCAGCTTCTGTAGTTTATGCATCACAGATTTTACTCTTTCTTGATTCTTCTTTTTTTTGGGCTTGATTGTAGGGCTTGATGAGCCAGTCTGGGATCTACAAGGGTGTTTCAGCATCCTGTGGAAATACACATGCATATCTTCTTTCCGAGGTTATTAAAACATCAGGCCCTTTCCATTGACCTGACAAGAGGTCCTTTTAGAAAACTTGTGGGTAATTTAACACTTTCAATCCCTCCCAGTGTTTTTGTATAGGGGTTAAGTTATTCTGATCTGTGTTAAGATGATTTAAAGTAAAAAGAGCATGATTAAGCAATTGGTGTGGTGAATAATAATGTCTCCCTTCTCTTAATTTTTGTAGCTGTAACTTAAGAAGTTGATGAGTTCTTTTTATAATGGCTTGGCCTTGTGGATTGTATGGGATACCAGTGATATGTCTTATTCCCCAAGTATCACAAAATTTTTTAAAAGTATTTGAAGTATAAGCTGGTGCATTATCAGTCTTTAATTGTTTTGGAATGCCCAATACCATAAAACTTGCAATTATGTGTTGAATAACATCTTTGACTCTTGCCGAGGCAAAAACAGCATGAGAGCATGTATCCACAGTAACATGTACAAAAGCAAGCTTGCCAAATTCTGAGATGTGAGTCACATCCATTTGCCATAGGACTTGAGGTTTTAACCCTCGAGGATTCACACCCATTTTTTGAGGATGATAAGCTTCCGGGCAACAATTACAGTTTTTTACTATTTGTTTAGCTTGTTCTCTAGTAATGTTAAACATTCTTTTAAGTGTTAGAGCATTCTGATGATGTAATTTATGACTTTGCTGAGCCGATTCTATGACATTATTAATTGTCATCTCTCTAGTAAGCAAGTCAGCCATCCTATTTCCTAAGGATAAAGGCCCTGGTAAATTAGTATGACTTTGTATATGTTCTATGTACATTTTTTTTATTATTAATAGTTTGTTTTAATTTTTGTAGCAATGGCAATATTTTTGAGCTTCCTGAGAGTAAGGCTGTTTCTATAGCTGGAAATAAATTAACTACATACTTAGAGTCAGTATATAAGTTAAAAGGCTGAGTATAATGTTCTGCTGCCATGATAACTGTAGAGATCTCTGCCTGCTGAGCAGAAAAACTTTTACACCTCTCTATTAAAGGTGGTCTATCTGGTGAATAAACCACAGATGTTTCATTTGAGGAGCCATCTGTGAAAATTAATATAGCATCTTCTATAGGCGTTTTTTTAACCTTTGAGGGAAATATTATGTCTGTTTCCTGTACAAATCTCAATATAGGATGTTGGGGAAGATGATATTTTATTTGTCTTGTATAATTTATTACTGCCAAGCCCCAGTCATCATCATTTTGTAATAAATACTCTAATTGCTGTCTCTTATAAGGGATGATTATATTATGCACATCTCTATTAAATAATTTTTTTGATCTAATTTTCTCCTTAATTATTAATTGGCTACATAAATAAATATAAGAAGATACCATTTTAACTTGTGTATGGGGTAAATGCATCCATTCCAAGATTCCTTCTTGCCACAAACATGCAGTT
>NW_008358812.1:134719-136572 GCF_000622305.1 Nannospalax galili | reverse complement strand
TGTAAAGCCCCCATGTCATGCATGGTTTCATTTATTGCTCTTAAATCTTGCAATAGTCTCTACTTACCGGATTTTTACTTAATGACAAATATAGGTGTATTCCAGGGACTGGTTGATTTTACTAAATGTCCCTTATCAAGCTGTTCTTTCACTAATTCCTCTACAGCCTGTATTTTTTCTGAGGTAAGGGGCCACTGATCTATCCACACAGGCTGATTAGATCTCCAGGAGATTTTATTTGCATATAAATCATCAGTGGCCCGTATGAAAAATTTGTCTCAAAATTTTTTATTGTACCAAGTTTTAGCTCCATTTTTTGCATTATATCTCTTCCCCATAAGGAGAAAGGTAATGAAGGAATAACATAAGGCTGGAAAATTTCCTTCTTATCTTCACATGTCCAGGTTAACAGCATAGAGCTCTGAGCTACATTTGAAGCCATTCCCAGACCTACTAGTGTAGACGAGGTGTGGGAGAGAGGCCAAGAACTGCGCCAATCTTTTCCTGCTATGCAGGACCTATCTGTTCTTGTATCCAAAATGCCTCTTATGGGCTTTCCTTGGACCAGTATGATCTTATAAGGCCTATCTAAGGTTATCTCCTGATTCCAGGCTATTAGGTCAATTGACCCAAATCCCCCTGTTCCTCTATCTTGTTTAAGAACAGGATTGGGTAAGTTAACATAATTTAAGATTATGATCTGGGCTATTCTTTGATGGCTATTCTCTGATTTTTATGTATTTGGATTGTCTCTTTTAATGGCCTAATTTGTATCTTAAACTCCCCCATGGAGTCTGAATCAAGGACGCCTGGTATTACTTTAAATTTTTTCTTATGATTAGAACTTTTTCCTAATATAAGTCCTACAGTGCCAACAGGCAAAGGACCAAACACATTCGTTTCTATGGTTTGGATCCCATCCATCTGAGATAAAATATAGTCTTTTTAGAAGCTAAATCCAGGCCAGCACTTTCTTGTGTGGCTCTCAGTAGATCATGAATAGTAAAAGGCTGTGCCAGAGGATTTAAGGTGGAACTAGGGGAGTTTAATTTACCATTTTTTTAAATGGTTTCTCTTTTGTTTAGGGGGCTGAGGGCCTGCCCCCTCTTTCGTTTTTTGTTTCTTCTGGCTCCTGGGCAAGAGGAGTTTTATCTTTATGATACTTTGATTTGCACTCATTCTTCTAATGTTTTCCCTTCTCGCACCTAGGACAGACCCCAGGAGGTTCTCGCTTATTGTCAGGTTTTTTTTCTCTATTATTGTTCCTTTTATTTTTACTGCAACATTCTTTACTCATGTGACCTGGCTTTCCACATGAGAAACAGACCCCCTTGTAATTGGTCTGAGGTCTGCTTTTAAGATTCTGAACATATGCGCTGAAATGCTGTCTTTTCATTGCTGCAGCATAGGCCATTCCTTGGACCACTGCTGGTGAGGCATCTATGCAGGCTTTTACATAATCCTGTAAAGAGCCTGTTTTTCTGATTGGCCTTATTAATTCTTTACATAGAGAGTTAGCATTTTCTCAAGCCAATTGTTTTAATAAAATTTTTAATCCCTCAGATGAAGGCATCATCCTTTGTAATGTTTCTTTCAATCTTGCTACAAAATTCTCATATGGTTTTTTCTGTTTTTGTCTAATTCCAGAAAGAATAGTGGTTGTACCACCTGTTCCTGGAAGCTTTCTCCAGGCTGTTACTGCCAATTTAGAAATTTTTTTTAATACCATTTTTGGTATATTAATTTGATCTTGAGGTGTAGCAAACACACCTCTTCCCATTAACATTGCCATTGTAGGTTTGTCTCTTCTTTTTAAGATTGATTTTTGTACTAGCTCTCGGGCTGCATCTTCA
>NW_008358812.1:131971-133499 GCF_000622305.1 Nannospalax galili | reverse complement strand
TTCCAGAGATGAAAGTAAAAGACAATTTTGCCAACACATTTCCCTATCTTATCAACCGGACACTAGACAGTAAATTCCTGCTTTACTGTGGTTTTTTACTGCCAGCCTTTTTTACACACTCGGCTTTGTAGTCCCAAGTCAGGATGACCTTGGCTCATTAAGCACTTTCAACACCAGCTGTGCCTGATGTTACCTTTTTAATTATTTGATAATATTCCTTGCTTATTTGTAGTGGGCCATAGGGCCTCTAAGTTATTTTTAACTCTATAAGTCCCAAAAAGGCTATTTCATGCTAGGGATCCATGAAACCATACTTTTCTCTTATCCTACCAATTTTCAAATACTTTCTATATTTGCCCTTTAATGCTCTCTTATTGATTGTTTATCAAAAGACACCAAGGTGGTCCTGATCTTACCAATTTATCCATGAATTGTGATGAATAACAAGAAACCCTTCTTCTATCTATATTTATCTATCTATATTTTTCTTCTAGAAATCTATTATTCCCTGGACTTTCCAGCATTAACTCTGCTTAATCACTTCTCACTATGTCTAAAATATCTCTCATTAAAACATCTTTCGTTAATAATGGTGCATCTAAACTAGAATGATTAAAAGATTTCAATAAAGGCAGTGATAATGGTGCCAAGAACACCAGACACTTTCTGGGCCCCCAGAAAGCCCAAGATATAATGACAGTTAAAAAGTTAATAACAAGTAAGAGTGTGCCAGGTACACTGCATGTTTCTTATCACAACCAATTCCAAGAGGCAACCTTCCTTGAAGTTCCAGCCTCAACCCACGGAGGATCTCACGCGGGCTTCATTGGAGATGACGTGACAATATTGTATATAGATTCACTTAAGGCATTATGCTTCTGAAGGAAGCCAGACAGGAAATGTGCTATATTGATGATCCTCCTATGCAGTCTCACATGGGACTCTAATGACAAAGGAATTTCAGGGATCCTTAACTTACAGGGATTAGAAGGAATGTGGTATGAGTATTTCTGTGCCGTGGGCTTGTATTTGACTTCTAGAACACTAACCTTATGTTGTGATGGTGTATATCAAAATCAGTAAGTGCAGAATCAGATGGATGGATTTTATCTTATCTGAAATATAGTTCAAGAAATTGATAACATATCTATATTCATGTTTCTCTAGTAGAACAAAATTGAATGGTGAATAAAGAAAAGATAGAATTTCAGTGTTTCACAATAAATTTGGAGTTGAAAAACATGCCTGTTGTCAGTGATGACACAGGCTTCTGGAAAACTGTGCATTTGTGGACCAGCGTGTACAATACAACCTCAAAGATCTACATAGTTCATGTGTCTGTATTTTAAGTTACATTTGACCACTGTAGATAAAGAACCTTCTCTGACATGAATATATCAAAATGATTAAAAGACTTCTCCCTAATGTACATTTAATTCTATTCAAACAAACATTTACTTGAGTGCATTTCGTGGATCTGGGGGGGAGGGAATAAAACAGGAAGATACAGCACGAAATTCTAGAAATG
>NW_008358812.1:122426-131504 GCF_000622305.1 Nannospalax galili | reverse complement strand
AATCTAAATATAATGGTGCCATACCAAGGATTCATATTTTCTGACTTGGGTGTCATATTATAAAGTGTGATGTATATCACCCACTACTTTCAAATAAAAACCCACCCCAGCCACCGAGAAAGTAATAAAACTTTGATAGTGATAATGAATCCTTGACTCCTGAGTGAGTTACTGAGTGGACAAAGGCAATTCAATTACCTTTTTTTCCAAGGTGGGACAGAGTGAGCCCTCATTCACTGTGCAAGAGTTATATCCGCAGTCTCTACAAATTATTTTCCTGTTTTAGTGCCAAATGGACACATTTCTGAGCCAATATATATCAGAATTCCTGCCTTTTATTTAAAGGGGGTCTTTTAAATCTTTTCAATTTAAAAGACACAAATCAATAATAATTAATAAAGAAAAAAAAGTTTATTTAAAAGCTCTCCATCACAGTATGTGCAAAGAGAAGAACATATTGTAGTCATAGACTGTCTATGCCACACCTTCCAGAGTGGCCTGTTTTATCTTTTCCCTCTGATGACAGAGATACAAATTTTCCTAGGAATGGCTCTCTGGTATAGTAACTGCGGGAATAATACCACTAACATATTAAGCTAAAACTTCCTTCTTAATGATTTGAGAGTTTCTTCCTGTGCATGGATGATTAATAATATAAATTCCTCATAATTCCTCCATCATTTCATTCAACAAATATTTGTTTAGTATAGCATATGTACTAAACCCATGTTCAGGACTGAGATGGCATCAAACCAATAGATGTGGCCACAGATCATTGGACTCTAAAATGTTTCAGTGAGTTTTGATATTGCTGAAGTAAAGTTGTGATAATTATTAAAAACATGTGCACAGGTATCACGTCCACAGGTATCATCAAGCTCCAAGGAGGCACAGAATGGCTTTTCTAGATCAAGTACATTGTGGCAGTTGGAAAGAAAGGAGACAGAGGGGAGGATTTTGATGTTCTTGTTAAACTGCACTTAATAAAATACAGAAGGACTTTTTCTTCAATGCATTATGCAAAAGAGAGAGAGAAAGAGAGAGAAAGAGAATTATGGACCAAGTGCTCTCTTTCCTTTCTCTCTCTCTCTCTCTCTCTCTCTCTCTCTCTCATGCACACACACACATGCACACACACACACACACAAAATACATGCTGGCAAAGGGCTGTTTGTACCTGAAGTGTCTGTGGTAGGACTGAGGTGAGACAGTCTAGATACAGGAAAACATCTGTGCACATCAGCCTGATACATACACTCAGGCCTTCTGGACTACAGATAAAACCTTGGTGTTATCATGAAGGATATTTTAAATGAGGAGATTGGATGCATTCACTATGAATGTGGGAACAAACTGCCCTTCTCACTAATCAGAAGGGAGCTAAGGAGGACGCAGTCAGGAAGGCAGGAAAGACACAGTCTCCAAGGATCTGACAAATCCTGTGCTCTGGGAAGAGGAGGTCTGAGATGGGCACTAGGTGCTGATCCACAGGACAGGTTGTGTGGATCAGCACCAGGACATCTGGGGAATGTGCTGGGATAGGAGGCGGTTGTTCGCCTGTGGGGAGGAAGGACAGGGGCTTCTGCAGACTCCAGTGGGTTTTGAACAGCCAGACTGATGTCTACATGCGTCACATCACCCTCCCCCTGTCTGCCCTGGCTTTCTCTTACCCACAAGGTAAAGTACTACCCTTTAATAGTTTGTCTTGTCAGACTCCCCCAAACCTCTGCCTTGGAGTCAAAGTGTTTCTTTCACAGCAATGTGTAGCACAGGCCTTCACTGTTCAAAGGCCTTTGGAAATCATCTGTGTAAATCCTTTCATGTTTTTATTTTAGAGATATTACATCCTTGCTGATTTTGATTGTGTCTAATATATACCAATCACAGCTCTATAACGTATACTTGCAGAATTTTCCCCGTGTCTACTTCTATTCTATTTTCAAATTTTCAGCACATTTAGAAAGTTTTAGCTGTCAATAAAAAATAAAGAAATATATGCTGTCAACAGAAAATACTCATATTTAAAGATAAAGTATTGTACTGTAAGAATCTAAAAAAGACCACTAAAAAGACATCCTTAAACTTTGCACTGACTTTGAGGTTACAGATGGAAGAAAAGTCAGCTTGGGCTGTGAGGCTCCATGGTGCAGGGCCTCTCAAACTCTGCCATCCCACTTTCCCTCAGTTACACAGATATTTTGATTTTTTTTCCAGCCTTTCAAATGAGCATTCTTGGTTAGCTGCCCATCCAGGTCTCTGATCAGATGGCACACCCTCAAACGATAGTTGTTTTTGCTTACATACTCTTTGCTGGTCTCATTATTTTCCTGATTGTCCACCTGCCCCAGAGAGTATAGTTCTTTTAGGGAGGGGTTTGCCATTGTTTATTGAATGAATGAATGAATGAATGAGGCTATAGAGTCGAAGAAAGGAAAAAAAAACATAAAGTAAGACAGATTTGAGCATTTTCAATATTGTTGGAAAGCAGCCTATATTTGAAGACAGGTTCAATATATCGAAAGAGGGAGGAAAATTG
The DNA here is from genome assembly GCF_000622305.1 of Nannospalax galili. Taxonomy (NCBI): domain Eukaryota; kingdom Metazoa; phylum Chordata; class Mammalia; order Rodentia; family Spalacidae; genus Nannospalax; species Nannospalax galili. Next base: position 128,968 of record NW_008358812.1, on the reverse strand, counting down.
ACAAGAGAAACCCTTGAGAGATTTAAAACACGACGATATTCTGTGCAGTAACCTGCACTTTTGATTTCATATAAGCTACTCAGACCTACTTTAAGATGATAATTCTTCAAGCCCTGTGGTAGCAATTTCAAGACAACAATGGTATTTTTAAAATATAATATTCTTGGGAGGAAAAGAATTCAGGAAAAACCAGTGCTTGAAAATGAGGTCAATAAGGAAGAGAATTTCAGATTCCTTCACTCACACTTAATGTCAGCTATTCAGCTTGAGGAAAATGAACCTCATGCAAGACCACAGGAACTCCAGGGAAAGCCACGCAACATGTCCAGGAGCTAAAATATGCAGGCGTATTTCTGTGGGGGACTGTGTGAACCTCTCACAGCAGAACATTTCAAAAATCTATTAGAGTCTAGATAAACTCTATTTCTCCAGACCATGAAATGATCCCAAGATCAAGAATAACATGCCTACCCACATAAGTGCATACACATTGTATATGTATGTATACCTATACATAATACATGAATCATTATTGTCATATCAAAAATAAGTACAGATAGACATGGTGCCAAACACCTCTGTTCCCAACAATTGGATTAGAAGCTAGAGGAGTATCAGTTCCAGGGTAGATTGGGCTACCTATTGAGACTGCTGGAGGATAAACACAAAATCCTAAAGGATAGACCATTCTAAAAGACACAGCAACAGAGCACTGCTTTCTACACACAGCCACAGAAGCTTACTAACCTCAGTTTAACCTAATCACTCCATAAACAAACTTTATTCTTCCAAAATATGATATGAATCAATGTTAAAATTTAATGGTTTTTCTTCATTCGTTCTTCTCTCTGGATTTACCCCACCTCTTCCCAACTATTGATCTCATGTTCAGACATACGAGCTGATATCATTACCTGAAATATATCATCCAGCCATCTCCTTGGGTTCTCCTATGTCATTCCTGTTTTCCAAAACCCTAGATTTCATTTTATTCCTTGTAATAGTTTTAGCTTTGTTCTATACATTCATAGACTCTACCTCTGCCTGAGCCATTAACCTATAACCATTAACCATTAACCCAGCACTATAGTTCTGATCCCCCTCCGTGATTGTTATACACTCAGAAATGATCACACCACAGTCATCACATTTTACTGTAACTTTTGCTTTGTTTCCCAAAAGAGATGGTGGACTATGGTGGATTTTGGAGATTTCATTAGCAAATGAAATTTCAGCATTCAGTGTGAATAACTGGGAAAATTGTATGGATTGTGTTAGGCTCTGGTTCTTCATCTGAGTATTGAGTATGATCACCCCCATAAGACCAATCGGATGCACTGTCAAAAAAATGTTACATAGCAAAACTCAGTCCTTATCAGACCCTATCCGATGCACTGTCAAAAAAATGGTACATAGCAAAACTCAGTCCTTATCAGACCCTATCCCTTTATTCACCAAAGGTGTTTCTCAGGTGTCTCAGGTAAAATGATTCTGCCTCACATGCCTCTGCTTCTAATCATAGGACATAAAGATGTTGCTAAGTGTGGCTGGGTAGCAGGACTGGGTGTGAGAAGTTGGAAAATGCAGGGCAGCGTGGACCAGTTTTAGGCTAGTGTGACAAAAGCTTTTAAGTCCTGCTTTTCTCGTGTCACAGATACTTCCAGTGTTTTTCCAAATTCAAACTTCGTATTTGATCTCAACCACTCTAACCAACATCTTGATGAGCCTTTTATTTGTAGAGAGAACTCAGTAAAAAATACTGTTTTACTGTTTCTGACCATGTAGTTATATATGTACTTACACGCAATAAATTTGAACTTTACACAATTATAGATTTAAAGGAAACTACAAAAATTCTATCTATATTTATATTTATATATGTATGTATATGTGTGTGTATCTGTGTGTGTCTCATGTTGGATTGTACAGTTCTCTTAATATTGCATTTTCTATGATATTTTTTAAAATATCCTGATGATTTTTTACTCATTTATATTGAAGTTTTGTGAATTTTATGTGATATATTTTGATCAGACTTAATCCTCTCCTGTATCTAGAGCTCCCTCTCTGTTCCCTTATAAGTTTCTGTATTCTAATATATGTATTAAGGCTACAGAGTCAGGTTTGTGTTCCCAAATATCCTTTGGATGTGGTTTATCCACTGGAATCTGTTCAACCTATTAAGAGTCTCACCATTAAAAAAAGATTGAATCTCCATTTCCCTGCAGTCATTGGTTGAAAACAGTTTCTCAAGAAAGGCTGGGGTTTCTTATGCACTTCCCCATATCTCTGCCTGAATTCTGTCTGTCTTGAGCTTACATAAAACTTGTGCATGCTGTCACCATTGCTGTGAGTTCATATGAGTAACTGCCTCAGAATACTAGGATTAGATTCTCCCCTGTGGCCTGGGACCTGTTAAATCTCAGCCTGATATTAATGTCAAGTATTGGCTCCATCCTATGCCATGTTCCTGAAAGCCAATTAGAAAGTAGCTGGTTACTTCTATCATATTTACGCCACTATTATACCAGTGGGTGTACTTGCCAGGCCAGTTGGTATAGCCCACAAGATTCAGAGCTGGGGAAGGTTCGTGATAAACTTTCTCTTCAAGTAGCTTGCAGAGCAACTTCTGGTACTATGAAAGTTAGACAGTAAATATGAGGGTTTGAAGTCAGCACCAGCTTGAATTCTTCTTTTAGAACATGAGTTCTACAGCTCATATATGTAGTATCTTCATCAATAAGGTCTTACCTTGAAGTACTGGTGGGAAACCAAGAGCAGAGGCAATGGGCAGAGTTGTGGGAGGTTATATGAGACCCAGGGCTAATAGCTCAAAATAGAGAGTGCATTCCTGGCATTGGGATTTTACTTTGTTAACCCACAGTGTCTATAAGGGACAATGTCACTGTCATAGGTAACTCCTTTTAATCTCATTTTAATGCATATATTTATACCTTCAGTAGTTTCTATAGTGGTAGGTTTCCATATAGTTCATTCTACAGGCCTTTAGTGTGAGTTGTCACCCCAGAGTCCCTCCACTATGTTTAACCCTTCATACCCTGTAATTCCCTCTTCCCCTTTCTATCACTGCATTCAACCTCTTTTTCCTAAAAAACCCCAATGACCATTAGTCTCTTGCCCTCTTGGGATTTCAAATTGAATAATACATAGCTAAGATTTTAAAGCTAGCATCCAACTACGAGAGAACATGCCACATTCGTCTATCTGGGTCTAGGTCACTTCATTCAGAATCATTAATTCCAATTCCATCCATTTACTTTGGAATTTCATAATTTCATTGTCTTTAAGGGCTGAATAATATTCCACTTTGTAAACTTACCACACCTTCATTATCCATTCATCAGTTTATGGACATCTAGGTTATTTCCAATTCCTGTCTAATATGAAAAGAGAAGCAATGAACATGGATGATCAGGATCTGTGCAATAGGATATAGAGTTCTTGATAAGATGAAATTGCTAAACTGAAGCATACAAAGACTAAGGCATTAAGGCCCACATATTCTCAAAGAACCGATCTAGAACGTATCTACATACTTTATAGTAAAGGAAACCAACAAAGACAAGGGTTAAAAAATAAGACATGATAAATAGCCCATAAAATATAGTTCAAATAACTTAGTAAAGCTGATTTCCTTTTGAACTTTAAAATACATTCGTATGTATTTTATAAGTTGAAATTAAGCATTTAGATTGTAAGACAGGATTAAAAGGACTTTTAGAGATGAGATTGTTTAATTGTTGGTTGTAATTGGGGATTGAAAAGTGGTTCATGGGAATTCCAGGTAAGTACTCTGCCAGTAAGTTAAAATCCTAGTACTATATTTATTTTTATTTTGAGACCAGGCCTTTGTTACTGAGTCATCCAAACAGGTGTTGACTTCACTCTGTAGCCCAGGTGGGCCTGGGACATGAAAATCTCCTGTCTCGATCTCCAGAATACCTGGGATTATAGGTCTGTGCAACTTTGTTTACCTGATATTTTTATAATTATTGCAAAGACAGATATTATAGGAAAATAAAGGTACTTTTTACATCTAAGGTTAATTTATTTACCTTTAGAGTAACGAGACCAGAAATTCCTCCTTTTCCTCTCTGGGGCCGATTTGCTGACACTGTAGAATAGCTGTGTCTCTCCAAGGGGAGATGGGCAGGCATTCCAACAGCCTCTGCAGAAACTGAGGGCTCCTGTACTTACGGAGGCTCTTCTGTAAGGCAGTGTGAGAGCACATGTAGGCAACACTTCCCTGCTGAAGCCACACTGGGAACTGGCACCTGAGGATCTGGAACCATGCCATTGCCTTGGCTAGAGCAGTCAGTGGGAGTAACGGGATGAACATCTGTTGTCCTTAACAAAGAGGGCTCATGTTTTACAAGGGTCCATGAGACTGAAGAACTCCCATTTAGAAGTCAAAAGTAAAATCCCAAGCCTCCTGAAGTCCTCAAAGATTTACCATTGGTTGCTGTAAAGACAGGTGATATAAGCTCTACACACATTTGGGGGAAAACATGCTTGTTTTCCCCAAGGCAAATATTCACTGGAAACATTTCAGGTATGAAAACATTCCTAGGTCTTCTTTATGAGTAAAGCTGCCAATTCTCAGAGTAGTTGTATGTTTGCATCCCTTCCTGACTAAGCCATGGTCTCTGACTTATCCCTAAACTGAACCCACAAATGTTGTTTTCCATCTTTTAGTTTTAGCTGAATCAGTCAGTATATACAAATATCTTGTAATTTTTAAACATTTTACTTTGAAATAAATTCAAATTATGAGAAATTTTCATAATGGTATAAATAATTATTATGGGCATTTAAGCTGTATTTTCCCTTTTTAAGTTTTTAACTGTCATTGTTCCTTTTTTCTCACTGTTTCTTTCAAATATCTGAAGGATTTTGAAATGTCCTCTCTAGCATCCTTCCTGTATATTTCCTTAGGTCAAGAATAATGAATTTCCAGAGTTAAACACCAAAACAAGTGAACATTGGTACGTAACTTCTTCACATCTGGAATCTTAATATTACACTAGGGTTGACGTCCTTGTAGACATAAGGTAAAACCCATGATCAACAAGATTAGTCTCAACCTTCTTTAAATTCATTTATCTGAATTCAATTCTCAAGCCCTTATTTTATAACCTTACTATTTCTGGAAATCAGTAAATACTTTTGTAGACTATTAACATGTTTCCTTTTGCCTTATATTTATTCTCTGTTTCTATTAAGAATAACCAGAAGTTATGTTGTGATCATCAGTGTAAATCAAAACCCACCCACCCATGGCTCAGGGACCATTGAAGAACAGGGGGAGAAAGATTGTAAGAGGCAGGGAGGAGGTGCATGAGCATATGGAAGCAGTCCACAGGGTCCTGGGACTCTTCTCATAATAACTTATAGCAATGGTGTCAGCACCCACAAGACCCATGCAAAGTTAAGCAGACAAAAACCTGGCACAGAACTGTGGAAATGAACAGAAGGCTCCAATTTTAGTCAAAGATTTATTGGCAGCTGATTACTGCAGGGTGAGGAAGAGCTGATCTTCTTAAAGGGAGGGACTGTAGACAGGCTGACTAGACCCCAGTGGATGAACTTGCACTGAGGGACATCTGGGGACACTAATTTTACATGATAGGCCTTAACATGAATGACAGAATGTATGAAATCCAGTGTGGGTGCTACAGGAGAATGCCAAAGGGCAAGAGGGTAAAAAATGATTTTCTGTATGAGATACACAAAAATTCAATAAAACTAAAAGTAATAATAATAAAAATAAATTCTAGAAATTCAATTTGCTTTTCTTAGATTGTCTTGGTCCGATTTTATAGTTTTGTAATTTGGTTATGAAAATTGAAAGACATCAACTTTATGTGTGCTCCTTCACTGATGGCACATCTTTTGTGTGTGCTCCTTCATTGATGGCATATCTTCTGTGTGTGCTCCTTCACTGATGGCACATCTTTTGTGTGTGCTCCTTCGTTGATGGCACATCTTTTGTGTGTGTTCCTTCACTGATGGCACATCTTCTGTATGTGCTCCTTCACTGATGGCACATCTTTTGTGGGTGGTCCTTCATTGATGGCACATCTTTTTCCTTATTCTTAGTCACGTGAACAACTATCATTCCGGAGTTTATTCACATTGAGCAGGGGACTTGCTCAGGACAAGATGGAGACCCCACACATTCTAAAGATCCCTACTACCCCAAGTCATTAGACTAAGTGTTTGCCACTGATCCCTGGACTGTTAGAGAATTCTTTTTCTATAGAAATAGCTTTCCTGTGAAAATTTCATGTCCTTTTCCGTTGATTTCAAAATGATAATTTATTCCCTTAGAAATAGCCTAGAAATATTCAGTGTCAAAAGTTGCCTTGCAAATTTGTCTGTATATCCCAGTATCCATGATCCCAACTTATCTATGTATTCTATTGCTTCCTCTGCCAGAAAATAGGGCTCACATTCCTTCCTTCCATTAATACACTAAGAAAATCCATCGGGTGGTTATTTGTAAAGGGTAGATGTGCTGA
>NW_008358812.1:117712-121547 GCF_000622305.1 Nannospalax galili | reverse complement strand
CACGTCTTCAAGACTGACTGCAAATCTGGTTCATTTCACACTACTTCAATAACCACTACACTAAAATTATTTTAAGCACTTATGGTTTTGCCTATTTAATTAGAAAATGAATACTTTTAAATGATATTATACTGTGCAAGCTACTGTGATATAATAAACAATGCCATTAACTGCTGTTGAATTTATAAATTGATTTACTTTCAGAAACAATTATCTAGTCCAATAAATTGCTATAGCATATAGAAAACATTTCCGTCTATAGTTTCGACTTCTGGAAATGTTCCCAAAGACAAACTTTGATGTGCCGATAAGGATTGATGCAAAAGTGTATGAATCATAGTACCCTTTTGGTAGCAAGCACATCGTCAAGTGACTAACAGTAGCCCAGTAGGTGAACACATGGTCAGATGTCTTGAAGATGATGTGCCATGCTGTGGTGGTTGATCCTGTCAACTTGATGGGATTTAAAATCAACCTAGGGGACAAACCTCTGGGCTTGTCTTCAAGGGAATTTCCAGACAAGACTAACTGAGCAGGCAGGGGAGGTTCTGCCCTCCAAAGACAGGGCTTCTTCCCTCTGATGCCATCTCAGGAAGCTCTAAGGCTGGGTTGATGCCATCTGCCTGTCCTGGCTTCCTCAGGAGTGAGTGCACAGCTCCCCTGTCATCCACCAGCAGACCGTACCTGCTGCACCACAGAGCAGTCCAGTGGCAACCTTCCTCTAGAGAACCCTGCTGAATTCACACGGAAATACCAAGAAAACCCGATGCACACACAGCTGGGCGTTCATCTAGGAGCCAGGTATGGGAACACAGCACCGTGGTTTGCACTTTCCGCAAGTGCTAAGGGAGGCAGCAGAAGGAAACTGTCTCCACCATGGAAACAGGGTGTAGAGAAGACAGCCACATCTGGCTGCGCTTTGTTAAGTGCTCTGTGTTACATTTATGGTTTATGGTTCCTAACTATTGCACTTATTTTGTGTTTTCATTTTTGTATATGCAAAAGATACACAAACACATTGAAATAAATAACACAAGTACTATCAGTAACTGGTCCTAGAAGTAACATGATGCTGATTTTTATATTGTGCAAATCTGCATTTTCATCTACTATATTACAGATAATACGATTATGTTGCATTAAAAATGAGCACTTTCTTGGAGTGTTGGAATGAGACTGCATGCAGTCCCAGTACCTGGGGGTTGGAGGCAGGATGATCAGGAATTCAAGGACAGCCTGGGTTATGTGATACATTCTCTAAACCTACAAAACAAACAAACTCATTTAGAGAAACAAATCTAATTCTAAATATTAATACTTTCAGTATGATATCTGTTTAAATTTTCTACATTTTTTATTTTTTGAAATAAATTCTTATTCCATACCTAAGGTTGACCTGGAAGTCCTAATCTCTTGCCTTAATAGCTTTAGTGCCAGATTATGGGCACATGTCACAACAGACAGTATACACGTGACCATTTAAAGGATTATGTAAAGCAGCACACACAGTCTAGCAAGCAACTACCCATATAGCAGAATTTCAGTAAGCGCGTCAATCTCAGTACTTTGATTCTAAAATCAGAAAATGTATTTCTTTTTTTAATTTATTATGTTTATTTTATGTGTATGCATATATTGCCTGCATGTAGGTAAGAGCACCCATGTCGTGCAATGCCTGTGGAGGACAGAAGAGGCTGTTGGATCCCTTGGGACTGGAGTTACAGACACTTAGCTGCCATGTGGGTGCTAGGATTAGAACCCAGGTCTTCTTCAAGAACAGTCAGTGTTCTTAACCGCTGAGCCATCTCTCCAGCCCCAGAAAATATGTTTCTTAAGAACAATGCCTGCTCCAACTCTGAAATTACAAGATGAAGATTTCTTCTGTGGTGGTTTCAGTGAAAATTTTTTCCCTTAAGCTCATTTATTTGAACATTGGTGCCAGGTTAGTGACTTTGTTGTGGGAGATTGTGGAACTCTTGAGAGGTGAAGCCTTGCTGGAGGAACTCCGTCTATAAGTGAGAATTTATAGCCTTGTCTGACTCCCAGTTCACATCTCTGCTTCCTGTAGCCAGTCTGAACTATGATTACCCAGCTCCCTGGTCCTCTTCTGTGCCATACCTCCTACCAGGATGGAGTCTGTCTCCAGAACCAAAAACTAAGATAAACCCTTTTGTGCTGAGGTTGCTTTGCTTATATTTTACCACAGCAACAGAAAATAATTATGCCTTTGTATCTTCTACTTCTTGGTAGAAATACAGTTTATATTCCAGACAGAAAGTATGCACAGAGACACTTGCTTAAATTCAGACAGTCGCCAATATTTTATAACTGTTCAGTGTGCTTCATCTGTGCATTAGTCGTCGTTTTCTTAGCCTTCTATTTCTGTGGAGAATTTCCTTTTACTTCATTCGCCTTTAATTCCTCCACAAATTCCCCCCCTTGAAATGGGCGGTTTCCCCTCACATTGCAAGGACGAACAAATAGATGAAAAAGAGACTTTGCAATTGCTCTATTACCGGAGCTGTGGCCACGGGGCAGCCTCTGCTGTGGCTATAACACACACGATACAAACAGCTGCAGCCTTAAACGATGTGGTTAAGGCATCTGCCGAGGCTTCCCATACCCAAACACTTATCAATGTCCACTTTTATTCAGCTGTTCAAAATCCACAACAACAAATTGACCTCTTAGGTGAAGAGGTCCAAACATTATATATACTTCTCTCTGCAAATTGTGATCCAAGTTATAATGATCTATGCCTAACACCATATAAAGTAAGCAATTTGACTCAAGCTAGAGTGCAGCTCTCACAGCAAATTAAGAGGCTCTGGTCACAAGAATTCCTTACTCTTTCATTGACCATGACCCAACAAATAATCACCCTTAATTACACCCAGGTCAACCCTCTAGATTTGGATGCTTCATTTATTATGGCAGTATGGAACCACATAAAAAATATTTTTGATCCCTCAGGGATTGTAGCTTATTTAGTCATGGGATTAGAGATAATAATCATCTTTGTCCTTTTGAGATGTCTCCTTAAGCAGGTATGATGACAATGGAAAACTAATAAAATGATGGCACAGGTTCTATTGGCAATTATAAATAAAGGTCATGCTCCACCAAAGGCGGTTCTACAAGCATGGATAGCAGAGGTTTCAAAAGCCTAAAAAGCACCCCGATATCCTGACACACCACAGTGGTGCTGATAGTCAGTGATGGGTAAGGACTTACTGAGTAGGCCAACCTAAGACAGGCACAGTCCAAAATGCTGGGGCACCCACGAGGTGGGGCCAACAAGGTTGGGACAAGGCATCCTGGCTCCCATTGGGCTGTCTAAAATAAGATAAAAAGGATGGATGTGTGGGGAAATGGGCCAGTAAATACTTCTGTTATTCAGGCTAACCTAAAATCTGCCATAAAGCACAACATCAAATGACACAAACAGAGGACAGCGTGCCACACCAATGAAGAGGAGACACATAGCCGAATGAACCAATGAGGATCGGGTGGGGGGGGTATAAAAGAAAGCCCTAAGGGCACAATAAATGAGCTTGCTTGCTAACTGCGGAGTCAATCTCCCGAAATCTGAGCCATTGATTTCCCGCCTACTCTCCCCCTGCCCCCAACGGAGAGTCCTCTAGTAGCTAGCCCACTAAGGCAGGTGAACAACAACAGCAGTGTATTTCAAGAATATAGAAACTTGTAAAATCATTAAAATAAATATTTGAGAACATATAAGTTTCCCTAATTTCTTTTGCCCTTATTGGTTTGTTTCATACATAAATCATTAAAGACTCAGTAATAACATAAATGATCTGATCATATTTTCTTT